>NC_135371.1:93787794-94098382 GCF_049243985.1 Paroedura picta
CCCCCCACAGCAGAAATGTTCTGCTTTGGCGGCATTCTGTGGGGGAGATTCATTTTGGCATGAAGCTGGTCCATCACCAAAATGTGCCCCCCACAGGGATGCAGAAAGCAGTGCACCAGCATACACTGCATTACTGCATCCTCCATGTGTCCCCCATAAACAGCGGAGCATGCTGCCCCACTGCAATGCTCCAGCAGTGGCCTTTTCACTGGAATAACCCATTCATCTCAATTCAAATTTAATCCCTTTTGGACAAAGAAAAAGTTTGAGCCAAATCAGTTATTTGTAATAGAAATTCCAAGCCATTACCAGGTACTTCAAGCGGAGGCTGGAGATATATACACTTCTTATTAGTAACATTATCTGACATTAGATTTGGAGCTTAACCTAGCATTGCCTAAATCAGCTCGTCACTCTTAGAAAGGATGTTGGCTTAGGTCTGGTTCCCCTTTAATCTTCAGCCAAAACTGGAGTTGACGGGAAGCTGGATAGCCGTTAAGGATTCCTCCAATATCTTGTTACAGCAAGGAACTCTAAACATGCTCTAGTGAATGTGCTACAACCTAAGTAACATGTAGTTAGAGGAGTTAGTTCAACTTTATTGCTTTTTAATTTATAATCTCTGTGCTGTGTGCTTTTTCTATCTATTCTGCTTTGGCCTTTTCCACAACTTTTTGAATCCAACTAACCTTTCCTTTTTTTTACTCTCTTTTATAATAAACCTTCTTATAGACCTTTTATTTCCCTTTTTTTTTTGCTGCATTTAGTACAATTTCTTTCTCTGGAATATTTCTCTTCCCCACGTGCTATATTGCACAGATGCTACATGGCTTGTTGCGAAGTGTTTTCCAGAGTTTCTACCCAATTGCTTTGTTCTTGATCTAGTACTATGCTAGAAGGAGAACTTATCAGCAGATCAGTCTAGATGTTTTCTGGAGACTGCTGAGCAATGATAGCTGGTTACCAGGGTGCTTTCCCAGGAAACCCTGTTCTAACAGAGGTTCTCAGAAAGGAAAGGCAATTTCATGCCTTCCTGCCATAAAAGGTCTCTCAAGCTTTTCTATCTTCTCCTTCTCGGCAATTGCAGATCTCTTTTTAAAGTAGTTCCTCCTTTGCTTTACCTTCAGTTGAGCTCATCCTAACAGGGTCATAGTGAAGAACTGGAGCACATGCTTTGATGCAGAAACCCCCAGGCTTGGTGCCTGGAATCCTCAAGGGTATGTGTTGGCATACACTATCAGTGTGAGGAGACAAAACAACTAGATGGACCTAAAAGAGCCCACACACAATTCCTTTCAGATAAAAAGGAAAAACAAAATTTGAGTCCAAAGGTGCCTTTAAGACCAACAAAGTTTTATTCAAGGTGTGACCTTTTATGTGTAAAATTATGTTGGTCTTAAAAGTGCCTTTGGACTCAAATTTTGTTTGCTGCTTCAGACCAACATGGCTGCCCTCCAGAATCTATAAGAAAGGATAGCCACCTTCTATATTTACCAAACACTCTGCAGATCAGCTAGCTAGAGCCAAATAACAAATCCAGTCCACAGTGTTCCTGCTATCACATATCCTTAGGCACTGGCTGCCTTATATACACAGACACTTATTCATTTTATTTTGAAGCCTAAGCATTTTTCACTGAGATATAAACGAAGCTAGAAAAAAGGTTACTGTCCTGTCAGCAAAATGGCTGTGGCTTTATTTCTTTTTTATTATTATTTAGGCCAAGTCCCTTACTTCTTTGATATTAAGATCAATAAGGTGTCATCCTGCCACTTTAAAATGCATTTCTATGTCTATGCTTTGTATTCTTATGTATTTTTGGATCAGTGCTGTTTTGCTGTTCTCACTTTTTCTGGTAACCTTGCTTTGTCACTGAAGGAAGTAGCTTTAACATGTAAAAATTAGTCAGAAAGCATCAGAAAATTGAATGAAGCTATCCAGGCAGTCTATTAATACTTTACACACAGACCAAATTTGTAAAAACACAGGCCATTGATATACCAGGAGATATTATACAGGAAATTCACCCTTATTTAATCAAAGGTCAAAGTAAAAAAGGGCAATGTCAGATTGGTTGTGTCGATCCAAAACTGTGGGGAACTCATAACTAATTCTGGTGGGAATAATTTCCCACAACTAAATACACTGCATCAAAATGACCCTTGCTTTTTGCTCTGCACAAAAAACAGTACAGCTGTTTGGTTTAAATGGCTCAGAGCTATTTAAACTTTCTGTTCCCCACAAAAAACTACAAGGAGCAGAAAGCAGAGTTTAAATCACTCAGAGCAATTTAAAGCAAACAGCTGAATGGCAATCCACACTGCTCAGCTTTTTGAAACCTGCTTTCTGCTCCCTGAAGCATTTCATGGAGAGCAAAACTCAGGGCTTAAATGGCTTCAGTCCCCAGTGGCATGCCCACATCAGGGCTTCAGTCCCCAGTGTCATGCCCACATCCGCAGTTCTAGCAATAGAGGGCGCTCTAGAGACAGAGAATCTCCTGAAAGTGTTAGGAGACCTGCTTGCCAGAGACCAGGAGTTGCCTGGAGGATGAGCAGCCTGATACTAGCCCTACTATGTGAAACCCCAGGACAAGATGGCCACCAGCCCTGAAGACTCATCAGAGGAGCAGCACCAGTGGCCACAGGGCACAGGGGTAGCCAAACTGCAGCCCTCCAGATGTCCATGGACTACAGTTCCCATGAGCCCCTGCCAGCATTTGCTGTCTCTCTGGCTCTTGACTTCCTGGACTGGACTCTGGTTTCTGGATCTTGATTTTCCATCTCAGACCAACAAACCCGCCAAGTAGGTATGGCCTGGCAGGGTAACACACCCAGCTTTTGCCCCTCCCTATCTAAGCCACTTAAAAGCTGCTGTATTGGAGGTGGTTCATACAACCATCAAGTTTATATGATCCCCTGAAATTATTATTTTTGTTTCTCTACCTATATTTAGCAAGTGCAGTGACCTGCATTTTGCATTGTCATGAACAAAGCTTAATCCAACATATTTTCAAAGACTTTAATTCTTCATATCCTTTGTGTTTAAGGAAATATCAGGGGGCAGATGAGATGGACTGGCAGGCACAATAAGAAAAATGTGGTGGCAACAGATCATATTAACTATGTCCTACTAGCCTATTCTTTAAAAAAAATTATATTGGTATTTACCTTATACTTTATGTACGTGATTTGGTTCGAGTTTAAGATCTGATCCCAGGTTTTGCAGAAGGCCTTGGCCAAGAAACTGAATGACCTCCTCAGCCAGTGAACAGCAAAGGGGAAAGAAAGTATGGAACTGATGGAACATTGTCATATTCCCAGGGCTCCCCCCCCCCCCCAGCATCTCCTTACATAATAAATAATTATATGGAATATGCAATACCAGATTTTGTATCATGTAAAGATAGGAATGAGTCTATAGTATGCTTTTTTAACCTCACTGGAAGCCCCACAAAACATGGAACTTTTACAGAGTTCTACGTATGCCGTAGAGATAGTAGCTGATATCCTTGCTTTATGTGGGATGCTTGAGAAGGGTGATAGAATCATGGTATAAATTTGGGGTATGTTTCTATGCCCCCCTCAACAGGAACTGTGGCAGTGTTTAGTTTAGTAATCCAAGGCATGGTGGCATTTGTCTGGTGCTATAGATCCTTGATGCCAACCTTAAATTTGCATGCCTCTTTGACATCGCTTTTCAAACTGCTTCCATTGATTTTAGCAAACTACTTGAAGTATCTCAGGCTCAAACCTCCACAAACAATGCAAGCACTTAGTCTTCACGACTGCATTGCAAAACCTTTAAAAAAAAATTCAAGCTTGGTTCCAAAAAGTCTTATCGGTTTTATTACCTAGAACAAATCATAAGTGATAGAGCATTCCAGACAATTAAGAGTCTGAATTATTGACTTTGGATTGACATCAGGAGGTCCATTAACTGCCGCTGTAGGCAATATGTATTTGACATTGTACCGCTACATTACATCTCAGTGAAGCATTTGAATGAATGACAAAGTATAAAGGTACAGGTCCCCACAGTGCTGTAGAGAGATACCCTCCGGCTACAGGAACAAGACAAAACCACTTTTTGACTAGTCAGCATGTAGACTATTTCACTAAAGGCATGCAAGAATTATTTCAGAAAACAAATGGTGAGTGGGATAAGGCCTGGGATTTCAGAGCCATTCTGAACAGCCTATAACCATCAAGCAAATAAAAAGAAGTCACACACAGAACTATGCCTTGTTGACAGAAAGCCATATATATAGTGTGAGTCCGTGCTACATTAGCTAGGGAGCTGCACACATGCATTGTCAGCTGCAGCATGATGAGGCCATGATAGGGAAAGCTACCATGTGATGAAAACTTCAAGCTGCCAGGCTATCAGTAATGGCAGTGCTGACTTGAAGAACCTGGTCAGTCATCTAATCAATTCACTTTTAATGAATAAAAGCTTTTTCTTAAAAAAAAAAAAAAAAAGACTTGCTATCTAGAACCACCAGGAATGAAGAATGGCTAACAGTGCCATGCAAAGTAGAGTTACACACTTCTAAAATGGTTGACTTCAATGGACGTAAAAGGGTATAACTCTGCTCCGGATAGCACTGCAACATCTCTGGAAATTTTTCTAAGTAAAAATTTGGTTGATTTGAGTATTACCATAGCCCTACCACAAGGATAAGTAAGTGTTATCAGTTGTGTAGGACAATCAACCATAACTGGAAGGTTCACAGCATCCTTGTGGGTAAGTCGGTATTCAGTGGCATCAATAATAAATACTAGAAAAGCTTCTTTCTAAGACTGATGGGCTATTCTGATGGTACATCTCCTCACTGAAAATGTCTGAGAATGCAGCCCAGTGGAAATCAAGAATGACGCTGGAAAGATGCCGGAAGAGGAAGAGATTTAGAAGTTTAAATGAGGGTTCATTTCCTGAAACAAATGAATATTACAGCGAATTCAAGCAGTTTAGGTTACTTTTACTATAACCAGGGCCTTTCCTAATCATCATTTCATTGTGTAATAAGTGCACAGTTAATCATTGTTTGTAGGAAGGTAGAGAAATTCAGACATTTTCCCCTCCAGATACAATTTCTGTGGCAGGGATAATGCATATTCTCAGTGTTCAAACTTCAATATATTATTGTTGGAAAATGCTGATTCTACCCTAACTAACACCACCCCCTCTGATGTTTCTGCTGTTTCAATGGTGGCTGCCTGGTGACACACCCCTCTTGGATTGGGCTTGTGATATGATGACCAGAACAGCACACCCCACCTACCTCACGGGCCATTTTGTAAACTTTTCTTTGTGGACTATCCTTCAGTATCTAAAGAATTCAGTGTACAGAATCTTGGTTCTTTCGGGGCCAAATGAATTATCCTTGCCACATAGTCTATTTAAAAGCTTTTATATCACACATCCCAACACTTACACATTTCCCCTCTACTGCATCATAACAGTGCGGCTCTACCCTAAGAGCCAGCATGGTATAGTGGTTAAGAGTAGCAGCTTCTAATCCAGGGTGCTGAGTTTGATTTGCCACTCCTTCACATGCAGACAGCTGGGTGACCTTGGCCAGTCACAGTCCTGTTAGAGCTATTCTTACAGAGCAGTTCTCTCAGAGTTCTCTCATCCCCATCTACCTCACAGGATGTCTGTTATGGGGAGAGGAAGAGAAGGAAATTCTAAGCCTCTTTGAGATTCCTTTGGGTAGTGAAAAGTGGGGTATAAAAAACCAGCACTTCTCTCTACATGAACCCCCTTCCAAAAACTCTCAGCAAGCCAGGCCAACCAAGCCACCTCACACCCCCCCCCCCAGCTCTGGGAGCCACTGGAAACTCTTTAGTAAACCCAGAGATTCTTAGAGCTACCACCATCATCATGAAGTGATGTCATCATGCTTGTGATGCTGGCCTCACACTGTATCCCCAACCCTCCCACTAGTCACCAGGCTCATCCTGGCAACCCTACAATCAACTTATGCCATGTGGTCTGGATATTTTCCACTAATAACATCCACTTGGGGCCAGCCCTTATCCATACATTTCCAAGGCATTTGAAGCATCAGTATAATTTAATGCAACAAGCAATTAAAAACTGCATGCCACAGCAAAGACATTCTATTTACAGCATTCTTCTTTAGCATTGCTGTTAGGGAAATTTCTGCACCATAACATTTGCCACTCTCAAATTTGTGACCAAAGATACCGTAAGCTCTTAGCGGCTTGAGCAAATCAATTGCCTCAGTCACTCTGCCCCCCCCTCCCTTGGCTGGCAATTCACATCTGATCTCAACACCCTTTGCTAGTGCCATCAGGTCACTTGGGAAGAGCTCTTTGGTCAATTTCAAAAGCATATTTTGCTTCAAATTCTAACAGTCTTACTAAGAATGCAATAAACTCTGCCTTGTTTGTAGCGCTTGTTGTTGTTAGGTGCGAAGTCATGTCCGACCCATCGCAACCCCATGGACAAGGATCCTCCAGGCCTTCCTGTCCTCTACCATTCCTCGAAGTCTATTTAAGTTTGCACCAACTGCTTCAGTGACTCCATCTCTGCAGTGCATCCCATCGGGAGGCTGGGCTCACCCCAGGGCTCACCAGGGAACAGGATGGGGCCGCAGCAGCAGCAGCGCTGCCCCGTGCTCCTTTCCCCAGCACCCAGAGCATGCGTCGTGAATCACGGGCTCCCCTGGCCAGCCCAGCCAGCCAGCCAGCAAACCGAGCGGAGCGGAGCGCAGCCGGGCGGAGGAGGAGCGGGAGGTGGCGGCGGTGCGTGGGGTGTCTTCTTGTGTCTGGGGCATAGCTGGGCCTCTGTCCATGATGCTGGTGCTGCTGCTGTGCTGGGCCCTGCTCAACAGTATGATGAGACCCACGGCCAGCGGGCGCACCAAGCAGCAGGCCCCAAACAAACACTTCTTCACGTTCCTTCTTTCTAACCATTGGGCTCTCCTCTTCCTGTCCCCTCTGTCCCTGCCACTTTTCCATTTCTCCGCCCCAACTCAACTTCTTTCGCCCCCTTAATCTCTCCTTCTGTCTCTTCCTTCCCTCCCCAATGCCGCCCATTCTGTCTCTACTGCTTTTGTCGCCTTCACCCGCACCGCTTCCCATGCTGTCTGTCCCGACTTCGGCCTTTGGCCCACTTCTTCCATTGGGTTATGTTTTTACCCTGCTTAGTTGGGGGGGCGGTGTCTTTGAATTCTCCTTCTTCCTTCTCCGGTACTTTAAACTTTTTCCTTCATTCCACCATGGGCCTGCTTTCATGTTCACTCCCCACTTTCTCTTTCTTCCCTTCCATTTCACTCTTTTCTGCCGTTTTTCGATGGCTCCACTTTTCTTTCAATCTGTTCTCCAATGGCCGTCCTTCCTTCCTTCCTTCCTTCCTTCCATCTTTCTTTCTTTCTCCCTCCCTCTTTTCCTTCCTTCCTTTTATCTCTGCCCGTGCCCGTGCCCACCCCCGCTGCCCGCCTGCCCCAGATGTGCTCTGCTCCTGCCACTCATCTCGGCAGCCATGGCCAACGAGCAGCAGCAGCCGCCACCAGCGCCAAAAAAGGAGCACCCACCCTAACTTTGAGGCAGCGAGGAGGGAGGTATCTGGCACATTGGAGCGGGGACAGAAATTCTACCATAAATTTCAAGCGAGAGGAAAATCAGACGGGAATTTATTGATTTATTGATTGTGGACAGGGCAGGGAGAAGGGAAACAAAAAAGGAAGGGGGTGGATAAAGATTTGAGTGGGAACAACAAATGCCAGCAGAGAGCCCCTGGCTAGGATGGAAGGGCAGATCTGCCAGGACTATGGGCCCACTGATTGGACCAAAGTCCTGAGTGGGCATGGCCTGTCCGAGGCAGGGCCTAATTGGGACGCTGTTAAAAGATTGTGTTGTATTGAGACTTATGCTTTGTTTTTGTTCTGTTTTTAGATTCATGATTAGTTCTGCAACCCTAATCCTATGGCACTGTTTACTGAATAGCCCATCCTGCTAATTGTATTGGCTCACTCATTGATTCCACGTGAGAAAGGTATAAATGATGTAAATAAATAAATACATTGAAATGTGCTGGAGTTGAACTCTAAAATCCTATGTAGCTTGCAAGCAGCATACCCTTCCACACTGTACCCCACTCCCACTACTCATACCTTATCAATCTACACCATCATTAGAGTTCCGCCTGCCTCACACCTATCTTTGTTGCTCTGCCCAGCTGTCTTTCTCAAACCTAGGGAGTGTAAGCCAGCTTCTTTTTGTGTTTCTCACTGCAGCTGGAATTGTCTTGGCTGTGGCAGGGCCAATCACACGATTGATCTGTGCCAATATTTCAATGGATCCCATGCAAGTCAATTGGCATTCCTGGCTCTCATTTCCAGTTGTTGGACCATTCCCATTGTTCCCAGTGGAGATTCTTGTCATTCATTTTAGCACCAGCTGCCTTAACTCTCTATTTATCCAGCCATATAAGAAAAAAGGGTTCTATCTACCTCAAAGGGGAGGGGGAAAGAGAACTGCATTTCTCTGAGGCTTGTGTTCAAAGGTGATTGGTTGGAAACATTCTGTGCTCCTCCCTTACAAAGGATAAATGTTATAGCTCAGAAATGCCATTGCTCAGTTAACTCAAGGTAGGATATGAGCATCTGAAGGCAGAAGTAAAATGGATTTCTTTGAGGAAGGTAGTTTTGTTACACTTCAGGATTCCTAGTACCATTCCAGAATATCATGGAAGGACATGAAATGAAACAGCCTTTTCCATGTATATCTTTGGCTCCAATACTTCATTATGCACCCCCCATCCTGTTTCTATATCCAGGTGTATCCTAGCACTTCCCCATCCCTCATTTCCTTGTAAAGTAAGTAAAAAAGAAACCAGTTCTCACTTATTAAAATACTCTTGATTTGCAAAACATCATATTCATTACTTTGAATATTTTCTTTCTTTTTCCCCAAGTTCCTTCTAAGGCACAAGTGTGTTCTTAATGAATCATTTAATCCACAGTACCAGCACTGGACACATGCATATGTAACATGGTGGTAGGGCTGTCAATAATTATTTCTGTTCCTTATCTAAAGCTATTTCAGAATTTTAACATTTGATGTGGGTTCTTTTTTGGGGATGAGGGGCAGGATTCTCCTGAGTATCACCTCTTCCTTTGCAGCAAGAAATAACATATTATTAGGTTTTGTAGCAGGTCTTGAATATTTTCTCCTGGTCCAAAATATAAAATTTTAACAAAGTGAAGTCATATTACGCTTACTATTTTCTACACAACCAGTTTCTCCAGTAATGTATCTATTTATTCAAGCTTTTATTATTTGCCTTTCTTCACATGGCCCCCTAGGCATAGAGTTGCCCCCCCAAAATGGTTATTTCCAATGTAATTATTTATGCTAATATATTTTCATTCTCCTTTCTTTGTAGCATATTTGCCACCCAACTCCTTCACTTAGGCTGAAAGCACAACACAATGAAAAACAAAAACAAGAAGAAGAAGAAGAAGAGGAAGCACAAAATAGAACCTTTCATTCCCATCACTACCTTAGGTGGTTGGGTATTTTTTTGTTTTTTCTTCTTTCAGTTAATTGTTTGTGTCCTCCTATAGCAGAAAATACTGTTTGAAACCCATGCATCCTTGTTTAGAAGCTGCATCTTCAATTACAAGTAATTATTTTTGTGACTGCTGCAAATTGCTGGTGATGTGTAGCTAAATTTAATTAGTTTCTTCTGCTGATACCAAAGGTGAAGGACAAAAGTGTGGCTATGTAAACAGGATGGGGAAATGTCAGAAGGAGGTGCTGAGTCAAGAGAAGAAGGCATTGTGGGAAACTTTGAAGAGAATGATGAGCAGATGCTGAACAGCATCAGGGGAGAAGGGAAAAAACAAGCCAGGGACCCACAAGGACTTGTCAGGGGTATCTCCCCCCCCTCCCACTATTTCTTCCTTCCCTTCCCTGAAAGCCCCCATAGCCACCTCTGCACCCATCAGCCAACCTACCTTCATCTCCCTGCCCCCATCTTTAGATTTCTCCCCTTCCCTTTCCCTGGCTACCACAGAAAACTATGGCCTGCCAGATGAGATCCACTGTACTGTGGGGAACTTGTAAGGACTTGTAAGAGAGAAACACATTTTCTCCTGTATCCCTTGACTATTTTTCTCTCCCTCTGGCAGCCCCCATATGCTTTCCCTGATTCCTTCTATCCTTCCCACCCAACAACCAACCTACCATTTATCTGCTCCCTTCATTAGCTATATTTATTAATTTAATTTATACCATAGTTTTCTCTAGAAATGTGACCCAAATGCAGCTCTACAGCATTCTTCTTTCCTCCATATTATCCTCACAACACCTTAGAACAGGGATTTCTAACCAGGGGTCCACGGGAGCTCCAGAGGGGGTCTGCAATTTCCCCCTACTGCCTTAATGGACTTGTCCACAAGCTAGGGAACTGGTCACTTCCATTGCTCCCCTTGACCCCCACCCAAGCATGAGTGAATGAATTCTCTCATTGTTTCTGTGCCTGGAAGGTGGTAGAACCTATACACCTACGCCTGTCTTAAACTGCCTCCTGTCATCCCCCCCCCCCCTTCAAACTTGTCTGTTAACATGAGTGGCTATGTCTGGTGACATGTCACTTTTGGCGGGTGTGGCAGGGGGGCATGGCCAGCTAACGACCCTTTGAAACAGCACACATTTAAATGTTATATATTTTCATCAACTCATTCTGGTTTTTGACTCACTATTAGAAGCTGCTTTTGTTTCCAGAGCTGAGAAAGAGAGGAAAGGATAGCACGGAGAAGTGCCCACTTGGGTAATCTCTTCATCTTGGCTTCTGCTTAGTAACTGAATGAGAGAACACAAGAAGGTAATTTTTAAGAAATAAAAGGGCCAATTAGAAAGGTTTAGTTCTAGTTATTATTGTTATCTGTTGCATAACTTATTGAACAATCCTTCAATGCATTTAGAAGAGTAAAACTTTGCTTAGTACTGCATTCTGGCATGGACAACTTGAGTTCACTCCTCCTGAGGGATCCTGGGCAGTACAATTTTAATCAAATCAAATAAAAGGCAGTGCAGTTTTGAAAAAGACTAGACATTTCTGACAGATTTTTTAGTTTCCTCATCAAACCACAATTCCCAGAATTCTTTCTGGGATATCATGACAGTTAGATCACTAAATTCCAGTGTAATCTCTCTCCCTTCCTAGTACCTCAGGGTGGGTAACAACATGAATTAAACAATCAGATTATTTTTTTAAGTATACTCTTTAAAACGTGTGTGTGTGTGTGTGTGTCTGTTTGTCTTTTATTAATGCTTGTAACTCTGTCACTTGCTTAAGTTCTCCTTTTTTGGCCAGGTGAAAAGAGCTTTAATTTTTAACTCACCAATTTAGCATTTTATTTTTCTATTAGGACTTCACTGAATATTTAAAAACATAGGGAGCTGTCACAGTTTTGGCTATCTTTGTTCCCTTTTCCCCCTAACATTGCCTATGAATGCAACTTGGAATACGATATTGACACGTGATCTGCCCTGTATCCACTGTGATCACTCCCTTGAATTCTATATGTCAGCATGAGTTCTGCATTGATCTTACAAGTGTGAGGTAGAGAAGGAAGGATCATAATATGCAAAGTGTCCGATACAGTGATTTCTGAAAACAAGTCTTCTAGTAAACATCTCTTAGTTAAGATGCAGATTTTATCAGTAATGCTACCAGTGAAATAATCCTTTTTAATACTCATATGAGAAGAGTTGGTTCGCTTTTCACTATCCGAAAGAATCCCTAAGTGTCTTAAAATTGCCTTAGCTTCACCTCCCCACAACAGACGCCCTGTGAGGCAGGTGGGGCTGAGAAAGTTCTGACAGAACTACTCTGTGTGAACCGTTCTAACAGGACTGTGATGAGCCCAAGGTCACCCAGCTGGCTGCATGTGGAGGGGAATCAAACCCAGCTCTCCAGATTAGAGACCACCACTCTTTAACCATTCCACCATGCTGGCTCTCTGTACATACAACAGATCTGTTCCCCCCTTTGTTCTGTTGTTTTGCCCCTATTCTATTTTTTCTAGACCAGCCAATGTAGCAATGTAAATTTTCCTCTTTTGCATCCTTTATAATATTAATGTCATTGCTTTGCACCTTTGCACAAGTCCCAGTGCTTCTATATAGCACCATAGCTCAACACAAACATTGTTTACTAATAAATGAACATGGTTTTATAGTAAACTTGATAACGCCTAACTGGTAAATCAATTATCACAGACATTCAACAAGGATCCAGAGACAGATGTTTGAATAAACAGAAGTCTGTCCCATGGTTGCAAACAGCAGATACAATTACAGCATTCACTTTTACTGCTGCTCATAAATGTTAAATGCAACTTGATCTACATTTGAAATTCATTTATTCCCGTTTTTTTCATATCACTGAAGCCGAAACGGACTTACAAAATTGTCACTCTGGTAATTACTCCCTGATGAATTTTTAGACATGAACAGAAACATTTGTTAAATCTGATTAACATCCCCCCCCCCCCCAAAAAAAAGAACATCCTATATCACAGGACACTGGCAGTCTAGAAAAAAGAAAACTCTACATTCACCATCAGAAGAAAGAGGTGGAAACAGGTATTTGCAGAACCAGCCATGGTACTTCAAGATAGCCGAACTCTAACATTATGTACACTTTGGCTGCATGGACAGGATTTTGACACAATACAAGAAGGTGGGCTAGATCCAGACTCAGCTGTACACAAACTCTAAGAAAGCATAATTCTCCCCCACACCATCCCCAAAGTTTGTGCTAATATGCCTTCTTCTAATCAATGTTTCACATTACAGCATACATGAGGAACATACCTTTGCATTTCTGTGCTGCCATTAAGGCTCAATTTTGTGAGCACCAAATTTATTTTGTTCTGGTCATAAACACCAGTCACACATGGACCGGGATATTAGTTTCAGACATGTATAATACAAAGAATGGAAATAAGTAGAAAAGGGGCAGGATTGAGCCCTATTATGCAAAGGCAGCCTCACTAGTTTCATCCTTGGCCTAGTCCTTAGACCAGTGGTCCGCAACCTTTTTAAGGCTGCGGACCAGTGGCGGTGGGGAGGGTGATCGCCTGGCTGCACATGCCACGCATTCGCGGCCCTGCTTCTCTCTCCCCCCCCCCAAAAAAGAAGCTTGCCGGGCCGCAAGCTAATTGGCCGCTTTTGCGGCCGATTTGCTTGCGGCCTGGGAAGTTTCTTACTGCGGGGGGGGGGGAGGCAGGGAGAGGGAGCCGTGGCCCGGTGGTTGGGGACCACTGCCTTAGACCATTAACCATAACCTCAGGTATTAGAATACTCTAGTACAGTGTTTACACATAAACTTAGAGTTACTCCAGAACCTGGAGGGTTTACACTGGTCAGAGGGGATTTAACTTATATAATTTATATAATTTAATTTAATTTATATATATTATTATATATATAAAAAGCTAAGGCCTAAGTGGACAGAGAGTGAGCGGGGCCAGTCCAATCCTTGAACCAATTGGAAGACACAAAGGCCAAAGATTGGACTGGCTCTGCACCACAGACTTGGGACCAATAAGGAGTCGGCACAGCCTGCCCGCCCCAGCCCAGCCAAGGCAATCTGGTAACATTGCCACCAGTCTGCCCCTGACCACTGCAGGGAGAGGAGGTCAGTAGGGTTGCCAAGGGGGGTGAGAAAAGAGGCTTGGACAGGCCAGGCCAGCCCCTTTCACCGCAGGGCTGTCCATTCCTTTTGAAGGGATTTGTGTGAGAGGAAAGAGCTTTCCCTTCAGCCTAACATTTTGGAGATGAACTGTACTTCCAGGGGATTCTTAGACCTCACCTGGAGGCTGGCATCCCTACATTTCAGTGGGATACAATGCTATACAGTCACTCCTCCAAAGCAGCCATTTTTGCCTAGGGAACTGATCTTTATAGTCTCAAATTAAGCAGCAATTCCAGGAGATCTCCAGGCCTCACCTGGAGGTTCGCTGTCCCTGGTCTGAACATATTCCTTTAAGTCTGGAAGTGCAGCCTCAAAAGTGTGTAATGCCCCACAGTTACCTAGCACCCCCTGAGCTATTTCAGGTCAAGAAAACATTGCAGAGAAGAGGTAAGGTTGCCAGATTGGTATAAGTTCATATTCTGGAATTCCACACTACCTAGGTATGCATAAAACTGACTAAGGTTAAGACTGCTGTGCACAGAGTTACCTCCTCTTAGGGTACCATCTTCCAAGTGAGACTCTCCACCCCATCTCCCTCACGGGGAGTCTGCTATGGGAATAGGAAGGAAAGGTGATTGGAAACTGCTTTGAGACACTTCAGACCTGCTGGATGACCTGTGGGCCATTCCCAATTCTCTCAGACCACTCACAGCACCACATCCAATTTGGTGTAGTGTAGAGAGCCAGTTTGGTGTAGTGGTTAGGAGTGCGGACTTCTAATCTGGCATGCTGGGTTCGATTCTGCGCTCCCCCACATGCAGCTTGCTGGGTGACCTTGGGCTTGCCATGGCGCTGATAATACTGTTCTGACCGAGCAGTGATATTATTTCTCAGCCTCACCCACCTCACAGGGTGTCTGTTGTGGGAAGTGGGGAGGGAGGGTGAATGTAAGACGCTTTGAGGCTCCTTTGGTTAGAGAAAAGCGGCATATAAAAACCAACTCTTCTTCTTCTTCTTCTTCTTCCCTTACATGTTGTCTATTGTGGGGAGACAAAGGGAAAAGGTGTTTGTAAACCTGCTTTGAGACTCTTTTGGGTAGTAAACAACAATGTACAAAATCCAGCTCTTCTTCTTCTAAGGAGCAACAGTGAAAGAAGCATGTGGGCACATAACATTTTATCAACAGTTAAAAAAAATGGAGACAAAAGAAGCAGGGTGGATACCTGTGTACTGTGACTACCCCATGTGGATTAGGGCAGGGGGACATTTTGGTGTCTGTGGCCTTATTTGCACAAAAAGGGAAATGACGTTGAATGCAGAACTGGGAGGAATTGGTTGCCATGTAATCTCCCCCTAAGAAGTCTCCAGTCTGATTTTCCCTTCACATATCTGAGGACATGGCTCTGGAAAGCTCATCTGTAACCACTATGCCACAATTCCCAAAGGTCAGTCCTCTCCCAACACAAAGAGCATTCCAAACCACAGGTTCTTGCCATCTATCTCTTCACACCCATGCCCTCATTTGTCACCATGCCACCACAACCTCCCACACAACATACACATTCAACCCCATACCCTTACAGACTGGACAACCCCTCCCCTTCCTCTTTCCACCGCCTCTTAGGGTTATGGAGTATGGGACACCTTCTTTGGGTGCCCATAAATTAGACCCCCTGGTCCAAACTTTTTGAAATGTGGGGGTGCTTTTGAGGAGCCTCTATCTCAAACCCTGCCCCCCCCACGCCCCTTAATTTGCCATTGACTTTAATGGTCCCGTGGGATATAATGGATCCAAAATATAAGGTATTCTCAAATATTTTAGGGTTTCTTCAACACTAACTATATCAGTACTGAATATAGATTAGAGCAGTGGTCCTCAACCCCCGGTCCGGGGACCGGGACCGGTCCGTGGATCAGTTGGTACTGGGCCGCGGCTCCTCCTCGTCCTCCTCCCCAGCTGCTGCCTCAGGGGCTGCCCTGCCACTCTGCCACCAGCTCACCTTTGGTGCTCTCCAACAGCCACCATAGTTCGGGCTCCCTCTTGGCATGGCTGCTAGCAGCATCCCCACCCCCCAGTGGACAGTGGGAAGGTAGGGGTGCTGGCGGGAAAGCAAGTGGAGCAGGGGCTCAGGCGGCAATGGCGACGTCCCTCGGCAAAAGACTACCCCCACTGGGCCTCAGTAAAATTGTCAAGCGTTGACCAGTCCCCGGTGATAAAAAGGTTGGGGACCACTGGATTAGAGAATATGTATTTCATATTAAAACGACTAAAAATACTGGTAAGGGTATTTTGCAGTATTTAGGAGGATGTTCACTAAACTGAAAGCACCACACTTGTAATTTATATATCTTTGTATTTTAGATACTGTTTTTAATGTTCTAAAGTGTTATTAATGACTGAAATTTTAATGTTTGCTGCTTTGGAGGCTCTGCATTGGGTAAAAAGGTTTATAGAAATGTTTTAAATAAATTCTTTTTGAAGAATGTAAACTGAAATGAAGGGGTACGGGTTAGGAAGACGGGTGAAATAAAAAATGACCCCCAAATCTCCCAATGGAGATTTAAAGTTCTTGAGCATGGCTTTCATTGTTTTGATAGGCTATAATTAAGTCATTAGGCTGGCAAATTGTCATGACCTTTTCAGTAAATAGAAAAGACCCACACAATTGCAGAGAAGTATGAAAGCCACCTTGAGCATGAAGAGATACGGCAGGACAGAAATTAACCAAAATTAGTATTTATTGATCAAGATAAATGAGAAATAATTGCATTAATTAGCATGGATGTTAGTGAAACTTGAAAAAAGCCAAATACATTCTGATTTATCAATAGGCCTGTGACGGGCAGCACTTTAAATACAAACCTCAAAGTGCTAGAACAGGGGTAGTCAAACTGTGGCCCTCCAGGTGTCCTTGGACTACAATTCCCATGCGCTCCTACCAGCCATCACTGGCAGGGGCTCATGGGATTTGTAGTCCATGGACTTCTGGAGGGTCGCAGTTTGACTACCCCTATGTTAGAATATCAGTAAACTAGGTTTAATTCTTCACTGAAGCAGAGAACATAAGTGACAGACTGCTCCAAGTGATCTGATTGGCCAGCAACAAGGTCTAATAGAGTTAATTTTAAAATGTGATACAATTTATATATTTTGTCATAGCTTCAGGATACACTTTCTGACACATAGTTAGGGTAACAAGTACAAAATGAATGATTAGACCTGTCTCAAAAAGGGGAAATGGAGCAGATGACTACATGACTTACCCTCACGCTTTCGTGTTTGGAAACCCCATCTTCACAATGAAGACAGTCATCTCCTCAAGACAAGCAAGAAAAGAAAAACCCAGAGGTGTATCTATTACACAAAATACACACCATCCACGTAACTGACTTCCTTTGTTGGCATCTGCTCAATTCTACAATCTAAGGGATACCCTAAAGCTATGCATTGCAATAAATAAATTACTGAATGACAGCAAATTGAACTAGCTCCCCAAAGTGGTAAGAAAAATAGGACATGCGGTCTAAAGTGGGGGGGGGCTGCCTTATATGAACTGCATAATGGACCATGCTGACTTTTTGTTCTGCTTGACCGCACGTTTCTGGCATGAGGCCCATGATGGATTGTGTGTAAGCTTTTCATTCCCTGTAGTAAATAGTGAGTACTCCCTGAGGGTAGAACTTGTATCAGAGAAAAATATTTCACATATTCCAATGAAAAATAAAAGTTTAGGAAACTGATAGCCACAAAGGGAAATGGCTGACTCAGAACATGTTAAAAAAGAAACCAGTGTCACCACAGAACATAGTCCCTCAAAGGAAACGGCAGTAACTTTGTAACTTGAACAAGTCAGACTTTGCAGCAGATCTGCTCCCACTCTATTTGTCATTTTCCTACCCCAATAAATTATTCTATTAGACAACCTCCTCAAATCCTATCATTGCCCTTCATTGTTTTACATCCATTACTTTGCAGATAATGCTCATTGGCTCTCAAATGGTATTTCTAAGTTTTAGGCAACAAGAATTATTAGAGGGAGGGGAAATTCTTCATCTCATGCTATATTGTAGCATCCTGTATTGCCGTGGTCCCCAACCCCCGGGCTGCGGCCCGGTGCCGGGCCGCGAAGGCCTCGGTGCTGGGCCGCGGCTCCCTCTTCTCGCCCCCCCACAGCGAGAAGCTCGCCAGGCTGCGAACAAATCGGCCGCCGAAGTGGCCAATCAGTTTGCAGCCCAGCAAGCTTCTTGTTTTGGGAGGGGGCGGGAAGAGAAGCTTGCCGGGCCGCAAGCTAATCGGCTGCTTCGGCGGCCGATTTCCTTGCGGCCTGGTGGGGTGTGGAGAGGGAGCCGCGGCCGCCGGCATGCCGGCAGCGCAAATGCGCACGCACAGACTTGCGCGCATATGCGTTTGCGTCCGGCGGGGGCGCAAACACACACACACGGCAAGTCCGCGCATGCGCGTTTGCGCCAGGGCTGCCGCGCAAGCGCGGGGTCCTGGGTCGCCCTCTCCCCGCACCCCGGCGCAGCGGTCCGCAGCCTGACAAAGGTTGCGGACCACTGCTGTATTGCATTAAAACGGATATCATTATTTTCTAGACTGAAGTATGGAATGATCAAATTTAAATAAAGAGGGTTTTAAAAGAATGCTGAGAAGCTCTTTACATCTAAGCTAGACTTGATCTCCCAAGTCTAGCGTAGATGTAAAGATCTGGTGCCATTGTACTCATTTTCAGAAAAACAAAATAGTCTGGTAAAAAGGCACAAAAAGTTTCTGCTTTTTGAAGCAATAAATAGCAATGGATGGGTGTACATGTGTGTATGTATGTGTGAGAGAGTACAGATACACACACACACAATGGCCTCTTATGCACAGAGGGGAAGGCCCACATTCGGAGTGGAATGGCGGTGGAGGAAATCACCAATAATGTATGCCGGCAGCGGCAGCCAGGCGCAGAATCGATGCAGGCCGCCGAAAAAGCTGCGTTAGCGAAACGCAGAAGAAAGTTGAGCTTCCCGGGCGACTAGTGCGCAACCAGAAGCGGCGCGGAATGGCCACGTGCATAATCGGGGAGGTCCATGGTGTACAGGGCTTCTGAGTATGCTTGCTCTCTTCCCTTCCATGCCCTTCGGTTCCATGTTTGGCAGCCCAGCCTTGGTCAGCACCACGCTCGCCTCCCTTCCTGTTTGCTCTGCATCGCCGCCTCGTCGGCTGCAGCCGGCAGCTGCTCTGAGTTTTGCCACTGTTGCGTTCCGTCCCGTGCATTTGTGGTTTGCCTCGCTTCTTCCTCCTCCGCGTTTTCCATGTGACTACCATTATGACAGCCGTGCATAATAGGCCAAATCTGGCCTATAGACTTTGTCAAATTCATCAACATACTCCAAGATATTGGCTGCTGTATCAGTATTTGGCACAGCAAAAGAAATGAAATGTTTAAAAGTGTAATTTAATTAGCTATTTCCAGTGTAAATCTGTAGTGTATTTGTAGTGTATAATTTGAATACTTTCCAGAAACAGATGCACAAACTGATTTATGCATATGAAAACAAATATTCATCTTGACTAGTTCTTGTAAATGATTACTGTGATATAAGTTAAGAACAAAATCTTCATGCCTTATTTAGATCCACCTCACTATGCTCAATTTAACCTTATGAACATATGCTAAGTTTTTTTTAATGCATGAATTTTTGGCATATTCTTAATTCTCAAAAAAGTAACAATATTATCCAACATAGAATCATAGAGTTGGAAGGGGCCATACAGTAAATCTAGTCCAGCCCCCTGCTCAATGCAGGATCAGCTCAAAGCATCCTAAAGCATCCAAGAAAAGTATGTATCCAACCCTTGCTTGAAGGCTCCCTGTGAGGGGGAGCTCACCACCTCCTTAGGCTGCCTATTCCACTGCTGAACTACTCTGACTGTGAAAATATTTTTCCTGATATCTAGCCTATATCGATGTACTTGTAGTTTAAACCCATTACTGCGCATACTTTCCTCTGCAGCCAACGGGAAAAGCATCCTGCCCTCCTCCAAGTGACAACTTTTCAAATACTTAAAGAGGGCTAACATGTCCCCTCTCAACCTCCTTTTCTCCAGGCTGAACAATCCTAAGTCCCTCAACCTACCTTCATAGGGCTTGGTCCCTTGGCCCCAGATCATCCTCGTCACTCTCCTCTATGCCCTTTCAATTTTATCTACGCCCTTCTTGAAATTAGGCCTCCAGAACTGTGCACAGTCCTCCAGGTGTGGTCTGACCAGTGCCGTATACCAGTGGTCTGCAACCAAATGCGCATGCGCAGCCCTGCTTCCCTCTTCTCCACTCCCACAAAAAGAAGCTTGCCGGGCCGCAAGCTAATCGGCCACTTTTGCGGCTGATTTGCTTGCGGCCTGGAAAGTTTCTTACTGGGGGGGGCGGGGAGAGGGAGCCGCGGCCGGTTGCCAGGGCCTTTGCGGTCCAGCACTGGGCCGCAGCCCGGTGGTTGGGGACCACCGCCATATACAGTGGGACTATGACATCTTGTGATTTTGATGTGATTCCCCTATTGATACAGCCCAAAATGGCATTTGCCTTTTTTACCGCTGCATCCCACTGCCTGCTCATGTTTAGCTTACAATCCACAAGTACCCCAAGGTCTCGTTCACACACAGTGTTACCTAGAAGCGTATCCCCCATCCAGTAGGCATGCTTTTCATTTTTCTGACCCAGATGCAGAACTTTACACTTATCTTTATTAAATTGCATCTTGTTCTCATTTGCCCATTTTTCCATTGTGTTCAGATCTCCTTGAACTCTGTCTCTCCTCCCAATTTGGTGTCATCTGCAAACTTGATGAGTAGTCCCTCCACCCCCTCATCTAGATCATTAATAAAGTAAAGGTAAAGGTAAAGGTATCCCCTGTGCAAGCACCGAGTCATGTCTGACCCTTGGGGTGACGCCCTCTAGCGTTTTCATGGCAGACTCAATACGGGGTGGTTTGCCAGTGCCTTCCCCAGTCATTACCGTTTACCCCCCAGCAAGCTGGGTACTCATTTTACCGACCTCGGAAGGATGGAAGGCTGAGTCAACCTTGAGCCGGCTGCTGGGATCGAACTCCCAGCCTCATGGGCAAAGCTTTCAGATGGCTGCCTTACCACTCTGCGCCACAAGAGGCTCTAGATCATTAATAAATATGTTAAAAAGTACCAGACCGAGCACCGAGCCCTGAGGTACCCTGCTACTCACCTCCCTCCAGTCTGATGAATCACCATTGATAACAACTCTTTGAGTGCAGTTCTCTAACCAATTCCCTATCCACCTAACTATCTGAAAATCCAGATTGCAGTCCTTCAATTTATCCATCAGAACATCATGGGGAACCTTATCAAAAGCTTTACTAAAATCCAAGTAAACGACATCAACCGAATTTCCACGATCCAGCAAACCTGTCACTTGGTCAAAAAAGGAAACCAGGTTGGTCTGTTGGAGACAAATCCATGCTGACTTCCTTGAATCACCAAATTGTCCTCCAGATGTTTGCAGATCGCTCCCTTTAATATCTGTTCCATTATCTTCCCCACAGCAGAGGTCAGACTCACTGGCCTGTAGTTTCCCGGGTCATCCTTCCTCCCTTTTTTGAAGGTCGGAATAACGTTTGCTTTCTTCCAGTCCTCTGGGATATCTCCAGTCCTTAAAGAGGTCCCGAAGATGATGGACAAGGGTTGTGCAAGTTCTCCGGAAAGTTCTTTGAGCACTATCAGGTGCATTTCATCTGGCCCAGGGGATTTGAACTCATCCAGTGCAGCTAAATGCCTCTAGACAACCTCTCTATCCATGTTAACCTGCCATCCAGATGCTATCCATTGGCTACTGCCATCTCTAGATGTGCCTAAACTCTTTGACCTGTGGGAAAAAACAGTTGTAAAATAGGTGCTGAGCCTTTCTGCTATCTCTGCATCCTCTGTTAGAGTATGTCCATCTGCACCCAATAGTGGGACTATTGCCTCCTTTACTTTATGTTTGCTTCTCACATAACTGAAAAATCTTTTCTTGTTACAATGGGCTTCCCTGGCCAATCTTAGCTCACTCCCAGCTTTGGCCTTTCTGATGATTGATCTACAGTGCCTAGTAACCTGTAGGTACTCTTCTTTAGAGCTCTGTCCTTTCTTCTATTTCCTGAACATTTCCCTTTTCTTTCTTAGTTCCTCTTGACATTCTCTGTTCATCCAAATAGGATTCTTAGAGCTCCTGCAGTGTTTTCGGCTTTCTGAGATAGTCATGGATTGAGCATGCAATAGCTCTTGTTTGAGTAGCGCCCACCCTTCACATGCTCCCTTCCCTTACAGCATTCTCATCCACGGTATGACACTCATCATTTCTCTGAGTTTATTAAAGTTTGCCCTATGAAAATCCAATATCCACGTCTGGTTACAAGCTTCCTTGCCCCCCCCCCCATCTCAAAAGGAATTCTATGAGGACATGGTCACTTCCCCCTAGGGTCCCCACCTCCTTCACCTCATCCACCAACTCTTGCCTGTTGGTCAGTATTAAGTCCAGTATGGCTGAACCTCTTGTGGGTTCATCTACCATTTGATAAATGAAATTGTCAGCCAGGCAGGTCAGAAAGTTGCATGACAGGACGCTTCGCAGAGTTTGTTTCCCAGCACACATCTGGGAAACTGAAGTCACCCATGATGACAAGGTCCTGCCACTTGGATATTTTCTCAAGCTGCTCACAAAGTGCAGCATCCACATCCTCTCGCTGGTCAGGCGGTCGGTAGCAGACACCAACCACCACACTTTGTTTTCCCCTCGCTTATTTTCACCCAAATGCTTTCCAATGTAGATATACTCTCCTTCACTAGAATTTCCTGACAGGTAAGTCCTTTCCTCATGTATAGTGCCACTCCTCCACCTCTTTGATCTATTCTGTTTTTTCTGAACAGTTCATATCCGTCCACTATTACATTCTAGTCTTGAGAATCTTTCCACCAAGTTTCTGTGATGCCTCCTAGAACATACCCTGAACCCTTTTCCTGCTCTCTTCTCTCCTTTTCACCCACCAGCCAATCTACCTTTATCTGACCTGCCTCCGGCTTTCAGACATTCCCTTCTCCAGCAGACACTCCCCAGAAAAAGTCTGGCCTGCTTGCACAGTGCCAGCGCAGGTACCAGACTAGACTGAGTTGTGTAGGACAATACAGGATGGGCCCAGTTGCACACTGGGGAACATGCAAAGACTTGTGGGGATCACCGTATTTCTCTCTGTATTCCCTCCCCACACTATTTATCTACCCCAAGCAACTCCCATATCCTCAACTTCCTTTCATTCCTTCCTACCTATCTACCAAACTACCTTTTACCCACCAATACCTTCAGCTATCTTATACTTTATTTACTTACTTTATACCCTACCTTGCTTCTCATTTGGGACACAAAGCAGCCTGCATCATTCTTCTCTTCTCCTGTTTCTCATTACAACCCTGACTGCTTCTGTCAGATATTGATGCCCATGTTACCAATAGAGTTGCACTGTTGGCCCATACCGCTAGGAAAATAAGGTCCAAATCGTGCAACCAGAGCCAAAACCATAATTATCATGTTTTTTTTTCTAGTAGTGTGCGGTCTGTGTAATTTTTAACTAATTTTGTATACAACAGTTAATTTGTTTGAAATGGCCAATGGCTGATCAATATTATAAGCAATTTTTAAAAAAAGGTTCTGCATGAGGAATTTGGCCCACCTCACTATTCATTTTGGATCAGGTCGAATTCCTGCTTCCTGATGGCATCAGGGCCAGTCCAAGGTGGTCCCAGGCCTCATGCAACTCAGTTGCCCCATGGCAAGGGAATCTGGAGAAATCTGCATTTCCTTTTTTGCCCCATATGTTGACCCTGGGCCATGTTTCTGCATAAAATATGAACCATCCCCTGTTGGGGCACTGATCTCATCCTCCCCCACCCCCGGCTCCCCTCTCCCGACTCAGTTAGGTGCGACTGATGCCTGGTGAAGCTGCAGCAGACCTGCTCGGGATGGGGGTGAGAGTAGACAAGGCCTCTCCAGATCCTGCCCGACCTGGGTGGACACTGCTAAAGCCTGGTCCCATGGCAGGGTTCCTCGGGGTGGGAGCAGGAGTTGGTGGGGCCTCTCCAGCTCAGCTGAGGCCTGGTAAGGCCATGGTGGGGCTACTTGGGGTGGGGATTAGCATTGGTGGGGTCTCCCTGGCTCCCTCCAACCTGACCAGGTGACGTTGAGGCTTTGCCAGGCTACAGCGGGCTCAGTCAGATCGGGAAGAAGTGTTTCTAGAGCCTTTGGGCTGGGAGTAGGCATTTGGGGGACTTTCTGTTGGGGGCATCCTTAGAGGCCACTCTGGCCTCCCTGGGGTTGGTCTGTAGCTCAGCCACTCCCTCCCCCCATCCCAGCCACCTCGCTCGGCCCTCTCACCTTATTGCCGACTTTGGTCATCTCCTATGTGATTGGTCCTTTGTGGGTGATGAATGACTCTCCAAAGACCAATAAAGGAAGTGGAGGCAGTCAGGGGCAGGGCATCCCCATCCCTGAAGGCCAATCTGGTAGCTAGTGCATCAGGCACATGCATATCAGTCTTTATTATGTGGAATAATAGCACCTCACCCCCTTTAACATTTAGAAATAAAGACCTGCTCTACATAGGTATGTGGGTTATCATCTATGAGCAGGTCTATGAGTTTTGAGCAGGTCTATGAAGAGATAGCTTATACATTTTCTAAACAAATCTTGTTAAACTTACTTGTATTACAGTTGTCATCCCCAGCTTGGGAAATTTCTGAAAATTTAGGGCTGATGCATGGTGATGTGTGTGTGTGGGGGGGGGGGGTTTAGGAAGGGAATGATGCCATAGAGTCTGTCATCTGAAGTTATTCCAGGAAAACTGTTCCCTGTTCTCTGGAAATCTGTTCAATTTCTGGAATTCCTAAGATTACATTTAATAATGTCTTTGAAGAGTTGAAATCTTTTGATCTGATTAAAAGAAATCATTTCAAATAAATATTCTCAATTTGTATATGGATGGATGAATCCGTGAGACCCCAAACATTTGTGGTATGCTATTAAATCAATTTTCCCCCCTAATGGAAGAGAAAATTGGTGCTGCCCTGGAGATCCTTTTAAACCTGTTTTCACATGGAACTTGAAACTCCCAAACCCATCCTTAAAGAGTGAGGCTATCCCTCATTATAAAGTTGACAACTGAAGAAGGCAGCATTGAATTCATTCTCCTGCCTGGTGATGTGATAGTATTTACATCCTCTAAACTTCTTGCTTCTCTCCCTGGGAGCCTGAAAGTGCCAATGACTGAAATAAAGCAACGTACTATTGCCATTTTCTTCAAAACATACACAAACTTTGATCTAACTAGTGCACGAACGTAGTCTCAGCAACTTAACAGCAGAGCGCAGAAGCACTATCCATCAAGAAGAAACCATGTGCAGTGCTGCTCTCTGGTGGCAGATTTTTAAAGAAAAAAATCACTGCCGTTTATATGGATTTGTGCATGTCTACCATGTGAGGCTGGAAGTATTTCCTTTTGCTTTGGGTTTTGGATTTTATTCTTGCTTCTCTGCAAGCCAAAGTAATACAGGTGAGTACTTGGTAAATGAGAGTTTAATTAACTGATCTGTATAATCTCCTGAGCTGCAATCTAATATCTGCCTCTAGATCCCAACAGCATGATGTCAAACTACCATTTGCGTATAAATTAGGGTTTATTAACATTTTAACTGCTGAACTACAAATAGCTAACCATTTCCATCCCTTTAGTGTAGGCTCCCTAAGAGACTAGCTAGAGACTAGCTAGTGGTCTCCAACCCCCGGTACGGGGACCGGGATCGGTCTGTTGATCAGTCGGTACCGGGCCGCGGCTCCTCCTCGTCCTCCTCCCTGACTGCTGCCTCAAGGGCTGCCCTGCCACTCTGCCACTGGCTCACCTTTGGTGCTCTCCAGCGGCTGCCATGGCTGGAGCTCTCCCTCAGCGTGGCACTGCGAAGCTGCTGCTGGCAACGTCCCCCAGCGGCAGCGGCAACATCCCTTGGCAAAAGACTACCCCCCTGAGCCTCAGTAAAATTGTCAGTAAAATTGTCAAGCATTGACCAGTCCCCGGTGATAAAAAGGTTGGGGACCACTGAGCTAGAGTATTTGGCCAGCCCCAACCTGGATCGAACTTCAGAGTGGCAATTTAGCTGCTCCATGCATCAGATAGCTTGCTCTACAATATATGCTGAGAGATAATGATCATCAATTCTATACCCCTCATATCAGGCAACAATACTTGGTTTCATTATCTCCCCCATCTGTAAACCGCTCCACAGGAGTGGTAAGAATAAAAGAGTAAGGGGTAGGTGGGAGGAGAAAGGGGCGGGGCGAGTCTGGGATAAAAACTTGAGGGGGCCAATCGGGAGGCGCTCTACTGCGTCACAGACGCGGTGGGCCTGCTCCGAGCCCTGCACCAGGGCTGGGTGGGGGAGCAGGCCACTGCTTCCCGGGGGGAGGGAGAGT
Source organism: Paroedura picta (assembly GCF_049243985.1). Classification (NCBI taxonomy): domain Eukaryota; kingdom Metazoa; phylum Chordata; class Lepidosauria; order Squamata; family Gekkonidae; genus Paroedura; species Paroedura picta. The sequence continues at coordinate 93,813,981 of NC_135371.1, forward strand.
GCCGGGGATAGCTTCCCCACGCTCCCAGAGCACACCCGCCCCCTCCCTAGCCCGCTAGGTATGCTCGGTGGCAGGGGGGGGCCCTTTTCACGCCCATTCCTTTCCCCTGCTTCAGAGGCTCCAGCCTGAGGTGCACAGCAACAGAGAGCACATGGCCCGACGCCTGATGAGGATGGCCTGTCAGACCCAGGAGACGGGGGGGGGGAATACTGTCCTGGAAAGCCACGCCCAGCCCCGTCTGTCCGACTTCCCAGACAGGCAGGGCTGACAGAATCCCCCCCCCTCGAGGCAGAGATGCGTGCCCAGAGATCCACAGCATGACACACTCACCCTGCTTCAGAGGGACAAGGCTGAGCTGCACACAGAAAGCGAGAAAGCAGGAGATATTTACACCAACTGCAGAACTCACTAGGCTTTAAGACCCCGGGGACACTTACTGGTGGGGGCAGGAGAAAGAGAGGGCTGCCAGGAGAGAGGGATTTTCACCCAGCTACAGAGGCACAGCTGACTTCAACAGAGAGAGAAAGACACAAACCTCACACAGGATAAGATAGGTACATAGACAGACCACCAGACATGGGAGGAGATATTTGCTTACACTTTGCCCAGAGACAAGCAGACTACGGAGAGGGCAAGTCATTATTATTATTATTATTATTATTATTATTATTATTATTATTATTATTATTATTATTATTATTATTATATCCTGCCACTCCCTTGCGGCTCGTGGCGGGTAACAATATCACAAATCCCCATTAAAACCCCATAAAAACAATAATAACATTGCCAATATTACCGGCATGGCAAGAACGGCAGCTCAACTTCCCCCCCAGAACCCGAAGCAGGGAAAAGAGCCTTGGAAATGGCAAGCCACGCCTTCTCATGCCACTAGGGACTAGGCTTGTGCGATTCGGCCGCCGAAGTGGCCGTTCCTGCCGGGCGCAGCCAGCGCCACGCCACGGGGGGGGCGGTGCTGGCAGCGGTGTGACAGCGGGCGCAACCATGCAGGCGCGGAATTGCGTGGTTGCGCCCGCTGTCACGCCGCTGCCGGCACCACACTCCCCCCCGCGGCGTGGCGCTGGCTGCGCCCGGAGGGAACGGCCGCTTTGGCGGCCGAATCACACCAGCCTACTGGGGACTGCCTGCAGGGAATACCCTCCCTCCCACAAACGCCAACCCTCACCCCTGATCAGAGAAAACATGCCACCTCCTCTCCAACTCTCCCTGCCCCTGCTTGGGTCACTGGGGGTGGGGGGGGATTGCTCTCTCTCTCTCCATTTCTCTCTTTCCATGTCATTCTCTCCCTGCCTTTCTCCCCCTCTCTTTCTCCCCATATTTCACTCTCTCTCCTGTCTTTCTCCTTTTTCCTCCCATTCTTGCTTCCTTTCCATCTATCTACTTTCCTTTCTCTCACTCTCATTTCTCTGACCTCCCCCCATGCTAGCGCGCGTTGTATTTCAGACTACAATGGGCTATTAATCTAGTCTATAGATATATTATAATATAGAATATTATATATTAGAATGCTTGCCAGTGTAATCACCTTAAATTGCTAACCTTGCCGAAATCCAGTACAAATGGGTTTTTGAAAGCCTTTCTTTTGGCCACTGAGAGAAATCTCCCTGCCCAGATTCCTGCTTACCCCACATTACTTTATAAAAGGAAAAGTGGGAAAGCTTTGCAGCAAGAGGCGAGCACCCACCTATTCACCAGATGCATGTTTGAACAGCATCAATTCAATAGCTGAAGTTTTCCCCCTCCCCCATTTTGAATGGGGAATTTAATAAAAATAATGGCACCTTCTAAAGGTGAGAATAGATCTTATCAATGAATGGTAAGCGATTGTCCAGAAAAATAAGCCACCTGCCAAATCAAATCCCTCTTTAAGCACAATGTGGAAAGAGGAACAGAAAGTAGACTTGAATCCAACTGGAAATTGCAAATACAACACAACACTGAAAAGTTCACCAAGAAAAAATGTTCCATCAATATATATGTCAGGGATTTTTTTTAAAGTTAAATATCACATATTTTAATATCGCCATCAACAAGTAAAATCACATTGTCCAAATTCATTCTCACTGTAAAGGCCTTTTTGTAAACTCAGCCAACATTCTGAAAAGGAGAACAGAGTCCGAACTTGAATCCTCACAATCTTCAGATTGACACTCTTGGTGCCTGTTGGCTTTGTGTAAGCAGCAAAGAGACAGAGAGAAACAATAAATGTGTGAGAGAAAATAAACAGAAGCAAAATTACTTGAGCTGCCCAGCAGTACGGAATCCAAGAAAGGTTAATGACTGAATTTGCTGTAGCCTGTAGGCAGCAACCTATCCCTGCTTCTGCAGAACCAACGCCTAATATTGCCGTCACTGGTATAGACACAGCAACAGGAAGTGCTTTGCAAGATTGCCTCCATCCCCACTTGGCTTTAACTTATTTCATTTCAAAGAACAGTGAGCAACAATCTCTATGGCAGCTGAACAGGTTCCTTGTGAGCAACCTGTGGCTATTAAAGATTTTAGCCATCTGTTGGAACAACAAAGCATCACACTGAGGCCAGCAGCACACCCTGTATGATCAAAATAAACCAAGACAGCAGGTTTCAGGCTCCTGGGACGCCCCCAATCAAAGTGACAGCAAACTGGCAGACTGGAGCTTCTGAAGAGGCAAACAGGAGCCATCAGAACGGATTTTTAAGTTCTCCAGTTCTGAAGCCCTCTTGTGCTTTCTTACAATTAAAAGAAACTTTGCCAAAGTGCAAGCCTTTTATTTTGCACGCACGCACGCATACACACACACACACACTTCTTTTTCGGTCAAGTAAACTTCTACACATGCAGAAAATTTCAGTACAGACTGGCTTGCACACAATAGACACCCTGCTTATTACAGTATATAATGGCAAGATACAGACCATGGAATGGGAAAAACAGTTATTGGGATAAGAGTTATGACTATGCAGATTGATCCATTCACTTTAGGACTGTCTAACGCCTCTGGCTGTTTGGATCTTGAGCAAAGAAAGTTCTATTTATTTTCTTTATTACTAGTAGTAAAGCCCATTGTGTGCTGTAATGCAACAGGAGCTCATGGTTTGTTGTGGGTTTTGTGCCTCACTTGGAAGCTGGCACCCCTAAGAGGAGGTCTCTCTGTGCACAACAGTCCTGAGCCAAGTCAGGATCAAGCACACCTAGGAAGTGTGGAATTCTAGAACAGAACCTACACCTATAAAGCAATCTTACCTCCTCTCCGCAATGTTTCTTGACCTGAAATAGGCCACGGGCACTAGGTGGCTGGATGGGTGGCTCCAGAGGGCTCCACTTGCAAACCTCAAGGATGTCACAAACTATGGCTGAGCCGCTCGACCAGAAGCGACCGCCTCAAATAAAACTGCTCCGGACACATGTGGTGTTGAGAAGCTAGGCTTTATTGAATGAAAGGATCCATAAGGTGATGCAGAAACAGCAGGCGTGGGTGCAAGGGAGCTTTGACAGAGACAGAGATAGTCACCCCATAGGGATATTTATAGGGAGACAGGTTTCAAGAGGGAAGGTAGTTTCACAGGGGAAAGGCAGGAAGGTGGTGGCTTCACATAGGAAAGGCACAAATTTTAAGAAGACATCTAGTCAACCTAGACATCTAGGTTGATAATAGAGAATTCTCAAAGTGGGGGAGGGGGTGGTGGTGCTCAATAACCTTCTATCTCAACCCTCCTGTCTCCGCCAGGAGATCTGGTCAGTCCGATGTTGTTAGACTCAGCTCTGTGAGCAAGGCTGGTTCTAAGGCAACCAGATAAGGCTTGGATCCATGAAAAGGCTTTGAAGTAGAAGTCCAGGGAGCCTCAAAGGGGAGGGGGAAGAGGGATGCAGCTGACTGGCTCCTGTGGCAGGAAACAGGGGTTCATGACAAAGGAATATTTCCAGACCAGGGACAGCCAACCTACAGGTGGGGCCTGGAGATCTCATGGAGTTACTGCTCATTTCCAGACTATAAAGGTCAGCTCCTCAGGCAAATTACTGCTTTATAAGGGGGACCCCACAGAGGTTTAGAGATGTCAGCCTCCAGGCACGTTCTGAAGATCCCCCAGAAGTATAGCTCTTTTCCAGGCAGTTAGGCTGAAGGGGAAAGCTCTCCACCATCATCCATGTTCATTCAAAAGGAATGGAGATGGCCACAGATACCCCCGAGTTGCTCGTGGAAGAGCCATGGCAATGGTTGCCCCTCAGCATGACACACACAAAGAGACAAACAGACAGTGGACTCTGAGGCATTGTACCCCTTTGAAGCCCCACCTCCAACTCTCATTTTCACCGAGCTCAGCTACCACAGTAAGGAGTGGTTTAAGGATTTTCAGGCCCATAGTACCAAAACCAGTTTAAGGATTTGTGGGGCCCTACAGTTGCGGCAAGAGTACAGTTGCGGCAAGAACAGCCAGGCTGGGAGCAGAAAGGCCCCACCAGCGGAAAGAGGGATCACTCTGAGTGTCCTTAAAGAGGGAAAAAAGGGGAGGCCACAGCCCTGATACATGCGGGAAGGCATGTGGGGCATAATCCACATAGGACCCCTGGATGTGCGGGGGCCCATAGCACATGCAATATGTGCTACATGGATAAAGCAGCGTAATCACAGTCTGTTGCTTGGGTGATGATGTCTGCCCTTCTTAAGCCTGAGGCCTACTGCTGGCAACTGCAGTTCCTTGGGTTGTCCACAAAATCAAGTCCTTGCCTAATAAAAATGGAAAACTCAGCCCCTACCCCACCCCCAACATCTCACTGTCTACTTTCTTGTAAATCCTTTGTATGTGAACTCCCAAGTTAACTCCACTTGACATTTTGGGCCACTTATACCTTTGATTTAGTATAAGGTGACCAGACGTCCCGCAAATGGCAGAACTGCCCCGGAAGTCCTGCTTCCCGGGCAGTCACCCCAAATATCCCACATCCTCAGGCTGGGGTCCAGCCACGCCGAGGCCCAGCCACGCCGAGGCCAGGATGGCGCTCAGCGTCCTTCTTCACTCTTCACTTCCTTTTCTTCCGGTACATGATGCAGCGCCGCCCACGCTTTCACCTGAGCAAAAGGTGTGTTTTCACCTGAGCAAAAAGTGAATTTTTAAAAGTAAATATTTTATGCCAACACTCTTTGATGGGCAGAGGGGTTACTTGGAGGGGGAGGAGGGGGGCGGGGGGCCGCCGCCACCACCACTGGCACTGTGGAGGGGTTACTCGGAGGGGGATGAGGGAGGGGGAGGGGGGTCGGCGCCACACCGCCGCACTGCCTCCGTAGAGGGGTTACTCAGAGGGGGAGGAGGGAGGGGGCGGGGGGCATTTCAGCCAGTTAATTCTGGTCACTTTAATTTAGTAGGACCTTCATAGCAAATACTTATTTTTATTTATCAGGCCAGGCTCCAGCAAAGTCGTTCCAACCCCTATGTCTCTCCAGCCAGTTGCTTATTAACCATTTAGTTACAAGGTCTAAATATTCCTTATTTAGATCTTCCTGCACTTTCCAGATTCATGGGACACTTGTTGGTCTATCTGTTTGCACCAAAAAATAAAAACTGTTGCTGGTAAGGGCTGGCCCATAGCCCAGGCAGGGCACACCCGCAGCACTCCACCCCAGTCTAGGCCTGCAAGTCTCTACCATTGTTTCTACTATCACTGCTCTTCTCTAGACTATAAAGATCAGCTTTGTAGGCAAAAATGGCTCCTTTGGAGGGTGGACTCTGAGGCACTGTACAATTTTGAAGTCCCACCTCCAAACCTCAAGAAATATTTCTGACCCAGGGGTAGGCAAGCTCCAGACAAGTCCTGGAGATCTTCTGGAATTATAACTCATCTCCAGAATGTAAAGATCAGTACCCCAGGCAGAAATCAATGCTTTTGAGGGAGGATAGGGTTGTTGTGCAGAAGCAGCAGTCGAGGCCTCCCACACAAGTTGTTGTGGAAATGAAACTGTGCAGTAGGTCTCAAATGTTCCACCTCACCCCCCTTCTTTGAACAGTAATCAGCATGCCAAAGTGTCTGCAGATCTGTGAGTCCCCTTGCAAACTGCCAAATTCCAAAACCAGATAGAGGCCTTTGGAGGACAGTAAGGGCTTTGGGTTTGTGTTCTGGGTTATGCCCATCCCTAATAACTATTTCCTGAGCATCAGTTATCAGTTAATTTAATAAACCCTTTCTCTTAGCTGGTTACCTCAACAGGTTTAGGGCTGCTCTTTAACCAGGCAAAGCTCATATCACAGAATATGTTTTGTATAAGTTAGGAATGTAGGGTACTTAACAAAATGCTTATTTGTGTAAATGAGACAAGCTTTCTTCCTTAAGCTGACCCCAAACCCTAACAAAAAGCTAAGTAAAACCTGGTTAAGCTGACATTCTTATCCAGAGCCTCAATTCTCTCCTTGAACAGAGGCTAGCTCACAAGCTCACTAGCTCACTGCCTCCCATCCTGTGGAGCTTCATGATAGGCTGAGAATCAATTGGCTTTGCATGAGGCCAAAATGAAAAGGATTGGTTCAGAGCCCTGGGAAAGAGTAAGGACTTTTGGGGATGGTGGCCTCATCACCCAGCAGGTTTCTATGGCAGAGTGGAGATTCAAACCCGGTTCTCCCAGACACCGGTATTGTACTATGATCAGTAGGACAAAGACATTATTCTGGAAACTTAAAAGACATCTCTTCCTCACAGCAAAAAACAAAAACAAAAAAAAGCTGGATTTCCTTTGTGCTGGAGGTGCTTCAGAAAAGCCCTGAAGGCATTGCTTTTATGAATGCAGCCAATACTCTTTCTGTAGCACCTGCTCTGCCCAATAAGGACACTTGGTTTGGACCCTCCCAAAATGTTGCTGCCACCTCCACTGTGGCAATCGCTTTATGGTGGCACCTAGATGGGAATTGCCATTTGGACAATGCCAGCATTTTCAAGCTTCCATAGTTGTCCTAATAGAATTAGAGCATAGCCCAATAGAATAAAAATTGTCTTAAGTTCCCTCTTACCTACTTAAGTACCATCATGTCACAACTTACTTATTCCATCCTCAGCATGGGGATTTCAAGGCCAGGGAGAAGTTAACACAGTTTGCCATTGCCTATCTCTGCAGTCTTCCTTGGTGAACTCTCGTCCACCTGGTTTAGCTTCTGAAATCTGACAAGATTTCCATCTATGCCCAGCTAGGCTATTATCTTGCCCCAGAGTACCTGGCCACAGTGATCCATGCAATGGTTATCTCCGGGCTAGACTTCTGTCTACTCACTCTACCTGGACCTACCCTTGTCCCTGATGCAGAAACTGCAACTGGCGCAAAATGTGGCTGCTAGGGTTCTCACCAGAACACCGTGGAGAGCCCATATCCAGCCAGTGCTGAGGCAGCTACACTGATTGCCAGTTAAATTCCGAATCCAGTTCAAGGTACTGGTTTCTACCTTTAAGGCCACATGTCCAGCCTATCTGAGGGACCACCTGTCTGCCTATATCCCTGAGGATTCCTCCAATACCAACAGGTTGGTGTTCCCTGGCCCGAGAGAGGCCTGCCTGGCCTCCATCAGGGCCAGGGCCTTTTTGGTCCTGGCCTCCATCTGGTGGAATAAGCTCCCGAAGGATCTCAGAGCCTTCACGGAGCAGGCTCAGTCCCGCAGGGCCTGCAAGATGGAGCTCTTCCACCATGTGTATGGTTAAGTCTGGGTAGGGCCAGGAACATCTTGGGGCTCCCCTCACAAAGTTGTGGCATCCGCATGGTAAACTGAACCATCTGAGCTATAGTGGTACTTGGCTTTCTGCTGATTATTAACGGGTTTTTATTCTGTATTTTATAATGCTTTAACTGGATTGAGTTATATTTTATTGTATTTGTATTGATGTCGGAAGTTATCACGAGCTCGTAACCCCGGGAGTGGCGGCATATACATTCAAATGAATAAACAAATAAATCATACTATAGTATGCCACCTTCCTACCCTCCATTCCCTCTTATAAAGCACCAAATGGGCCTTTTATTTTATAGTTGAGCTTTCATACAAGTAATGCTAGGAACACTTGTTTGTGACTCCATCTCACTACTAGGTGAGAAAATAAATGACACACACTGTGGATTACTCTTTCATTTAAAGCGGCTGGGCTGAAGAAAAGAGGCATGAGAAACAAATACGCGGCAAGAGCAAGCCACTCCATGCGGTCATCTCATGTTAAGTAGGTCGTTTATTGGTTCCGACAACGTTAGTAGATTGGAATATTAAATGGTACTTTTAAACATTCTCTTAACCAAAAATATAACAAATATTTACACTCACTCAGTAAAAATACAAAAAAGCATACAGAGGCACTGTCTTTCTAAAAGACATAAGTGTAAGAGGTATCAAAAAATAGAAGACAAACATTGCTTGTTACAGAATACTTTACAATCACTGACTTGTGCAGTTACAATTGCTATCGGAATACCATTACAACTGTGCAGTTTCTGCCCATATGCTCACATTTGCAAAATGTCATTACTATCAAGCTTAACTGCATTCCATGGATATCTAAACAAAAATTAGAACAAGACAATGACAAGCACAAGGAGGCATAGGGTAGGGAACGGCATTTCCCCCCACACCATTTTTAAATGGCTTCCGTTAACCCAAGAGAATATCCCTTTTCCCCTAAGCGGTTTTGAAGGCAGTTGAAAAGCAGGTATTCCAACAGAAATATTTAAAGAAATGTGGATTATGGTTATCTGTGGTGTTGTTGCCTACAAATAAATAATTAGAATGAAAAACTGAATGGACTAAGTTTCTTGGCTTTGAGTTTAACTCTGAAGCGTTAATGCAGAGATGCTGCCTTTCTGATGCTCCGTGCTATTCTCTATCACCTGCTGCACAACAAGATTAGGTCCTAAGAAGTGATTTCAAACAACTATGCAACGACCATCTCTATCAAGGCCTGCACAAAATTCTCCACTAGCACCGGGCTGACACAGCAAGTATTCCTCAGGTGGGCACATGATATTTTTGTTCATCTTCTTAGATCATAAATACGTGTCAGGATAAGATGTACACATGAACAAACGTACACCTTCCAGTCACTGCTTTGGAAACATTAGCATACCTAGGGCAACACTGTTTCTATACCAATATTATGCACATTTTGCAACATTGTTCACTGACATCATAACTCCAGCATCATCAAACATCCAGCAAGCTTAAATGATGTACAGGTCAGGCTTTCATAATAAGAGACAGGGTTTTCTAGTTCATGTAACTATATGGAGGCAAAAATGAAGATTAAGTACAGCTTAGTGCACATAAAGATATATCCTGTTTGAGCTCCATTACCTCACAGTATACTGCGAAAAAAGAAGCATGGTGGATAGTTGATATGTACAAAGAGAGGAAGTGGTTGTTTCAAATGCATGATGGAAATGATATAAATGGGAAACAGTATACTGAATGCTACTAAGCAATTCCATTCAAGAATCAAATGTGTATAGAAGAGGAACAAGCAGAACTTGTATTTGGTCTCCTCATACACACCCAAGTCTCACTTCGTTCTGGCTAGTGTCCCCTGACCAATGTGATCAGCTGATTAAAAAAGGCCAGCAAACACAGCAAGGTCAGAACAAGGGCAGATTGAGACTATTCACACTGCAAATCTGAAGCAGTCAAGAGAGCTGACTTATGTAAAGCACATTTAGACCATAGGGGCTTTCTGTAAAGAAAACATGATTAGGAAGATGGGTGCTGGTTTTGAAATCAACATTTATTTTTGAAAAATGGGAACCTACTGATGGTATTCGTGTGAAAATGGCAAGAAGGCAATTGATGTGAAGTGACTTCAGATTTTTGGTCAGTGGCTTGAATGTCTAGAGCACTGGGCTTATACAGCAGAAAGAGACTACTCTCAAGAGAGAAGGCTTTCCTCCTTCAGTTTTGTTCCTAAAAGCTGAAATAAATATTTGAGATCATTGAAAGATTATAATAATTGGCCCAAATCAACATAATAGTTTTGCACATAGTTCTGCATCCTTTACCAAACATGTACACAGAGTATTTGCTGGAAGCTAAGGCTTGGGGTTCACAAACTTATTTTTGGCAATTATAGCTACAATCTTAGAAAGCCAAAGCATATCCTAGGGAGACCCACATGTTCCAGTAGAGGTAATGAATCCAATTTGTTGACTGAACAGGCAATCTGCTGTTTCAAATGTAAGCAGTAGTTTGCGGAATGTGCACTTTCTCACTACCTGGCTATACACGTGCCTCTGTCTCCACTATGGGTATCTAGGGGTGTGGCCAGTGAACTTTGGATACATAAGCCATGAGTTGTGCTGTTGCGGAACTCCCATTAATTCCCATTCATTCCCAATGAGGTTTTATGGAGGAAAGACTTGTGGACGCTATGCCCGTGACCACACTGTTATATATGGATGCCAACTTAACTAATATTATTTAATTACAGCCTATACAAAATTACTACCCGAAGAAGTCATGGCTTACAAGACTACTGTTTGCATTAAGGCCTTGAAGGGGCTGTCTCAGCTACTAATTCCTGATACTTAAGGCTGGTGATGACTATTTATATATGGTCAGCCAATGAAATTATAAATTAGGTAGCATCTCTGTTTTGTTCTTCATGGTTTGTGAATTTATTTTACAATATAATAAGGAGTACTCCAAGCCCAAAAGGTGAAACAAGTTAATTGAAACATGCCCTCTCGTAAGCTAGCACCAAAATTGATATGGGAAATGTAAACAAAAGGCTTTAAGATTTCTGCTTTATTTTTGGTGCTTGCGTTTCGATTCTGCCAGAATATGCTGCATTTATCTTACTCTCAGAAGAAAACTTGAAAGTTCCATAGAACTTTGAGTAAAAAATAAGTTATTCCAAGACACCTGTAAAACTGACAAATGCCTTTCCCTAGCTCAGATTGTAAACATTTATGACACTAAGATCTACAAGTTAATGTGAAAGATACACTGACACATTCATGTCCATTTATTATGCATGACTGGGCCATCGTTATTTGCTTGAGGGGGAAAAATGTACTCTGGTTGGCTAAGTAAAATTGCAGCCACAACCTAGACTAATGATAAACAATGGTTTTCAATTTCCCCTTAGCACACTGTGGATGTGCATGTGAGCCGACACTCACAAATTGTATTTTATTTATGACTAAAGATCCACAAATGTTGTGACAACCAAACTTTGTAGGAACTACTAATTCTGAACTACTAATCCTGCCCTTCCCCCAATATGAGAGAGATGTAATCTTTCATCACTTGTTCTGGACTCTAGAAGATATGCCGGGATAAGTCACACCGCATCTTTTTTTTCGGTTAGGGGCTCATGCCTCCAGACACAAGGAAAGCACTCAAGAATCAGGGAGACTTCTTGCTGCTTTCCAGTGCCCCCAAAGTGCTTGCCCATTTCTCACTTGGCAGGCTTATCATGTCCAATCACAGTGGCAAATGCATCTGTGGACCACTGTTCATAGCAAAACCTAGCAATGTCAATTTCACAGTGGCTTGCTGCAGCTGGTTTGGCTTTATAGTTCAATATGTTTAGGGGAAAATCTAGGATCATCTAAACACTGAAATATACATCTCAAAGTAAGAACATGAAAATAAACACAAAATACTCTACAGTGCAAATACTCGAGAATATGAATATTCATGAATCCTGTGATGATTCATAGTTCCTGAGGACTGAAATCCTGACCTGGATAGTCAAGCCTAGTCTGATCCCATCAGATCTCAGAAGCCAAGCAGGGTTGGCCCTCCTAGTATTTGAATGGGAGACCTCCAAGGAATACCAGGGTCATGACGCAGAGGGAGGCAGGCAGGCAGGCAGGCAGGCAATACCAACCTCCTCTGAGTGTTTGTTGCCTTGAAAACCCCTTGGGGTCGCCAGAAGTCAGCTGTGACCTAATGGCAAAAAGAACCACAAGAAGACTAAAATAATGAACCTCACCCTTCCGGTGTTTTAGTCCAAGTTTTACAACTGCAGAGAAATTTTACAAAATAACAGCAAGGGCAGAGCTTATTTAGAGCCGAATTTCCCTGGAATTTAACCCAAAACGTATTTCCAAATGAAAAATTCATCTCAGAGTGAGTGAATCCATACTAACATTATGTGCACTGTAGAAGATGCAGGACAAGTCCATCCACCCCACAACCACTAGCAGCCTTCACATCTTGAACAAGAAGCAAAACTTTGCAGGTCCAAAGATGTGGCTTCCAGACAAACTGGAATTCTGGTAGCTGTCAGAAATCAAGCACTACTCAGAAATGCAGAACACCTCAATCTGACTACACCGACATGATAAGTACCACTTCAGTACAAGCTTTGGTGAAGTGGCAGCAGGTTACATATTCAGGGCACAATTCACAAAGCAGCCATGTTCTCTTTTGTGCTTCTTTCCATTGGTTACAGTGAGACCTACACGGGAAAGCTTCCCAGTAGACTGTGCTGTAAAGGCAGACAGACGCCATCATCCACTTTTGCTGGAGGACAGGAAGAGGAAAGTAGAAGAAATCACAGGTACTTTCTTTTAGGCAGTTGGAAAGTTAAAAGGATAGTCACATGTACTTTGCCAGTTTTAAAATACAGGAGCACTAGATGGCAGCATTTTACTACTGTATGTACATCAATACACACTCTAAATACCATCTCCAGGGGTTGGCCTCTCACAAAAGAGGTTTATGTTGCATTATGTGTAAACCTCTAGCTGCACTCATGAACATCCAGTTCCTCAGAAGTCAAAAGTGTTTTGCTAGCATGAGACATTTCATTAACACCAAGATAAACAGTTACCTTATTTTCTTTATAAAAGCATTCACATTAGCCAACCAGAGCATTCCAAATACATGTACGAACAAACAGAAAACTTTATATAAACTCCAAATTAATAAATTACTCTTCGGACTGCTGCAGAAGTTTCCTTGGTTTAGATGAAGCATTGCTGTTTCTTCCATATGTACATAAAATAACATTCTTCAACTGAGAGCTGTAATGGTATAGAAAATATCTGAGTGATCTACCAAAAGATTCTAGGATTTTCTACTGACGAAAGCTTCTAGGTGGTGGGTGGCCCTGATGCATTGAAAGTCAGGTTCATCTGCAACTCTGGTTTCTGTGTTATTCCTTGGAAAGATTTGTCTCTTTCCCCCCCATGTAAATAGGTTTCTTCGACAATGGAGATGACCACAATAGACTGAAAAGAGCCTACCAATTGTTTTGAACAGAGGCAAATGCAACATTTGAAGTCAATAGCAGCAAGCTGTCAGCTACAGCTAACAGGATTGTATGATCCTTCCTTTTATTGTGATTTGAAGCAATTTTTGCAGGAAGCACAAAGGCTAAACCGCCGAAACTTGTTCATCTCCTGTGAAGTAAGAAAGACACAGTAAACTGTCAATACCAAAGAAAGCCACAGGGAACCTGCTCTTGTATTTATTAAATGTATTGACTACAACCAGCAACTCCATGTAAACTGAGCAACTCTGTACATGAGGTTTTCTGAATCAGTAAACATTGAAACAATCCTATAAATGGAAAGGCAATTGTCAAAATGAAATAGATCTAGCTTCATCAAAATATTGTGCCCTTTCTGACACAGTGCTTTAAAACTAGAAATGGTGCATGTGACAGATCTAGACCCTGCCCCAATGCCTATCAAACTGCGTTCTCTTGGCAGCCTTCTTTACCAAACCTATAAGCTTATAGTGGTTGCTTCTCAATCATCCATGTTTAAAATAAACCATGTCTATATCCTCCTGCTTGGATCTAAAGTCTGGTATTTAAGGTGAAAGGATGCAGAAATATCAGTACACCATAATGCATAGTTAATAGCAAAATATTAATTATTAGGCATTTGAAGCTTTGGTTACACATAGGCTTGCAATTATGAGCTGGGACCCCGAAAAAAATCACACTCCTGGCTTTGTATTTTTCCCAGCGCAGCCCTCAGCAGAGTTATATTCTTCAAAGCCCATTGACCTCCACGAATTTACAGCCATGTAACTCTGCATCCCCAAACTCCCCAATGCCTAACTAAGGGGCTCTCAAACCCCGTCTGTGATACTACAGGAGGTTCAAAAGAATGTTAAAAATTGTGCTAAGTATGCCCATGGTCACACTAGCTCTATGGGTGCCAGCTAGTTAGCCCAGTTTTATTTCATGTTAACTTGGGGTCAAAATGTGGTCACTTTTCAGTCTAGTGTGTTCTTTTTTGAGCTTTTCAGCATCTGAGTCAGAAAGGGTGTCTTGCCGGTGGGTATAAAAAATAACACCTCAAAGGTTTAGCAACCTCACAAAGGCATGCACCCTGGAAGTCCACTCTTGTGCAAGATTAACAAGACAGTCAGGCACAGCTCTATGCACATGCATCCACACTCTCTGGCTGAACAAAGTACTGCACAACTGCAAGCAACCCAAGCAAGACTGATGCTGTATAAAAGTCAAGGAAACAACGTAACAACATTTTTTTCCGAAATAAAATTAGAAAGCAAAATAATTGCGCCAAAAAACTAAATTAATGGATGACAGAAGATCAACTATGAAATAGATGAAATTCAAAAAACTACCCTCAGAGACAAAATTGCTAGAAAGATGGAAAAACAAAACATTCAGATTTGGCTCTCTATAACCTAAGATTTACGCCCAGGGAGGTAGAGTGGAAAGTTCTGAATATGAATTACACCTTTTACAAAATAACTGGAAGGTGGTAAACAGTTCAGAACATGGGCCAAGTGTAAAGTATCAGCCCTGTGCAGTAAGTGGGCCCTTGAAAGTTTGATCCTGTCAACCAAAAGGCTTCATTAGACTTTGCTGTTCAGCTGTAAATAACTGAAGCAGCAAATTAAAGCATTTTTATAGTGACGGTACCTTCATCAAAATCCTAAGGGCAGTCACAATAGGGAAGAGAACATCTGTTGGCAAACTGATAGCCACAACGTAATAAAATCAACTCACATGTACCTAGCTCTATTTATTTTGGCTTCAAACAAGATAGAATTTAATCATTAGAATCTGTAAGAGAATTTCTTTTTAGCCATGTGCCAAAGGCTCACATTTAGGAGTGGACTGGCCCTTTAACTCATCAGGAAAATTTCTGGTGGACCAAATTCTTGGACGCCTGTTGGTGGTAGGGCCAAAGTGAGCCAAACCCCAGCAAGGCATTTAGATCAGTGCTAGCTAGCAGCACGGATGGTTGGAGTCAGAGATGATTGGTGTCACACAGCTGCAGGCTGGGAGGAAACCAAACGGTCCCTGTAGGTACTGTCAGTGCTGCAGGGCTTTCTTGGCTTGGCTTCCAGTCCAGTCCTGCTGGCGCTGATCATTCACGGCAGTGACATGTTTGCTGATTGTTTTAATCATTGTTCATTTTCACAACAGGCACTTAAAAACTCATGATTTATAAAATACACACAATACACATTGATTCACATACAAGGTGATTTTGGTGAGATAAAACGGTCCATACATTTCCAATACAGAATCACATAGCAGTTGACTATCAAATTAGATCTTTAACATACCGTCCTCTTCACTATTTGCGTCAGTCATATCAGCTAGCTTAGGATGGGACGGCTGTCGGCTATGCCACTGAGGCATCTTCTTTGGAAAACAGGCCACTGGATCACTACTCAGAGGAGCAGATGAGAGCCTAGAGAGCTTGCTATGCAGCATCTTTGACCTCTGTACCGCCACGCTATAGTCAGGAGGTTTTAAGTGTGGGTGGTGAGGTGATCCTTCTTTTAAGTCCGCTAAAGAAATGCCCATATATCCTGGCGGGGTGGGCGGTGGCTCCCTATACCTATTGTCCTCCTTAGATGAGGTGACACAGTACACTGGCATAAGAAATAAGCAATGGAAATGTTAATGAAAGAAACAAATGGAGGGAGAAAGCATTTTTTAAAAAAAACAAGTGAAATGTTACAATGGCTAACCAAAAACTGATAACAAAAGGTAAATGTAAAATCATTTGTTATAAAAGCTACTGGCAGGATTCTAAAATGTTAACTACTGGAAAAGTTCACAGTTTAGCAGCCAGATTACTAGATTCATAGAAGTTGAAGCAGTGCTTAGCAGGTTCTCACCTCCTAAATGCCTGCAAATTTGCACAGAGCATTCTAACTGCACTTCTACAACTCATTCTATGTCAAGATCATAGGAACCCCTCCCCTCCAATTTCTCAAGTGAGAATACCTAATCACACTGGGAGAAAAAAGCAGCTCTCTTGTGGAAAAAAGCAGGGAAAGAAAGGAAAAGAAGAGAAAACAAAAAATAGGGCTAACAAAGCATAGAAAAATGCAAAAATTAGACTTGCCAACGTGCTTGCTGGGGGAAAACTGAGAGGTCCTTGTAGCATCTGCATTACTTTATTTGGCTGTAGGCATTCTGCTAAAGAGGAGGACGCTCAACCACATTATTGCTATAGGTGGAAAGCTGCTAAGAATCCTTTGCCTTTGGTTAATTGTATTTTGGACCTAACATTTAACCTCCTCATGTCAGCAATGCTGCTGCTAATCCATATTATTAAGTAACCTAATTTAATTGAGTCACTTGCCTTACTCTGAACAAATTGGCCATGCAATATTGAGTTCAATGGCTTTGTTCCTTTCCTAAGGGTTTCCCATTTTAACCATCCATTGTATCATATTCCAAATGCAACTAACGTAGTTAGAGGAAAGGGAGTTAAAATGAGATATCTGAGTTTGTACCAACATGAGACACAATCCAAACAATGGGCTATAGATAACAGTGCGGTGTCCTCTAAGACGGTGTTCCCCAACCACCGGGCCATGGATGCCTTGGTACAGGGCCGCGGTAGAGAGGAGGGAGGCGCAGGCGCACCAGCAGGTGCACCTCCCTCCCCCCCCTGCGGTGCGCGCTCACTGCGCTAGGAGCGATCGCTGCCTCCCGGAGCAGCGAGCGCCACGTTGGGGGGGGGGGAGGCGCTGGCACGCCGGTGGATGTTTACGGGCACCGGCATGCCAGCACCCACAAACATACAGGCACGGACCTGCCATGTCTGCACGTTTGCGCCCGCCAGCACCCACAAACATGCAGGTGCAGACCTGCCGCTGCTGTGCGTTTGCAGGTGCTGACGCCTCCCCCCGCAGCACGGCGCTCGCTGGGCCGGGAGGGGGCCAATTGCTCCCAGTGCAGCAAGCGGTGCGCTGTGGGGTGGAGGGAGGTGCGGCTGCTGGTTTGTGGGCGCCAGCGTGCCGGCGCCTACGCCTGCCTCTCCCCCCGGTCCCTGGTCCTTCCTCTCACCCCCCCCGGTCCCCTGCTCTAAGTCGGCCTTTAACTATTTATTGTATTTTATTGTGATTTGTATGTAACTGCTAGCCACCTTCGACGCTATGGTGAGGAAGCTTGGCAGCAGCTTTCCAAAAAAAAGGACTAGACTAGAGGAAAATCTAGGGTTCCTCGCTTCAAGCTGACCCAACTTTATTGTTTGGGCTAAGAAGCATACAAAGCAGACAAGCCAGGAAGTTGACAGAAATAGTTAAAAGGGCATAAAGGCACAGAAAGACCAGCATAGGATGTTTTGATGGCCCGGGTGAGGCTATCCTAGAGTTTGCTTTTTCTTAGAGTTAGGCCAAAGAGGAATGTAAAGAAAGGCCTCCACCCTCTGGGGTGATTTGAGGACAGCAGGCTTCAGCAGCTGCCTTCCGATGAGCAAGTTATAACCCCCCGCAAATTGTTAGTGAACTTTCATTTACACTATGACTTTGGGCAGATGCCTTTAAAGAAAGGTTGTCATGAGTAATAACTTTCATTTGTGAATATTCGCAATTGATGAGGAGCTGCAGCGGGCTCTCTGGAAGCAGTGCCGGGCTTGCTAGTGAGAATGGTGATGGCGAGGGGAAGGAAAGTTCAAGTGGGGCCACCAGGCTCCCCTTTGAGAGCATGCAGGGGCAGGGGCGGGGACTAAAGAAGGCACTGCAGATCCTCCAGCAGCAGCAATAGTGGGGGTGACTGGGAGCTGTAATGGGCAGTGTCAGGGCTGAGAGAATACTTAGAGGGGGAAAGGATCCCCCCCCTTTGCAAATATCATGGGTCCCCACTTTTCATAATCTAAATGGGTTATCTGGAAGCACAGTGGTTTCCAATTTGTGAATTCTGAATTCCCCATTGCTTGGCTACTGCCTGGAAGAACTGCCCAATTCTCTTCTTTAAATCTGTTGTGATGGATCAAACAGCTATGCTATGATAACAATGTGATCTGAAGGCAGGACAGCAGAGTGTGGATGCACCTCTCCCTCATCTCAGTGCTCACAAACAGGCTCCTATGGCACAGGGTGAGTTGGTCCAAAGGGAACTCCCTCTCCACATAATCACCACTCTTATTGTAGGGCTTCCTGGAGGGCATTCAGTTACCTCCCAAATGATAAAGCAATTTCATATTTCCATATCCTTATACTTAAAACCTGAATACCTGGGATATTATAAAACAGCAGACTGAAGCTATGCATGGAAGAAGAAGAAGAAGAAGAAGAAGTTGGTTCTTATATGCCTCTTTCCTCTACCCGAAGGAGGCTCAAAGCAGCTTACAATCACCTTCCCTTTCCTCTCCCCACAACAGACACCCTGTGAGGTGGGTGAGACTGAGAGAGCCCTGATATTACTGCTTGGTCAGAACAGCTTTATCAGTGCCGTGGCGAGCCCAAGGTCACCCAGCTGGCTGCCTGTGGGGGAGCACGGATTCAAACCTAGCACATCAGATTAGAAGTCCACACTCCTAACCACCACACCAAGCTGGAAAGAGAAGGAGTGCTGTTTTGGCAGGAAGAAAAGCTTTGGGCAAATAAATAGACATCTTCCAGGGAATGGGTGATAGAGGAAGAAAATATGAAGCAACAAGTTCAGCTAAGTAATTTAAGGCTGAGGAAGGATGATGCAGGTACAGCACCTAGCAGCAGACAGAATCAGGCATTGGAAAGTGTGGGCAGAAAGACAGGAGGCATATGGGAACCTGGTCCATCAATTTCTTTTCCTCCAATATATGGATCAAGCTAGCAACCCTAGCTGATTACCACAGGAGAAGAATACGGAGGCAATCCTGAGTCCCACCCTCTTGGGCATGACTTTCCAGTAATTATCAATACAGCTGGATGGCATACATGTTCACAAAAGGCTGTCTTCTCTCTCCCAGGAAGAATTTGGTCTTCTGAGGAAAATCCTATTAACCCAAAGCAGCAGTAGGGATCCATGATACAGAAATGTTGCTCCCTTCAGCCACTCCCCTGGCGAGTTTATGAACCCAGCCTCAAGCCCCTCAACTTGCCATGAGGGTTTGGAGGTCTTGTCCTCAACATGTAGCCTATCCTATCTTCCCTGTCCCCAAGGAGAGATTCTACAGCAGATCTGGAAATGCAGCCGGCCTAAATTTAACTGCGGGGGGGGGGGTCTGTTCCTGCCCACCACCACCAAGCCATACATTTCCTTCCCTTCCTCTGTGTCAGCATTTAGAAAATATTGGAACATAGGAGGGAGGAGGCAGGTACAGAAAGCCAGGCAGATGGAAGGAGTTTCCTCCTTCCCCTCTTTCTCTCTGCCTCATCTCTTCCAAAGCACAGGGTCACAAATAACCTGTATATCCCTATTGCTGAACACATATCTCTTCTACCATTGTATTGTTCCTTGTGCAACTACACATTTAGAACAGCAAACATTTTCAACAGTTTTCAATGTGTGTGTGTAAGGGGAATGAGGGAGTGGCAGCATACATTCATCCTAAGTGACCCTCTGGCAAGTGGGGGCTGCTTCAGATTTTTCATGCTGCTTTCTCTAGCAACAGGAACTAGACAGCAGGTTGCAGACAGAGGAGTTTGCTGTGTGCGCTGAAACATGTTACTGGGTGACAGAAATTGTACTGAAATGATTAGTTTCCTCTGGATGCAAAATGTAAAACTAGACTCTCTCCTATTTTGTGGAAGAAATTTGGGAAACTAGAGAATGCAGCCTTAATGGTGCACTGCTTGTACATGGAAGACAAGATGTAAACCATGCTATTTTTTAAAATAACCTTTGGTATGAGGGCCATAAAAGTGAAGATTTTGTAGCAGAAAGATCTTCCATGCATCATTTCCCCCACAAAATAGAGTGCTGTTACTCTGTGCTAAGAAGATCCAAATTACACAGCAAAAAAATCGGCTCACATTTGGAACACCAAGGCACATTTGTGCTATGATTCATAGAAGATCTTTATGCTATGCAATCTTCATTTTTATGGCCCTCATATCAAAGGTTATTTAAAAAACAAAACTCAACAATAGCACGATTTACATCTGTGTACAAGCAGTGCACAATTAAGACTGCATTTTCTAGTTTTCCAAATGTAAGCCAATTTTATTTTGCTGTGGAATTTGGATCTTCTTAGCATAAAGTACCACCAGTCATTTGGATGCCTACAGATCTGCTGGCAGTGCGAAATGGCACCAGGAAGACGATTTCCTTCCTATCTTGGAAGCAAGAGGAATGAGCTGGCAGCACTGAACAGCCAGAGAGAATCTCTCAGCCTGGATTCACTTGCTAGACACTTTCTGCCTCAGCATGATGATTGCTCAGTAAAAAAGAGCCCAAAGTCCTAATCAGAGGAAGAGCTGTAAAGAGACTGACAGAAAAATAAGTGGTCTGATAGAAGCCTGTTAAAACCAGCTCCCTTCCCTATAAAGCAGTAAGGAAATGTACTGTTCTCTACTTTTAGATCCCTACTCCTGCACTCCCAAGCATCCTTTGATGTTTTATTTGATTGGAAGCATGTGCACAAGCTAGATTTTCACATGCAATCCTGAAGCCCCCCCCCCCCCCGGTTTGGCTGATGTAATTTCTTAACGGCTTAATAACATAATACGTAATGGATATGAAAGCTTCTGCAAGCGTTGACTTGGCTCACCTATGAGACCTCTCTCTGTGCTCGAGGTGACAGTTTTGTAAGCTGCGTCGCTGCCCGATTTGGAGTCCAAAACCTCGGTCTGGTCTGCTGTGAGGCTGTTGAGCCCTCTCCGTTTCACTGTCCCATAGTTTGCTTCATAGGTGTCTGAGAGGGAACTTGAGGAGGCCCAGCTCTGCCGGGACTGGTCAAAGTCCATGCCTGCTTTTGACTGCCTACTGCTATTTGAACGGGCCTCTGGCTGCAAATGAGCCTCTTCAGCACAGCAGCTCGATGGCTCTCCTTCAGCGATGGCTCTTTCTAAGTGAGTGTGGCGGTAAGAGTTTAAGAGATCCCATCCCTTCTGGTTCTGGATAGTTTGGAAATTATCATGAGAACTACTGGAGCAAGAAGTCCAGCTTCCACGGCCACTGTCCGCTGCTTCGAGCATGATGTGCTCATGGGAGATCTCCTCAGTGCTCATGGAAGATGAGACCGGCAGTCCTCGGATCATGGGAGGCCTGGACAGTGGCCAGCTAAATTCAAAGGTGACGGGAATCAAGAAGAAGAAAACAGTGTTCATTTAGAGAGTATGCAAGCAGTGCAAATGTAAACCTCATCCAATATCTATGTGCCTTTGCCTCTTCTCTCCAAGCAGCAAGTATTTTAGACTTAAGCAGAACATTATGCAGACTTCCAAGCATTTTAACATATATTTTGTTTCCACATTAGTTTGTACTGAGTCACATCTGCACTGAAGCCTTCTCTGTTTTTCCATGTCTTTACTATGTTGGTTTCCACTGCAAACAGTTGTCCTTTCCCCAACTCTCCCAACAAAGACATACCAGTCTCTATTACCTTTCTAGGTCCTCCCACCCCACCCCCTGAATTCTCATAATTGCAGGTGATATAACTATATAGTGTAGCTGGGCTTTCACATACTATAACTGGGCTTTCATAAATAATATTTTTCAATACTGTTTCATATTTTCTATCTATACACAATTTCATGTCTTGGGCCTCTACCAAATAATTTGCACAAACACATCCACACTTCACTTCTGAACCAGAAAAAAGACAAGAAGGACGAGATGGAAAATAAATATCCAATAGGTTATCTGAGTCAGAAACAACCCAATTTCTGATTTGCATTATTAGTTCTTATTACATTTTTCTGTCAGTGTTGGTCAACATTGCTGCTCTTGCAATTTAAGCATATGATCATTGCTCATAGGTTTCCAGTGCAGGAAACAAAAATCAGCACTATGCTAAATGAGTCTCAAACAAAGGCAACACAAAGTATAATCTCTGTGCAGGCCAAACTTCCATGTCTCCTACATTTATATAGCCAGCACAAGCTGCTATATACCAGTGTATGACTGAAAAACAAAATGTAGAAAATGTCCCAATATTTTATTTTTCCCGAATGATGTGCAAAAGAAGGACTCATTCTTTACTTATGTTTCTTCTGGTGGTCTTCAGAGCATTCATGCTGATAAGCTTTGCTTCCATGTAGAACTTTGATTCATAGGTTTCTAGAGCTAAGCTTCTCACAGAAAAATCCTCACCCCCCCCCCCCAGGCAAGTCTTAGCTGCATATGTTCGAGGGCAAGGAGTTGCCTCTTCTCACTCAGTTTCTTCCGAAAAAGGAGCAAAACAAGGTTAAAGCGCCTGTTGCAGAAACAGTGGTCATGATGACCACCATTCAAATAACAGCAATTATAAGAAGGAAACTTGTTTTTACTTCTTTATAGCCTCCGTGCATCAGATTAATGGGCAAAGGCTAGCAAGCTGATCTACGGGGTGGTATTTCAACTAGATCTAGAAAGCATTGAGCCCAAGTCTTCCAAAGGATGAGTATCTTCTGGCTCTGAAGCAAAGGGCTAGTTTGTCATAAAGATGGATCACTGGACCCTAGTAGCTGCTCTGCAAAGTTCAGGAATAGGGATCCTTTCATTGACAGGAAGACTTGTTGAATAACTCCAAGATCTTCTGGAACAGATCACAGCAGAACTTTACAATGTGCATTACCAAGTAACTTTATTTCTGGGAAGACAGAATAAATATTGGGTCTGGCAGAAACCCAGGTCAGGTCAGGATGATTTCCTGAAGGGAGCAGGGTTCTTTCTGCCTCTTTCTCCAAAGGGTAGCTCTGGAGTATAAAGGAAGAAGATTTAGGTTATAAATCAGGTGAAAATCAGAGAGAATGTTCAGCAGAAAAATCTGGGATCACACTGTTCCTGTGTATCTGAGGAAATGGCAGATTAATGTGCTGACCAGATTAGATTAAGGAAGTTTACTTTGTAACTGAGATCTGCAGGTCATAAGTGGTCAAAGACTCAAATGGCTTTTTTCACAATTAGGATGAAGATCAACTGTGATTCCCATGCAGATTGAGATGATGTCACTGGAGGAGGAAACCTGATGAGAACCCTAATTGCTTAAGAAAGGACTGGACAAATTACCAGGTGCAAAGCTGGGATCGGTGTTAAATTGGCCTTGAGAGATGTGCATGCCAGTCCTAGACAGTGGAGGTGAACAAGGTCTAGGAGTAAGCCAGGTGGCTCCATCACATGTTAAGACACAGGTATGAAAGCACTTCCACTTATTCCCATAGAATCCTTTCTGCCATTCAGAACTATCTCCTCCACCGTGTTGGAAGGTGGTACTGTAAAATCATCCTCCGTGCCACCAGCAACAAGCATTGGTCGTGGGGGGTCATATGAGAAGGCCATGTGAAGCGGACCTCTTGGCAGGGGAGTGAACATTCACCATATAAGGCTTCTGAGCACAGGTGATTTTATGGGCAACAATGTAACCTACAAGTCCCCCATCCTTCGGAAGTTGCTGTTGAACCAACACTGTTCAGCTGCCATGAGGTCCAGCAGGCTCTAAATGTGCCTGGCATTGTAAAGGCTGGTAAATGGAGTTCCCATCAGCAAGCCAGGTTCAGTATACTAACTGGAAGAAGAACATCCCTTGCAAATATGGAATCAAGAGTTACTCCTTGGATAGATGACTCTGGAGTCTTTCCCAAATAATGATAAGACATCTTTCCACTGACATGAAGGCCTAGGGCAGTCAAGGGAACTGTATACACATGCAGTCCTAAAAACTGAGCACAGCTTCTTCTGAGATGATGAAGTATTGTTAGTAAACACTTCTACTCCTCTTTCTGAAGAAGGTGATCCATCTAAAGATGGGGAGCTTGGGGACAGTTCAATTGTATACTCTGGGTGGGGGAAACAAAGTAAATTCTACCAACTAGCTCAGTTTGATAACAGTGAAAACTGAGGTGATGATGCTGGTTGCTTCTCACTTGGAAAATATTTCAGCTGCCCTTCACAGAATGATTCAACAAGTTAAATATTAGAGATGAGGTGAGAGAATTTTTGTTATTTGAGTATCTTTGTTGATTTTGAGGATTGGCTCTTGTGGCCCTACCATGGAGTTCTCCAAAACATATGGGGAAATATTTACCTCAGGAGCTGAGATCAAGGGTGCCGAGCAGATCTCCATTAACTTTCCCTGGGTTTATGTTTCTCTTTACATTTTTTCTGTGGCTTTGTAAGTAACAGAGATGGTCTCTTAAGCTCTGATTTTACTGTCTGCTGCTGACTGTGTTCTGAAGCGGTCAGTGCCCACGACTTTGAAATCTGGAGTTGAAGTGGCCGAAAGTGGAACACCCAAGTTTCTCTGCCATCAATGTTGACTACCCAGTCATTAGCTCAGAGGCAGAGAGTGTTCTCCCACACTGTTGCATGGAGACTGGTAGAGCTGGTTGTGCCTTGCTTGCTTTGTAAATTGGAGAAAGGGGCCGCAAGTCTCTAGTGTGTACTATTTCCCAAGTCGTAGGAGACACAGGTTGCAGCCAACAGCTGAAAGTAGATTTTCCCTTCACTGTCGACACAGTTGTCCTCTGCACCATAGAGAGGTAATGAGAGAAACATAGGAAAGTAGGAAAACTGATCAGAAAGAAAGAAAGAAAGTAGGAAGTGATGGCTAAGTATATATATATATATGAAGAAAACTAGTCAGCACAAAAGGTGTCTCTGATGTATGCACAAAACACTGCTTTTGTTTCATCAAACAAGAAGGAACTGTGCAAGATTAGACTTGGGTGTGTGCAGTTAAGAATGTGCCTCTGATGGGACAGAATTTAACTAAAAGCTAGCTCCAAAATTTTCTGAATGGAAACTCTGAACAAGTGCTAATCCCATCAGTGTGGTGCATGGAGATCACAAAGAAGTACCGACTTGTTACAAGTCAGCCACCGCTGTTATCAGTGTGGCTTGCTCAGATGTTGTCTAACATGGCTCATTTTAAACAAAGTATTAGTGCACTCCCACAGCAATGCAAATATGACCAGAAGGCATTCAGCTTTTTAAAATATTTTACCCATCTCAAGGCTCTCAAAAGCACTTTATGCCATGGAACTTTTTTTCATAGCTGTCTTTGTTTACGCACTGGGAACTTCACTGCCCCAGCTCCCATGCAGGAGCACAAATCAGGGGTGGATGAGGCGCACCCAGTCAAATGCTCCCCCATGTGGGTGCAGGAAGAGGTAGAGCAACCTGCCACGACTAAAACTCCAGACTGCAGCCTGGCATGAAAACTCCAGTGTGTAAATGCTTTTTGTCCAGCTTCTCACCAGCAGCAGCTGTCATGCTATAATAAAGTCAAAGACTTTCTGACAATATTCCTTAAGGCATAAGCCTTGAAGCAAATTTCCGACTTGCTAGTACAGCCATTAAAATACTATTGTGCTATACATTAAACAGGAAACAATTTAAATAGTTTTATGGAGTTTCCCAGGATAACATCTTTGAACACAGTGTAATACCAGAGGCAATTTATTTAAACCTCATTGCCTTAGTGGTGGGTTTTTTGTTTTTTTTTGGCAGAGGTTACATTTTCTTTTCTTTAACTACAGGGAAAATGACTGTATGAAATTCCCTAAGCAGAGTATACACCTCTCTCTCTTTTTAAGTACTGAATGCTGTTTAGCAGGCTTATACATAAGAATGATTACAACCCAGTAAATACATGGCTTGAATGTCATGCCATCATTAAAATCATCTCTTATATGTCTCAGTGGAGCATCCCTTACCCAGTGCAAGGCTGGCTATACTCCAAGGATAGTTGACGGTGATCTTTCCTTTCCATTGTTCCTCCCAAATCTACCACAACGGCCTGAGGCAAGCATCTCTCATCCTGGAGGGTTGCAGACATCGAGTCTGCAGAACAGTTGCTCACAAGGCTGGACCTTGAGGAGATCTCACTGTGACTGGAATCGGAGAAATTCTCTGATTTGGCAGATGGTATGAGGGCATAGCCTATGTGGCAGGAGAAGAGAAGAACATTAAAGAATTCAGACAACTTCACTCCTCACCCGGCTTAATACCACAACCTATTCTTTGACAGATGAAATTCTTTGAACCAATTCATTCCCCTTCCCACATGTTCAAGTAATGCTGCTCAAGTCTAACTGTAAGGAAAAACAATCAGAGCAGAACGAAGCTTCACTAATTGCTTTTTGCTTTTATCAGAGACAAATGGCATATCTGTGACATAATATAATGAAACGAGAAGTAAAACTCTATCAGTACAATGGTAGAGCTTCTTCATAAGTCAGTCAATAGACCAGACCACCACATTTCAAGACTCCTTATCATTCTCAGTGCATGAAGAGAAAGAAATATGGCAGCTATAAACTGAAACTTCTCCTGAACTCCTCTGCAGAAGTACATCAAATACAACTATAGCCCAAAACATGTCCCCAAAAAGAAATGTAAGGAGTTTTACAACTTGAATAAAATATTTTACAACTTGAATAAACTTTACAGACATATCAAAATACCTTACAGGAATTCTGCTCATTAAAATGCTATGAAAATCTATGAACTGAAGTAAAACCTATTGGCTGCAAATTCTAATAATCATATCAAGTTCTGAGGAGGGGACTTAGCAATAATTATTGAGTCACAGAATCAACTGGTCAAGATTTTTCTTCACTGCTCCACTTCAGGCTGTATTTGTGTGTGTTTGAACAATTCCTTAAGAAATAAATTCTCACATGGTTCATAGCAATAACTTCTGTCTGAACTGGTACAGTTTGATCCTTAATTTATTCCAACTGACCCTTTGTCCTCCATTCATATAATGATTTTTTTACAGTTAAAAATAATCTTTAAATAGGACAGGGTCCTATTAAATAAAAGAGTAAGGCCACATGGGGAGGAGTTAGGGCGGGCCCTGTCCAGGATAAAAACTCAGAGGGCCCAATCAGGAGCCGCTTCGCGGCTCCTGATTGGGCCCTCAGAGTGTCCATCCAGGACCAAGCAGCCAATGGGGAGGCGCGCAAAGTGCCTTCCTATTGGCCCCTCACCAGGACAGACCAAAATTCCATTCACCCAGCCCAGTCTGGCTGCCAGTCTGCTCCTGACCACCAAAGGGAGAGGAGGTCAGCAGGGCTGCCAAGGGGGATGAGAACAGAGGCTTGGACAGGCTGTGCCAGCCCTTTTCGCCCCAGGGCTGCCCTCACTGTCATGTCCAACTGTAAATTGCCTCAGAGCCCTGACAGAGCTGGCAGGAGGCTGCAGAGTACTCCCCTCCCCCCCCCTTCAGGCCTGCTGCGAAGGAGCCTCTGACAGGCCCTGACTGAGGGGAGGGAGGCCTTTCCAAGAGCAACGCAGGGGAGCCTGAGGGCCTTCCTTTTGAGGGGGGGGCTTTCCCCTTCTGCCAAACAGTTGCCTGACAGGGAGGCCACAGAAAAGCCCCTTCTCGCTTAAAATACTGCTCTGGCCGGGGGTTAGACACAGCCAAGCCATGTGTCTTTCTTCTTTGCAACTCTCTGCAGATTTGAGGCCACTGCACAGCGTTATTCTGCAGAGGAAGCTGGCTCTTTTGTCTCCTGTTTCATCTGCACAACAACCCTGTGCAGTAGGCCTCAAGTCTTTTAATTCAACAACAACAGAGGGGCATTTCGGTGAATGTGGCCTAATTCACACAAGAAGGGAAATGACGCAGAACTGGGGGGAATTGGTTGCCATGTAATCTTCCCCTAAGAAGAGTCTCCAGTCTGATTTTCCCTTCACATATCTGAGGACAGGGCTCTGGAAAGCTCATCTGTAACCACTATGCCACAATTCCCAAAGGTCAGTCCTCTCCCACAATCAACGAACATTCCACACCACAGGTTCTTGACACCCATATCTCCACACCCATGGCCTCATTTGCCACCATGCCACCACAACCTCCCACACAACACACATGACAACCCCATGCCCCTTACAGACTGGACAACCCCTTCCTCTTCCCACTGCCAAGCTCTAGCGCCCATTGTATTCTTGGAGACAACGGGCTTTGCCCCTAGTGTTATTCATAAAACTATATTTGAATAGATTTTAGGTTTTAGGTCTTTATTGGATTACAGTATTTGCTGGCGTATAAGACTACTTTCCCCCCCTGAAAAACATGCCTCCAAGTGGGGGGGTCATCCTATACACCGGGTGCACTTCAGTTGGGATAGACATAGCTGCCCATAGTGGCCCATAGTACTGTAATGTAATGTAACAAACTCTATATTTTGAGTGGAAATGTTGGGGGGTCATCTTATACGCCCAGTCGTCTTATACCCCGCAAATACGGTATTTACTGCCATGTGAATTCCCAATAGTGACATAATATATCTCTGAATTAAACATTTCTCTTTCAGAAAACTGAAACAAGCAGTTGATTAAGAGCAGCAGCAGAACTTTAAAGCAAATCATTGCTATTTTCAAGAACCACAAATATTCCTTTCTCAGATTAGACTCAGCAGAACATTAAAATTAGTTTTTTCATCCCTAAGAATTCTGATTATATGAAAAGTCAATATGAAATTAAAAATCAGCCTTCAGAGAAGTAATCAGAAGAGTGGTTTTTGCCTATATATAAATGGTTTGCTATGATCCTCATCATAATCAGAAACCTTGTTTTGGTTGAATAGCATTAAATATCTGCAAATATAACAATAATCCCAAAAAGGTCAATTCAGTGGAGCTTACTTCCAGGCAAACAGCTGTTCAAGTTATTCTATTACTCTACTTTGTTTCAAGATTGTATATAGTTGAATTTGATCTCCTCTTCAGCTACCTTCAGGCTTTAATGAAATTTCTCAGCTAACATAACTAGTAAGCTAGTATAAATTCTACTATATTTGGCTACAAGCCAGCCTATTAGCTACCAAATCAGGTACAAAGATTGTGGTATATTCCAGGATTATATTAGGGGAGAAATAAGCAAATGCCTGTATGAAACATTAAAAAAAAAAACACCACCTTATACTTTACATTTTAGGAGAATAGCTAAATGGTTACAATATTCAACCACAAGCTGAGGAAAAAAGTAAGACAGTGTGTATCGAACACTGAGAATTCAATGCTTCATAACATTCCAGACCAACCAAACCAAAAGTGGCAGAGGAAATTCTCCTGTACCACAGTGTCAGTTTTATATTTTAAAAATATTTCCTTTTTGAAAATAAAGGCTGTATAGAATTCAGCATTTCTTTTAATAAGGGAAGGGTTAGTACAATAACTATCTGACTCAAGAAGGAAAGGAATAGTGAGGGGAAGTATGAAAAGGAGTTTCTCCTGAAAGGTCACTGTAGAGATAAGGTGACCAGACATAATGCTTTTCACGGAAGAGTCCCTCCTTTGAAAAAATAATCCCGTGTCCCGTCGCGGTCTTAAAAAGTCCTGCTATTCTTGGCATGGCTCTGCTCGGCCCAGGACACCCCGCCTTCATCGAGCCCAAGCGTCGCCCCATGCCATCTCCTGCTCCTGCTCCACCTTCTTCGCTCGGCAGGCTGCCAAGGGGCCGCAGGGCACCACAGGGCAAGCGCCGGGGTTTCCTTACCCACTGGCAGACGAGGACCTGCCTGTATCGCTTTTCTTCCTTCAGCAGCAGCTGGTGCAGGGCCAACATCCTCGGCTAGCGTTGCCCTTCTCCCCGGGGCTGGCACCAAGCACACGGTCAGGGCGGGAAGGTTCTTTCTGAGTGGGGGTGGCTCGGCATTTTGTCTGTCTGGCAGTCCACACCTAAACCCTCCCCACCATCATTGGGAGAAACTTGCCAAGAGAGCCGCACAGCCCGCCCCATCCCGCCTGCCACCAGCTGGCAGGAGAAGCAACCCAGATGGACAGTGAGCAGAGCGCAGGGGGGGCGGCCCAGGTCCCCCCCGCACACTTTCCCCCCAGTGCCCTGCCCTGCATACCTGCCTTGTCCCCTGCACACCACAGGCAGCTACAAAGCGGGAGGTCTGGCAGGGCTGGCCAAGCCCAGCCTCTGGTGGCCACCCCAGGCTCACTCCTTCTTGCCCAGAGGCGTGTCTCCCCTCCCATACCTTGGCCCCCTCTCCTCGCCCAGAGCCCGTGTCTTCTCCCCACGGGACCGAGGAAGGCATCTGGCAAACTCTGGTGGCAGATGGAGCCCAGGCCCCAGCTCAGGGCACAGCCACCCTGCTCAAGCTGCAGCCCTGCCCCTCACCCCAACCTTTGGGCCTCCTCCTTTGGCTGGTGACACCGAGGCTGACCCTGGCCCCTGCCCGCAGGCAAGCAGACCCCACCGCATCTGCTGAGCCGTCCCCCCAATTTCTCATTCCTTTCTCTCTCCTTCCTTTCCCCTATCTCTCCTTCCTTCCCATCTTTGTACTCCCCATCTCTCCTCTCCATCTCTTCTTCCTTCCTCCCCCAGTATCTCTTCTTTTCCCCATCTCTCCTTCGTCATCTTCCCCCAATCTCTTGTTCCTTCTTCCTCTAATCTCTTCTTCCTCCCTCCCCCAGTCTCTTTTGCCTTTCCCCATATCTCCTTCACCCCCACTTTTTTCTTCATTCTTCCCCCATTTTCATCCCCCCTAATAACTCCTCCATTCTTCCTTCGCATCTCTCATTCCTTCCTCCTCCAATTTCTCCTCCTTAATCTATCCTTCCTCCCAGTCTTTCACCTTTCTCTCTAACCCCCCCCCCCAATATATCTCCTTTCATTACCTCTCAACAGCTCTCTGAATCAACATTGGGACCTTGGGCCTGTAGAAACTAGGCCTTGATTTTCACTTAAGTCTGAAACCCTACTCTTTGATCCATGTGGTTTTTTGGGGTGGGGAGTACATCTCCATTTGTCCTATTACTGTATACATTCTATGAAAATGTTTGTTGCTTCATATAGACCAAATTTTTAATCCAGACCCCCCACCCCCCGGTCAATGGTGTCCCTCTTTACCAATATTAAAATCTGGTCACCTTATGTAAAGATAATTTAGGTTTCTGGACAGCAACAGATGGGACTGGGAGCAGCATGGAACAGAAATAGTAGTAGTAGTTGTGTGCCATGCAACAGAAATATGTCTATAGACAGCACAGTAAAACAAAATAGCATCCTTTTTACATAGTAGTAGTTTCTGCAAAAACGTGAGTGTACTAAAACGGGATTGTAAAAGGAAGATTTTTCTACAAATTGAAAAACGACCTGCTTAATCTATCCACTATGCTTATTCTAGAACAGGGTACTAAAAATGTAAATGTAAATGTTCCAAAACGTTTTATGTAAATCGCCTAGAGCCGTAGGGAAGGGCGGTATAAAAATATAAATAAATTAATTAATAAATAAAAAATAAAATATATGCCAGTAATGGTTCAGGATGGAATCATGTTCAAATGAAATCTCATCAGCAGTTAGGTGACTGGCTACAAAGGGTGTGCATTTGGGTTTTCCTGAGCCTTAAATATATCTACTGGCCTGCCAAAAGTATCCAGGATTTTCCCAGAAAACCAAAAAGAAAAAAAAACTGCTTTCAGATTGCGCAGATCAACAGTTTGCTATGTTCAGTGAGGTCAGCCACTTGTCTTCAAGACCAGCGGTCCCCAACCTGCATCTGGTCGGGGACCGCCTCCGAGGGTGGGGGAGAGCCAGCGACCCGGCTGCCGCAGTTGCTCAAAAACGTGCACGTGCGGAACAGCCACGCATGCGTCTTTTGACCACCAGGTGGCGCTAACACGCATGCGCAGAGTTGCCGCACATGCACGTTTTGGCCACCAGGGGGCGCAAGCGCGCATGCGCGGCAGTTCCGCGCGTGCGCGATAGCGTCGATGGAGCGCCGGCTGCCGTGCCGGCCTCTTTCCCCCCTCGCTGCAGGGGGGGGGAGGTAGGCGCGGCCGCTGGCGGCCCGGTACGATGGCCAGGGGTTGGGGACCCCTGCTGTAAGGTGACCATATTTTAACATTGGTAAAGCAAACACGATTGACTGGAGGTTCTTGATTTAAAATTTGGTTTATGTGGAGCAACAAAAAGTTTAATAGAACGCACAGAACGCAAAAATAGTATTGTAATATATATTTTTAAATTTCAACATAAGTACAATTTGCCAGGTACCCCCAGATGTCCCTCCAAAAGTGGGACAATCCGGTCACCTTAGGATCCTGCAATTGGGAGGAGCTGGCACCAACCACCAATGGGACAGGACACCAAGAAATTCCAGCCGGGTAAGTAGGAGCTGGGAGGGAGGGCAGAGGGCCTGGGACTGTGGGCAGTGGAGGAGAGGGGGGGAAGGAGACTCTCCCAGTACTCCTGCTGCCCCAAGAAGCTCCAGCCATGGCCTTGCAGGGCTGGCGGGAGGAGGAGCAGTGTGCTCCACCAGCAGCAGCCCCATCTGCAGGTGAGTGCTGGCAACTGCAAGAGGCTTAAAAAAGTGTGCTTGAAGCATTCAGACCCACCCCCAATCTACTGCCCAGAGCAGAGGTCCACAAGCTTTCAGCCGCTGCGGCAGAGTGGGGGGAGAGGGCGGCCCAGGGGCCCGCGCACGCGCGGCAGCCCCAGCGCAAACGCGCATGCGCGGACTGCCGCGCATGTGTGTTTGCGCCGCCGCCATGCCGCGGCCGCGGCTCCCCCTCCCGGCCGCCAGCAAATTAGCTTGCGGCTCGGCAAGCTTCTCTTCCCTCCCCTCCCGAAACAAGAAGCTTGCCGGGCCGCGAGCTAATCGGCTGCTTTGGCGGCCGATTTGCTCACGGCCTGGCAAGCTTCTCGCTTCGGGGGGGGAGAAGGAGCCGCGGCCCGGCGCCAAGGCCTTCGTGGCCCGGCACTGGGCCGCGGCCCGTGGTTTGGGGACCACTGTTCTAAACCCCACTGCCTCGTGGCTCCTGAAAACAAGCAGTGAAAAGGTAGGAGGGCCTCTCTGGGAGATAATAAATTTGTCCCTGTCCACAGGGACTTTCCTAGACAGCCTGAAAGAGACAGTTGGGTTAGCTCTCTATTGAAGAAACCATCCCTTATATCTAGCCAATTACCGTTCAATCTCACATATTGCATTTCTGGGAAAGGTGATTGAAAGGGCCACCATGGACCAATTACTAATATTCCTGAAGGAAGCATTGGTCCTTGACCCATTCCACTCAGATTTCTGCCCTGCCTTTTAGGGTTGAGATGGCTCTAGTTGCCCTGATTGATGATTTCTGGCAGCAGCTTGAGGCGGATCAGCACTGCTGGTGTTGCTTGATCTCACAGCAGAGTTTGAAGTGGCTGACCATAAGCTTCTTGTTCACTATCTTGGGGATCCAAGGGACTGCGAGTTACCTCCTTTCTCCAGAAATAATATATAAATGTTTTTAAAACATTTTTTAAAATGGGCTTTTAAAAAACATGACCTTCTCCATTAAGTTCGCATTTCTTGCACCAGTGAGCAAAATATGTCCCATTATACTACCCAGTAATCAGTATGCTGATGACACCCAACTCTATCTCCTGATGGATAGGTAGGTGGCCAGATGCCCCTCTGAGCACATTAGTCTAGTGCTTGAAAGTGGTGACCAAGTGGCTTCAAGCAAACCTTCACAGATAGAGGTCCTCTGGCTAGGGAAGAAGGGACCAGACCAGGAAGCCCATCTTCCCAGGCTGCATGGAATGCAGCTTATAGCAGCACCTTCAACCAGGCACCTGGGAGCTATTTTTGATGCCTCCTTAACAATGGAGGCTCAAGTCACAAAGGTAGCACAGCTGGTGTTCTTCCATCTACACCAGGGGTAGTCAAACTGCGGCCCTCCAAATGTCCATGGCCTACAATTCCCAGGAGCCCCCTGCCAGCGAATGCTGGCAGGGGGCTCCTGGGAATTGTAGTCCATGGACATCTGGAGGGCCGCAGTTTGACCACCCCTGATCTACACCAAGCAAAGCTATTACTGCCCTATCTAGCCCCAGAACATATAGCCACCATGATCCATGCAACGGTCACATCCAGACTTGACTGCTATAACTTGCTCTATGCAGACCTACCCTTGACAATTTGCCAGAAATTATAGCTGGTCCAAAATGCAACTGCCTGGGTTCTCACACCATGGAGAGCCCATATAGGACCTGTTTTATGGCAACTGCATTGGCTCCCAGTTGAGTTCCAGATCCAGTTCAAGGTTTTGGTACTAACCTTTATGGCCTTAGGCAGTCTGGACTTGCATATCTGAAGGACTGACTCTCTGAACATGTTCTCCAAATAATATTTTGGTGAAGTAACGCTAACCATTTGAGAAGGTCTGGTCTTAAAGAAATATACTTGGCCTCAACCACCTGGTGGAACAAACTCACCGGGGAGATCAGGCCCCTGATAGAACATGTCAAGTTGTACAGGGCCTGCAAGACAGGGCTCTTGAGGCCAGTCAAAAATTATAACAACAAACCAGGCCTCCCTCTTGTCCAATTGCTGTATTGTATATTGTACCAGCTGCTCTTAACTGTAATTTTAATTGTAATTTAATTTTTGTTATCTTTGTTATTGTTATTATATTAATTGTAAATTTGATTGTTTTTCACTGCAAGTGATATATAAACTGATTCATAAATAATGTCTGTGTGTCAATTTACTCATTTTCCTGATACATCTCCATAGCTAGCTGAGATTTCTAAACAAACTAACATTGTCATCCTTATCCATGGTTCCTCTATATATTTGTGAAACAGCCTGGGACATGTCCGGCTGCCCAAGTTGGAATAGGGCCAATCAGGGTGAAGCCAGCAAAGCTTTGATTGGCCCTGCCCCTGCAGCTCCTGCCCTCCATCCCTGGACTCTAGCCTCTTTGATCTCAGACGCGCCTCACTGCCTGGAGCCAGAAGCAGGTAAGGGGAGAGGGCCCTGGGCAAGGGGTTGTGTTGGAGGGCTTGCTAACAAGGGCCTCCCGGCCTGCTAGACTGGGCCTCCTAACGAGGGCCTCTTGGCCTGCTAGGCTGCGCCTCCTAACAAGGGCCTCTTGGCCTGCTAGGCTGGGCCTCTTGGTCTGCTAAGCAGGGCCTGGTAAGGAGGGCCTCCTGGCCTGCTGACTGTCTGCTAAGGAGCTCTGTCCCGGGCCTGCTAACAAGCTGCCCAGCCCCCGCCCGCCTCACTTGATCTGGCTGCGAGCTGCGGCCCAAAGCCACCTTAAGCTGCCTGGCCAGGACCCAGGGGAGTGAGCCCTTTCAAGGGAGCCCTTTCAGCTAGCTTTGAAGCTAGTTTATAAATATTTACTTAGAAGTAAGGTGTGCAGGTCTGCAGTGGAACTTCACATGCATCCGACCAGGGGTAGTCAAACTGTGGCACTCCTGGCAGGGGCTCATGGGAATTGTACTCCATGGACATCTGGAGGGCCGCAGTTTGACTACCCCTGCATCAGACTGTAGTGCAAGGCCTAAGTCCTCTAGAGTGGCGATCCCCAACCTGTGGGCCGCAGACCACATGTGATCCTTTGACTAACTGGAGGTGGGCCCCGAAGGACGCCTTCTCTCCCCCCCCCCCCGGCCCTTTACTTCATCCCCCCCCAGCCCTTTACAACACACTTCATTGTTGTGGCGTGTCTGTATCTTATTTTGAAGGGATGTTTAAACATTACCATAGCGATCAGAGAGCGTTAGGGCAGTGGTTGAGAGTAGAGGAGTAAACTACCCCCCCCCGGGCCTCAGTAAAAGGCGTTGAGTGGTCCCCAGTGAGTGGTCCCCAGTGATAAAAAGGTTGGGGACCACTGCTCTAGAGCACTTGTTCCTTGTTAGACAAGCTACCATACTAGTTCAGTTTTTCTTTCACCCACACCAACACAAACAAAACCAAGGCTCCTGGTTTATACCAGGGGGTCCCCAATGTGGCACTCATACATGCCATGGCCCTACTGACACCTTTCCTGGTGGCTACCAAGTGCTTTTAGAAAGTGGGTGAAACTAGGTAGGGCTTTTGCCCTGCAGGGATCACCCCTTTATATGAAATTGCCCATAAAATCAAAAAGTTGTCCACAGACCCCTGTGGCTTGTGATACTAAAAGTAACCATCACCCAGCTGAATTTTAGGCACAAGGCACATCTTGCATAAACGAAGCAGGCAATGCATACTATGGTGCATTGATAGTGGAACACTAGAACAGGATGACAAACATATTTCACACCAGAGAAATATGGTTCATCATTAATTAGCAAGCTGTTCATCTGCAACACAGCGCTTGCAGAGCAGGGACACAGTTGGGGTAAGGAGATCAGAATAAGTTCCTGAGGCGCCACTTCAAGAAGAAAAGAAAAGAAGGCACCAGTCTCAATTAACACACGCAGCCTTCCTTGCAAGACTTCTAAGAAGCATCAAAAGCGTGTATAACTTCTAATCTTCCAGTTTTAATATTCAAAATTACAAGTAAAATATTTACTAATGTACACTATTGTCAGTCTTTTCATAAGGGGGGTGGGGGGTGGGAATCCAGATAAAGCCACATATATATGGAAAAATATGAATTAATATGTACAGTTTAAGTAAATTTTTTAAAGTCCAGCGTAAGGTGGACGGATATCCCTTCTTTTGTGCCTCCACTGTGGACACATCCAGAATAGAAAGGTATTGTTTCCATAGCTACTAGATGAGGAATGACTGTCTGCATCCTTCTGTTTTCCACTTCTTTCCCTATCTTGCTTGCATTCTGATTCCATAACATGGGTGAAAGCTGATCTTTCTCTGGATAAACTCCTTTCCCTGAATCTTCCAAAGAGGGACCTTGTTCTTTTCTTGAGCTTGTATGTAAGTTCTGTCTCTAGTTGAGCATCCTGACTCTCACTCTTTTCAGTACAGACTGATCTTTCTGCTCTCTTGCTAGTCATCTGCTGGATTTTCTTTTGCAAATAAGCCCCACCTATTCCATAGCTGCGTTGTCCACTGTTCTTGTTGCTGGTTTCACTAGCAAGTGATGAGGAAGAGCCAGAGAGATTAATCTGGTTGCAGTTATCAGATCTCTGGGGATTGCCCACTACAAGGAAAGAAACATAGAATGCAAATAACACAGTGACAGTAAAATGAATGCTCTTAATGTTGCATTTGGATCTAGCTGAAAAGACAATATAAGTTGCAGTTCAGAAAACCATGGCAGAGATGTGGATGCTTGATTAATCTGAAAACTACACATCTAAATTTAGCTCTGTAATAAGATGTTAAAATAAACTAGCATACTTTTAACAAAACAAAGCTGTCAAGCAAGTCTGAAAGCAAGACAAACAAAATGAAATCAACTAAGACAGACAAAACAAGACTCAAGGAATTAAATGAACATTAACAGATATCACAAATTTATGGACAATCACAACAGTAAGAGTATTTTTGGTTACTGCAGTGGAATAAGAATGGTCAACTACCAAAGGAAAAGTGCCTTCTCCTGGCGGCTGCCGCCTTCTTTCGGCCATCGGCGCCTTCTCCCGGCCGCCACCGTCACTGTCTCCTGGCGGCCGCCTGCGCCTGGGTGGGGCACAGCACATGCACTGGGCACAGCAGCTAGGTTCGGCTGTGTCCAGGCTGCGGCTGTCTAGGGAGGGAGGGCTCTGTAGGGGTTCAGACCACCTGGAAATGCTCCACCTACGGGGCATTTCACAAATGTATATAGGCACATTGATAAGGATATTAAATAGCTGATATAGCTATGCCTTGTCCCCTGATAAATGCCTTGTCACATTTCTTGCCCCATTATACTACCCAGTCTTTGTCTTCTGAGCTACAGAGTAATCAAGATCCCAAATGAAAAGTTACTGACTAGTATGAAAGGTTCCTCCTGGGCTCCCTCTTACCTTTGTGTGGAGAGCCTTGAGGAGAAGCAGGAGGGCTGGAATGCAAAGATGATACCATAGATATATTATCTTCTGCTTGCTTTTTATTGTTTACTTCTTCAGATAAATTCATTGACTTCTGAGGGGATCCTGCACCTACACCAGTAGCAGAAAGTTTTTAAAAGTTCATAATATAAATATGGAGTATTCCAGCCATGGAAATTGTTTGCTGTACCAAGGTTGAATAAATGAAATGTGACCTTTGTAAGTGAACTGTGCTATGGCTATGATGCAAACTTTCCAGTTATTAATTCATGCATTCCAAGTGCTATTCACTTTCAAGTTTAGCTTACAATGAAACACCACAAGGCCACTAAACTCAGCCTGAGGGTATAGGTAAGACCACACACTTCCTTGCAGTTTCTCTCTAAAGCAGCTAACTTAGGAATAAGCCTTTTCATAGTAGAACTGATGGAGGCTTAGTTGGGAGTAGTGCACCCCACCCCAATCTCCCCTCTTTTGGGAAGCATCTGAACTTCTCCAGAATGCAGTCAAGTGTTAGATCTACAGTGCAGAAAGTTGTAAATTAAACTATGTGACACATCCTGTTTGACTTGTAGAAAAGGCTAGCAACTTCAAAGGGACATAATAAACAGTATTTTCAATCACAATGGAGAAAGTGCATGGTTTTGTTTCATTAACTTGCTTGGCATTATACCAGTACTATGTAGTGAGCAGATACGAGGTGCCAGTACCCAAACCCTGTGCAAACTGGGTGCCTAGAGAGGGAGGTTAGCCCTGGATTCATTCACAAAGGTTCATTTAATTGGCTGGCAAGTTTCAGAGGTGAGTTTAGTTTCATTGAACAACTGGGAAAATAGCAAAATGTGGCAACATCCATTTTTGTAGAAACAAAACCATTCTCTTGTTAATTTTAATTCAAAAGTAGAAGCAACATATCTAGAAGAAAAAGACTGCCTTTTGAGTGCTGAAAGATGATGCAGTGTGTCAAATGGTTAAGAGCGTCCTGTTTCACTAAGCAGGCACATATCCTCACACAGACAGAAATGCAGATTACAGTCCTGATGAGCAAAGGCTGAATTCCTATTAATCATATTGCTCATTATAGAAGTGTTTTTGATGTCTCTTTGTTTGAATGGCAGAAAACAAAGAAGTGAAAGTACTGATCCTGATGCTTTTGTAACTAATTTGACACAGAAATCAGTGAATTATGGGCTAATCATTTTCACATGATGCTTGAGAGGATTGTGCCCTTGAGATAGGACTGCATGGTTCTTATGAAAATACACATATTCACATATTTTAATATGTATACACTTTTTTGCAAACAGTGTTATATGACCAACAAGCACTTACTGCATATTGGGGAAAGAAAATCATGCACAGCCTGTGTGGCAAAATAAGTCCTGGAGATGGAATGGTGCTCTAAAATGGCTGCCCTGAGCCTGCATGTTAAAATGGCTGCTGGGGGGTGGTGGTGGTGAAAAGGCTGTGATTGCCTACACTTCCCAAGAGACTCAGGGAATGGAGAGGGTCACATGCCCCAATGAGAATGGAGGAGTCAGACTCCACCAGAGAGAGGAGCATGTGAGTATTTAGGCTCCAGACCTCCTGAGAGGTGTCTGCCTGCTTGTCCCAGGCAGAGGGACAGGGCCTGGACCGGCCTGCCACCATAGAAGCAGACACCAAGGAGCTGGGCAGTGAGACTGGCAGGCAAGTCTCCCCCTCTTCCACAGGGAGTGTAGGGAAAGAGGCGTGTGTTTAGGCATCTATTAAGTTCATGCCTGGAGTGTGTATAAGTGCTGTGGCTTGAGGTCATGTGGTGTGCTGGAGGAAGGGTAAATTTAAATATCTGAGTGTTAATAGCCAGCTTGGTGTAGTCGTTAGGAGTGCAGATCTCTAATCTGGCGAGCTGGGTTTGAATTCACGCTCCCCCACATGCAACCAGCTGGGTGACTTTGGGCTCACCATAGCACTGATAAAGCTGTTCTGTCCAAGCAGTAATATCAGGCTCTCTCAGCCTCACAGGGTGTTTGTTGTGGGAAGAGTAAAGGGAAGGTGACTATAAGCCCCTTTGAGACTCCTTCTGGTAGAGAAAAGCAGCATTTAAGAACCAACTCTTATTCTTAATAGTTTAATAAACTTGAGTTTTGCACATAACCAAGTGGCTGGTGCTCTGGACCACCTAGTCTTCCCCACTCGGGTACTACTAGTACGTTAGGAGGGAACAGGGGAGGAGAACCAGGTGGTTGCCAACTCTCCACGTGGGACCCAAAGATTGATGGTACTGACTAAAAAACACCAGGAACCCAGCCGAGGGGTCTCACTATCTCTTGGGAAGGGGTATCACAGTCAGTGAGTGGTGGCAGCGACGGACAGGAAGAGAAGAGATAGGCCCCACCCAGGGGAAGGGTGGAGGGCTGGAATAGGGCCCACAGGCTTGGCATCTGTCAAGCAGGCAGCCAGTTCCGCCACAGCCTGCATAGAACTGCACTCCCTTTTTAGATCTGTTCATCCAAGCCACCATGGGGCAACTGGAAAACAGCACTGGAGAAAAACAGTTCAGTGAATTCCAATGGCGTCTTGACATCAGAATTGTTGTAGCAACTACATTCCTGAACATATTTGTTAAAGGAGATGCTACCTAAACTGTCATACACAAAAGTTTCTTCCAATTGGGGGATTTTTATTATGAAAATTGATAAGACTGAAGTTATATTTTATAATGGAACACAAGAGATTATTATGCTTTCATATGACTAAGTGGCAGAAGGTTTGAAATTATGAAAGAGAAACCAAAATTCAGACTCAAAAATTACTACTAGTTTTACAGCAATGTGCAACGAACTAAGTAACTAAATACTCACTGAAAGTAACATGATCCTTTGCTGGTCCTTTTTTTCTTATAGGGTACAAATTAACAGCTGGAACTTGAAGAACTTGACTCATTCTGTTTTGTTGATGAAGGTGAGCTTTTGCAGTTTGACCAACAGATTTCAGTGGCATTGGAGACGTTTCTGAAACTTTGGTTCCTCGTCTTTCATTTACATTTTTTGTCACTGAGAGCAAAAAAAGGAGCATTTTCTGAATTTCTGACAATTTAATAAGTCTAAGAATTTCAACTAATATAGAATGATCATTGAAACAGCAGATTACATGATATTTCCAAGCACACATCTGGTCATATTGTAGGTATAAGCTTTCATGTGCAAGCAGACTTCTTCAGATAGACATTTCCCCAGACACTTCACTGTATCTGAACTGTGCCTGCACACAAAAACTTATACCTAAATTGAAACTTCATTGGTATTAAAGGTTCCACTGGACTCAAACTTTATTCTAATGCTTCAGACCAACATGGCTACCCACCTGAATCTGGTTGCATTGTGTGACTAATCTTAAGGAATACTAGATGATTTCCAGCAGGTGGCAAACTTAACACACTATTTTATTTTTCTTCATTACGAAGATCCTCACCCTTGTGAAATCCTGAATCTGCTGTTATTCCTAATTCAAATGCTGTTTTGGAAGCAACAGACTGCATCCTATAAATCCATTCTACTACTAACAGTTGTCCTTTATTCTGGTGCAAGGGTCTTTTCCAGTCTAATCTCATGAATCAGGGAAACATACCTTGTGCCAGAGCAAGGTATCAACATTAATGGAATGGCTCTATGGGATCCAACAAAATAAGAAGTGCAGTCCAAGTTGCAGCCATCTTCTGCACAGGCTCTCTTGGGCAGGTGAGTCTAAACCAGGCTGCCAAGCAGGGTCCAGTTTAAATGTCAATATTAATACTTGGGTCTCAAAGAAATGGTGAGCTGCTTGGCAAGCTCATTGGGGCAGTCAAGTTTAAAGTGGCTTTGCTACTGCTACCCCCCTCCCTCATTTCAAAGATGTTGCTGTTCTGATCCATTAGACTTTTAAAAAGCAAGATTTTATTTGACTCAGACACTTTTCAAATCCAATAGACCCAAATAAATTTTTAAAAAATTACACACTCCCTAGTGGCTACTCAACAACCAGCAAAGCTATGCTGAGAAATGAGAAAAGTCACACCAACTCTTGGCCTAGAGCTGCAAGAGAGTGGTACTGAGTTCTCTCATCAGGAGATTTGGAGCTTGCTCCAATTTTGCAGCACTCTCAACCTGCAGAGTGCAGCTGCTAGGCCACATAGCCTTTTAAGAAAGGCAAGATATGTGAGGGAAAATTTTGTCTAAAGAACTGATATTAAAGATGCATTTTAAGCCAACTATTTCTTAAACTGTATCTTTCACTTCTGTCTACCCCATTCCAATCTGAAGTAGAACTGGCACACTTTCTTCAGGATAGCCTTAGTGCTGGCATCTCATTTGACTATCCTTTGATTTATTGAGCTACATAGTTTAATATTTCCCCCCAAATTTTGTTTCCTTGGTATCTAAAAATTTGTATTGAGATATGAACATTTGCAGTTCAGAAAATTAATTCTGTAAATTGCAAATCTGGCAAAAAAAATTGTTCTACTGTAGAATTTTTTTGTCAGTCTTGTGACATGATGCTCAGATTAACAAGTGCAGGTCAAAATGGGGACCTATCATTTCACATTTATGCACACTCAGCCAAAAATAAACATTAAACAGAAGGACTGTGTGTGTGTATTTTAAAAGAACTGTACAAACATCCTTCCACCTTAAACGGCATAAGCCAATGGTTTAGCTATGAAGCTAAATACTTATTTAACTTACAAGTGCTGTATGCAGGTTCACATTGAAGTGACATTCCTTGGAACTTTTCCTCATCTGTTTCTACTTTCAGATTAGACAGGTACTGCTTAACCTTCCTGGCCATCTGGGCATCCTCATACAGCTTCTTAGCATTTAGAAGGGAACTGCGCCGGGCACGCTTTTTGTGAGCGCCTCCTTGTACATCCAGCATGTTTGAGTTCGTGCTGCCCTGGCTCAGTGATCTGCAAAATAACAGCCAAGCAGTTAAGGTACACCTTCCCTTTAGCAGAAAGGAAACAAAGCAGCAAACGTTGGAGCTGGGTCACATAAACATTCTTCTGTTAAAAGCGCATGCTGATGTCAAGTTAAAGGAAGATGAATAGTGGTCAAATAATGGTTATCCTAAACAAAACGGTAACAGCGTAAACAGCAGCAGTTTTGATTTAATCCTTCCTCTTCTAATTCAAACAAGAAATCTGGATATGATCAAGTGATTCGGGTCTGAAAGACCTCTACATGTGACTGTGTCAAGGAGTCCAGGCCCCAACTGAGTGGGTTCCCAGAGCTGGTGTGCACAAAAAGCACTCCTTATAACAATACATGTGGAAAGTTTATTAAAGTGATTCTCTTTATCTATTGGCAACAAACATCTCTAAAAATCTCACAGCAAAGAGAAAAGAAAATTGGACGGACTATCTAATACATTTAAGATCTGCATTAGACGGCACAATCTTACGGTCATGAAATCAGAGGCCTTAGCTCAAGCATTCTCTACATTGCTGTCCATTCGTAAATTTAGCATGCCACCACTGAGGTCTTTAGTCCATCAGAATCCAAGCTAGTTTTCTTCTCAGGGCTCTCAACGCATTATAACTTCCTGACTAACAAACAGCAGGTGATGGTGACAATCGAATCAGGACATGTTCTTGCTAGAACTCCCTAGAAAACTGACTCCCATCCCATGGCTCACAGGTTTTCATGATGAGCCAATTATCCCATTCCTTAGTTTAGCCTTGAAGATGATGAGGCTTGTAGGCTGAGATGTCCAATTAATGACACCTGCAAGATGGAATGAGTCTGTTAATATACACATTCACCCTTGCGAGGAACCGGGAGAGTTTTGTCTCACAGACTCAATGGTTTTGTCTACACTTTTTTTCTCTTCAGGTTAAAAACTGAATATGAAACATGGGTAGTTTCTAGAAAGAAACTGAAAAGTAACCCAGCTGCATGCATAGAAGACTTTTTACACTGTGACCGATACTTGCAGAATGGGAGCAT
Organism: Paroedura picta; assembly: GCF_049243985.1. Taxonomy (NCBI): domain Eukaryota; kingdom Metazoa; phylum Chordata; class Lepidosauria; order Squamata; family Gekkonidae; genus Paroedura; species Paroedura picta. The sequence goes on from NC_135371.1 coordinate 93,857,907, forward strand.
GATATTTTGAAAGCTGATACAGAGTGATTCACTCTCAGAAAGTCTTTGGGCTCCAACCACATTTATAAACACCTGACAGGACATCTATAACATAACTGTTACCTCTGGGTACAAACGGAGGATTGGCGTGAGGAGTGACCACGGGGCTGTAAGCAGTGGGCAGCTGGGAAACTGCATTCAGCCTGCTTGGAGCTATTACGCTTAATATCAGCGACGGAAAAATGCTTTGCAGCTGGTCTAACACCGCACAGCTCGTCCCCTTTTTTCCTCCTTCCTTACATTGGTCTTCTCTTTGAGGGCGCAGCAGAGCTCCTGCCTCAGGGACTGCAGTTTCCTTGGAACACCCAGCAGGCTCACGAGGTGTAAAGATCAATTCCTTCCAAACCGTGGGTTTGGAAACCTTGGTGTGGCTATTTGGGACCATTGTGGGGCCAGGCTGTCTCTTCCAGCTGTGGCAGGGCTGAAGAGAGCCGAGTTGGTTAATATAGTCCACATCGGATTTTCCTCCCAAAGTAGAATTGGATCTCTGTTGGAATCCATAGATGGCTGTGGAGAAGTAGGAGGGAGACTGTCTGGCACCACCTCCTAGCCGATGAAAGAATTTCTCCACTTTAAGAACATTTCAGTCAGGGGGGGGGGGATATTTTTTCTTATTAGATAATTAGGCAAGGGGGGAAGTGCCAGAGGAGAGCTGCTGGGTATTCAGCGGGATCCTCAACACAAAGCCCCCTTGGATTGCAGCTCTAGCTGTAGGTAGTGGGGGTGGGTTGAGGGTGGACTTTTTCGGGGTTGGGTAGGCTCTGGGTGGGTGGTTAGCTTAGTCAGCTATTATAGCTATAGCTTAGGTTAGGTTAAGGAATGCTCTATTGAATGGGGCCTATGGAGGAGAGTGGGGTTGCAGGGATGGGGAATCTGCCGGAACTACAATCCCAGTATTTTCGGGCCAAGGCAAGCATAGCAGTGGAAGGAGATTCAATAATAGGTGGGCAGTGACGTGGAATTGCCCCATGGAATTCCCACAGCCTGTGGCCAGGTTGATACAGACAGTGCCCTTAAAATCTCGGTCCCATCCCCAGGTTAGTAGGAGAGAGGGCTAGGATGGAACTGGTGTTGATCTTATGCAACACCAGGTCCATCAACAAGTTCTCTACCTTGCAGGAGTATTTTGCAAGACATGAGCCTGACCTGGCTTGCATGAACGAAACCGGGGTGCATGAGGGCAAGACAGTCACCTTGAAAGACCTAGCACCAACCCCGGTCCTATATCAACCCTGGCTCCAAAGGAGGGGAGGGGGGTGGCAATCTTGGTCAGAGAGTCTTTCTCCTTCAGGGCTCTTCCTGCACCATCAATCCTGGGGATTGAGTGTGTTGGTCTAGGGTGGAAGTTGGTTGAGAACGTGGCAATCTGGTGTACCGATCACTCACTGTCCCTCCGGATTCCCTGCTGCTATTGACAAGGTTGCTCCTAGGTTCCCTCTCCACCTTCGCCTCAAACAAGCTCCATGGAGCTTTGGGAGAGGAAAAAGGAAGTGAGACGGCATGAGCAAGCATGGAGGAAGACTTGTGACGTGGTGGCAAGGGCAACTCATCGCATGCTTATGAAGGTGTATGAGAATGCGATGAAAGCCACAAAATGGGACTTCTACACCGTAGAAATCGCATCTGCAAGTTCTCACCCGGCACAATTATTTGGAGTAATTAGGTCTCTTCCTGCCATCAAGGTACGGCATCAAACAATAAGACCGGACAGCTTTTTTCCATCTTCGTCAAGCCCAGCTACTAGTGTCCTAACTGTCCTCGGAATACTTGGCTACTGTGATCCATGCAACAATCACTTCCAGATTAGATTTCTATCACTGGCTCTACACGGGTCTGCCCTTGACTCTGATCCAGAAGTTACAACTGGAACAAAATGAGGTGGCTAGGCTCCTCACTAGGTGAACTTGGAGGGCCCATATTCAGCCAGTGCTTTGCCATCTGCACTGGTTACCAGTCTGTTTCTGGGTCAAGTATTAAACTTTAAGGCCATACGTGGCCTGGGTCCTACCTACCTGCGTGGGCCATTTGGTAACTTATGCCCCCTGCAGCCATCTCTGCTCTGTGGGTATGAATTTACTGGTTGTCCCGGCCCCCCCGAGATGTTCGCCTGGCCTTGATTCAGGCCAGGGCCATTTTGGTCCTGGCCCCAATCTGGTGGAATGAGCTCCTGGAAGAGCTGAGGGCTCTGACGGAGTTGTCAGCTTTCCGCTGGGCCTGCAAGACAGAGTACTTCCGCCAGGCTTGAGGTTGAGGCCAGGGCAGAGGCCCGGCATTCCAACTGAGGATTTCACAAGGTCTATCAGATCGGCTCCCACTCTCACTGGAAGAGGATGGGGCTTCTGGATGAACAGGGTGGGATAGGTTTGGGTGAAGAGGATGCAATCACTACTGCCTTTGTTGTTTAATTGGGTTTTATTGTATTTTAATGTTTTATTGTGTGAACCACCACGAGAACAGTCGGGGAGCAGCGGTATATAAATTGAAAAATTAAATTAAATCAATGAGAGAGGCTGTCCTGGCTGTCACATCCCTGATTGGCCATCTGTCCAATGAATGGCCAATCAGTAGGAATAGCCTGCCCCTTCAGCCTACCCTTCCAACTTCTTCCATATGGAAGAAGTGCCAGCCCCCAGTAAGGGAGGCAGGCAGCTGAAGTTCAGAAGGAAGGGTCCCTTTGGTCAGGGACTGTGGCTGGGTCAGTGAGAGTGAGGAAGGGGGTGGACCGAGGGAAACCCTGCCAGTGCTCCCGCCTCCCTGAACAACTCCGGCCATGGCCTTGCCAGGGCTGTCCGGGGCATGCCGTGGAGGGACGGATCCCTGCCAGAGCTCCCCTAAGAGGCCCGCTGAGCCCTCCGCGGGCTCCCCCCCAAAAGGTCCACCGAGGCCTGAGCAGGGCTCAGCGGGCCTTTTAGGGGTGGTGGGGAGGAACAGACTCCCTTGCAGTGCTTTCCCCAACCCAAAAAGGCCTGCCAAGGCCTGTGGAGACTTTGGCAAGCCTTTTGTAGGTGGCAGGGGGCAAACACAGTTCCCATCAGTGCTCTCCCCCCCCCTGGCCCGAAAAGGCCCACCAAGGCTTGCCCAGGGTGGGGGAGGGGGGTCTAGCTCCCATTGTATTGTTTGATACAATGGGCTTTGTTGCTAATTCAGTGATATGAATGTGCTAGTTGTACAATCAAAGATATATACTCTGAAATGCCTGTTTCACAACAGAAGGAACAAATTCTTCAAAGGCAGAAAACATACATATTTGAGATATGAAAAAGGAGTTTTGAGAGAGCAAGGCTCATATGCAAGGAAAGGCACAAAGAGGAACAACAGGTTTAGATAAAACAGACTCACAATATTATGAAGACTGATCACTCTAACTTGTTAAAATCCAAGCAGCAACAAGTTGTTGCACTATGACAGATTTCACATGGGAAAGTTTCACATAGACATTTATAAGCTACATGACAGAAGCACAAGATGTATAACTGTTAACATTCTAGTCACAAATATTTTTGCTTTTAATTTCTAGCATCTGAAAACTCTAGGTTAAAAGTCAGCATGGTATACGTTCAGTCCACCCTAATGTTAACATTTAAAACACAAACGATATTAAAGAACAGCCTTGTATTACACCATTATTCTGAATGCAGGCACTTTGGAACACTCTGTTATTTTTCTTTCCCCAACTATAGATATCAAAAATGATTTATTTTAAAGGGCTGAATACAAAATATTAAGGGAAGCAATTTCAAGCTAACTGTTTTATAGGCTGAAAACTACATAATAAGATCTCAGTTTGGTGTTGTCTTCCCTTCTTCGGTATGGTCTAAGGCAGGGGTAGTCAAACTGCGGCCCTCCAGATATCCATGGACTACAATTTCCATGAGCCCCTGCCAGCAAACATCTAAGGCAATGAATATTGCTCAAAGCACAGATATATTATGTATTTCAGAAAACCACACAAACACACAGATGCAGAAATATGGTTCTGCACACAGACAGCTGCCTTCTTTGGAATAGAATGCCCATGGATTTTAATACAGGGAGCTTCTCAGTATGTACATTTCTTGTACAAAAATTCCATCATTCTAAAGCAGGTTATGTCAAAATTTGCCTTAATGAGAAGAAAAACACTTAAAAGCTTCCCCACATGAAGTTCTACTTCAGAACTGGAGCTAATGTCAGTAGGAAAGAACTACAGTATCAAGAAAAATATTATTTTCAGGTAACTAAAATATCATCAGATGAAGATGTTAATGAAAAGAGGATGGTACACTCAGCAATCTACAACGTTGATTGTAATGCAAGAACATATTGGGAGTTTGCGTCTTTTTTCTATCCCATCTCCCAAAAATAAAATAGTGGAGAGCTCATCCTTCCTTGCAAACTTGTGTATATAGAGGGCTGCATATTTATCAGCTGAATTCCATCAGTGGGAATCAGGTTGCAGATATCCTTTCCATACAGATTTAGAGAAGAATTTGTGGGTTGGGGGGAGGGAACAGGCATGTATCACCAATTCCCCTACCCTTTGTTGAAAATGGGATATGTGGGGTCCTAGCTGAGTCTTCATTAACCTTTCGAATGCTATGGCAGGTATGGCTTCTGAACAGGCTTTGGCCAGCACAGGGGAGAATGCCACATCTGTACTGTCAGACTTGTCAGTCTTCAGCTGTCTTCTGTCCTTGTCTAGGCACTGGCCAATGATATCTATCTATCAGCCAAAAGTCTACTGTTTCCTTGAAAGAGAACATCAGGCCCTCAGTACTCCTTGACTAGTTGCATACAGTTGGTTTCAAAGAAATCCACTGTTTCAAATATAATTTCTCTGGGGGAAGAGGAAGAACTTCTGCAGTTACTTTTAAATGTAGCATATCCGTTTTTAAAGCAGCAGCTGATATTCAAGATTTGGCTAAAAGACAGACAACATAAAGCATTTAATTTTAATTTAATCCATGTTAAATTCACAATGTTTTTATATCTTGCACATTATTTGTTTTTGATAAGGGTAACATAAAAGCTTCTTGCTTAATATGAGCATCCCTCAGAGCATGTTTAAGGTATGACTGGATTTCACAGTATCATCATGGGCCTAGTTCCCTTAAATTTGGTTATAGTTAGAAGCAATTACTGCAGGGTTAATAAAATGCATGCTTTGTTTCAGATGCATGCACTAATGAAGATGCAGCAAGTTAAAAATTGCATATTTTTAAAAAAGTCTATGTTGCATTAATCTCTACACTTACCCCAAACTCCTCCACCTCTTCTTCCTGTAAGCAAGAGCCATATACAATGAAGCATGTATTTAAAAGGAAAAGCAAAGGGGGAAAAATCAGTTGAAAGTCAGAAAGAAAGAGGATGTAGACAGGAAAGACTAGAAATGAAAACTTTAATCTGACAAAACTACTTCTCAAAACAGTGACACATGACTTTTAATGGAACTCAGACACAGAATTGGTCACAATACACAGTGAATACACGGAACATACAACAAGAGGATAGGGAATTTTAAAGACCCCATTTGAGAGAAAGGAAACCATCTTCCAGCTAAATCTGTAATGTGTATTTTTCAAAAATTACTGTATTTCTATCTTCAGGTGTATTCAATGTTTGCCCCATACAGATATCTGGAATATACTTCAAGAGTACTATAAATTAATTATTGGCTATAACTCAACACTGAATTACAGGTGAATATAAAACTCTGTTTTAGATATAAGCTGGTGAATTAGATTTCCAATGCCAAATATTATACAGGCTCTTATAGCAGCTTGAGTATTAGATAAGGTCTGGGTATACCCAAAGTTCAAACCCACATACCATGAAAATCACTGGATATGCCTGGGCTAGTAATTCTCTCTCAACCTAACTGGGCTGTTATAGGGACAGAAAAGTATAGCACTGAGGTCCTGAAGGAAGGGCGGGATAAAAATGCACAGGAAAGGTTTTGCTAAATAAAATGTATGGAGAATTGGAGTGGCTAGTTAACCAAATATGCCCGTTAACAAATCTGAGTTTATAGGCCAAAATACCTGTTAACCAAATGTTTTGGTTGACTGTTCACAATAATAAAGTAGTAAATAAATTAGCAATTATGCCTAATCACTTTTGAATTAGGCAGTACGAGATTATTATCGCTAAACTACTTTCTCTCCAAGACACAGAATTCTAGGCTAAAGCATCACATTCAGACACATGAAATATTAACTTTTTCTTTAAAAAAATACACAGCTCTACCAAGTTTTAGAAGAATGAATGAGAGTTTCCATTACTACTTTTTCAACTTGCTTAGCATGGATGTGGCTAGAGAGAAAGAAGTGAGAGCTAAAATTGGCTCTTAGTGCAAGTCACACAGCCTGCAACTGTAAGTGAGGCAGGCCACCAGATCCAGGTTTGGCCTGGGATGTGGTATGCTTTATTTTTTTTGTATTTTATTATTATTATTATTATTATTATTATTATATTTATTTCCCGCCTCTCCCGACAGGCTCGAGGCGGGTCACAACAACTAACCCCATTAAAATTCCCATTAAAACATTAATCTACTAACATGACGGCTAAAAATCCCATCCCTCCTTATTTTATTATTAAAATAAATTTTTCCTTATTTTATAATTAAATTGTGGTGTTTTTTTGTATTTTTGTGGCCTTTTAAATACATTATTGAATTGTATTTTTGTATATTGCATTTTGTAAATTATGCTGAGTCCCCAGTGAGAAGTAAACTGGAATAAAAATACTGATGAATAAAAAAATCAAATAAGCATTGCAGCTGGCTCTGTTAGGACTTTTAGTTCACATTCTCTTTCCCATGATAGACATTAATGAACAATGAAACTGAAATAGAACATAATCATGTGGAAGCACAAATGTTATAATTTGTTGTACAGAAAAACAACAGATGCCATTTTCATTCTTAGGGCCATACCTTTGCCTGAACATTACAGCAGGATCCATGTTAGCAGAAGTCATTCTGATGACCTGACGAATCTCTTTGGCAATCATTCGGAGTTTCTCAAAATTTACCAGTCCGTCAACCTTTGAATCATTTCCTGTGCAATTAAAATATGTGCAAAAGAACCTTTAAGGTATTATTGGAAGTGCTCAGTATGTTTCTGAGGCTGACAGGTTATTTCATTAATCATTAATATTTCATAATTCTTTGCCAAATGCCAAGCATCATTCAAAAAGATGCCATTGTCACTGTAGTATGCTGTAGCAGAAATCTTCAATTATTGGGGTTTCAGAGTTATGAATATGGCTCCTGTTAATCTTGTCTTCCTGAACCTAGCTTAGGAAAATTCCTTTTCTCTATCTTACTACAATCATCTTTGTACTTGGTTTTAGAAGTTATAGTGAACAAATCAAGCTACAGTTACATGAAGAGAAAATGTTGCCAAGTGCAGCTTGTTAATAGTGCAGCACAAGCTGAATCATCATCATGGTTAGTTGGCAGTACACAAGGTCTCTTCTCTTAAATTGACTTACTCTGGACTGGATCACACCATGGTTTGACACCCTGAAGTCAATCTTAGACTTCTACACATGAACCTTTATGTCCAGTTTCCTCAAAAGTTTCATACAAACTACACTTTGCCAAATTATGCTTTGAGCTTGCTTTGCAAACTAACTGGGAACAAACTCTTTCTTACACATATATTAGGGTTGGAGATACTGCTAGGTCTTTCGTTACTGTAATACTCTGCAATGGGAGAAGTAAGAAAATCAAGAAAAAAACAGAGCATAGTGCCATTTAACCATAAGAACACTGGTACAGTTATGTTGGCTTCCAGAGAAAAGGGAAGGAGGCTTACAATCGCCTATTTTCTTCTCCCCACAATAGATACCCCATAATAGGCAATTGTAAGCCACTTTTGAGACTCCTTTGGGAAATAAAAACCAGGGTACAAAAACCCCAGCTTCTCCTCCTCCTTCCCTTTACGATACCAAGCTGACTCTCAGGAGATTGGTTTTAACCAAAAACAAAAAACCTACTGCATTCTAGAAATCAATTAAATATGTAAGAGAATAGAGATTAAATATAGATTAAAATATAGATATGAGCCTCTTGTGGTGCAGAGTGGCGAGGCAGCAGACATGCAGTCTGAAAGCTCTGTCCATGAGGCTGGGAGTTCAATCCCAGCAGCCGGCTCAAGGTTGACTCAGCCTTCCATCCTTCCGAAGTCGGTAAAATGAGTACCCAACTTGCTGGGGGGTAAACGGTAATGACTGGGGAAGGCACTGGCAAACCACCCCGTATTGAGTCTGCCATGAAAACGCTAGAGGGCGTCACCCCAAGGGTCAGACATGACTCAGTGCTTGCACAGGGGATACCTTTACCTTTTTATAGATTTGAATGAGGCCTAAAAGATTATAAAATTCATCAGATGAATTGATAAAAGGAATACAATTAATCAGTTATCAGTTATGTTAAATATTTTAATTACTTTAAATACAAATACCTACAAAACCCAGGAGAAGCATGTATCAATCAACAAAAATCATGTGATTAACTCACACATAATCCTAAACGTGTTTACGTGAAAGAAAATTCTACTGAGGTCAAAGGGACCTATTTACTTAGTAAGTAAGCTTACGACTGCAGCTCAGATTTTTTCTATCCAAGATTTTTAAAAAATCTCTACCTTAAATGTAACTCTTCTATTATGTAGACCAGTGGTCCCCAACCTTTTTATCACTGGCCCCACTTGCTTTCCCGCTGGTCCCCCTGACTACCCGCCGCCCGCTGGGGGGCGCTGCCAGCAGCAGATGCACAGTGCCATGCCAAGGAGGAGCCCCAGCCATGGCGGCCACCAGAGAGCACCAAAGGTGAGCCAGCAGCAGAGTGGCAGGGCAGCCTCCGAGGCAGCAGCCGGGGAGGAGGAGGAGGAGGAGGACCCGCAGCCCAGTACAATCCAATCCACGGACCGGGACCGGTCCCCGGCCCGGGAGTTGGGGACTGCTGATGTAGACAACACTGTAGTTCCTCATAATCAGAGGAGGTGTGTATAGTATGTAGTTTTATTGTCTGTAAACTGCTGTGAGCCAGCTAGTCAAAGAACAGTGGTTAACAAATCAAATCATAAATAAAAAATAAATAAAAATAAATAAAAATAATAACTACTACTACCCATGAAGTACTAATATGCAGCTCATTAAACTAGCTCATTACTTCTCTGTGTCTGGAGTTACCTTCATGCAGAAATGTAATGTCTTTCTTGACAACAGGGAAGAGTGGAATAATTGGTGGCTGCATGCTTTGACTGCTAAGGACGTTGCGATACTTTGCCATGTTTCTAGAGGGATCAAACAGATCTTGAAGGTCTCTAAGGTGCTTTTCATACTTGCTTGGTAACTTTTCCCAAGTTCCTCTGAGTCGAGCAACGGATGCCAGATTAAGACCACTGCAAAAGATAATTTTCCCATTGTCAGCAATCACAGAAGGGCTACTGTGCTTAATGTGAAACCACTTTTGGAATGGCATAATTGGATGCCTACTGCTATGTGGGCAGAAAAGACTGAAATGGGACGTATTTTCCACGTAACGTATTTCCCCCTCCACAAAGATCATCCCTTGACTTTCTGTGAAACTTATGCTCTTGTATCAAATCTTGCTTAACCATGGTTAAGTGAAGGGGAGCAGATAAGGGAACTGTATGCTTCCTCAGCAACTCCTTTTGTTTTGGAGTACACATTTCCACCACAAGTAATTGTAATTGGAGGTGACATTTAATGCACTCAGACACAGCCAAAGTTTCTATTTAATTTAGGATGCTGGGTTAAGAATTATCCCTAAACAAGATGAAAAGCCCATTCATAAGAACGGGCTTTGCAAGGTCCTCCCACAAGCCCCTGGTAGGACGGCAGACCCGCAGGCGGCCCAGGCAACTGAGGCTCCCTTCCCTCCCTCACCGGAGGCGGCTCCCAGGGCCACAGCCCAGGCAAAGGAGGATCCCCCCACCCCCCCCTCGCCGCAGGCGGCTCCCTGGGCCACGGCAAGTGCTCTCACCACGGCGAGAACACTTGCCCTGGCCCAGGCAAGGGAGGCTTCCCCCCTCCCTCACCACGGCTGGCTTCCTGGGCTGCGGCAAGTGCTGTCACAGTGGCGAGAGCACTTCATGCGGTCCAGGAAAGGGAGGCTCCTCCCATCACCTCCCTCACCTTGGCTGGCTCCCTGGGCCGCAGGAAGCACTGTCATCATGGCGAGAGCGTGTGGCGCAGGCTAGGGAAGAGAGGCTCCCCTCCTCATCCTCACCGCAGCTGGCTCCCTGGGCCGCGGCAAGCACTGTTTCTGCGGTGACAGCACATGGCATGGCCCAGGAAAGGGAGGTTCCCCCCTCCCCTCGCTGGGGCCAGCTTGCTGGGCCGTGGCAAGTGTTCTCGCCGCCTCTGCAAGGCGGCGAGAGCTCTTGTCATGGCCCACGGGAGGGAATGTACCTTCTCTGCAAGCGGCCAAGGTGGAAGGATAGGCTGTGGAGAGAGAGGGGCAATCACCGCACCCTGGTTGGCCATATTCCAACTCGGACAGCCAGACTCGCTCCACCCAGCAGCCAGTTTCACAAATATATAGGAGAACAATGGATAAGTTATTTGTAGCCTTATCCCTGCATCACCCATTTATGTATGAACTTCTATGAAAGTTTTAACTAATCATCCTGATTATTACTATTGTACTTTTATGGCAGAATTTTATCTACTGAGAAACAATTTGCATCCGACATCAAAACAAATTCCACAGCCATGTGGTATCAATGATAAAATCATCTAGGGATTAAAGGTAAATTAAATTGTAATTGTTATTTGTAAAATACTTATTCACAGAGTACTGTAGATCAACAGCAAAACCAGTATTTCAAAAGGGCTGAGCTGCAAACATGAACTGTCAAGTTCATTCTTCTGTGTAAAGGAGGCAGAAGCAACAGACTAAAATTAATCCCCTGACATGGTCATAACGAACTATGTCTCCTCATATAGCCTATAAACAAAATATTGTGATATGCGTGACATGAAAAATGCTTGCTGAAGTGACAGTTCATACAAGACTGGGCATAATGGCTGCTAGATAAAGTCATATTGACATAATAAATACCCCATTACTACAAGTACAGAACTCTATTCTTTAAAAGGCTGCTTTTGGATTGCTTGATTTTTTACTAAGCATATCACAAGGACACCAATTACCACTCAACTTTTGATAAAAGTAGTATTCTGAAGTGACTGAAAATACTCCCATTTATATGGGAGTATTTCACTCATCTCAGTCAATTTCAGAAACAAATTTCATCCAGATACAAAAAAAAAAATTCTAGTAATCTATTATTCTATTACCTGTTAAAATGCAAATACTCTACCTTATAACCGCAAACATAGAGTTGAAGTTCTTGCATTCTCGACAATGGAGAGCAATTTTAATGAAATGTTTTACAATCTTCATCCTTTTGAGCTGGTTTGACTCTGATAAAATTTCTGTGGCAACCCAAAATGTCTCTTGGTTAATCACATCTTCAAACTCTTTCAGATTAGCATTTCCTGTTTTAGATTCAAGCTTAAATAGGTCATCAATGTATTCAGTGGGTTCAATGTTCCGAAATAATTCAAAGTCTCTCATTGATAACTGAGTAGCCACCTCAATGGTACTAAGTTGTAGAAGGGATATCTGGCTTTCTCGAAGAAGTTCTTGAGCATCTTCATCTGAACACAGAGTCTCTGTTTCCATATTATTTTTCAGATAGTATCTAAAAGTACAATTAGAAACAAACATAAAATGCCTTTTAGAATCCTTTCAGTGAGGGCATCTTAGCAGGTTAACAGGAAACAGAATTTAGATATGGCTGTACTTAAGACTACACTCTGGAGCTCTACTTCTGTATGTCTAACGTTTCAGATATCTAAAATTGATATTAGTCTATAACTTTATGTAAAAACAGCACTGATACTACTTTTCCTATAATCAGATGTAATAGTGCATTATCATGTTAACAAACTCTGACGAATGTCAAATATTTCAGTTTTTGTGAATTTTAAGACACAATACTCACATTTGTTATCTCATTAATGTCAGAATCTCCCAGAATTCTATCATAATTGTGATTGATCCATTTACTGTCCTGCCTTGTCAGCCTATGATGCATCCCAATTCCTGAGCTGCTTGACACCTCAAGAACAAACATGGTAGCGGTTCCCATAGCCTAGCCTGTCCTCCCCAGCCTCCCTGTCTCACCCATGTCTTTGTAGTTTAGATCAGTGGTCCCCAACCTTTCTAAGGCTGGGGACCGGCAGGGCATCGGACCGCGCCCACGCGCCGTGCCACGCCCGCGGGCAGAGCCCGCGCATCAGGCCGCGCCTGCACATTGCGCGGGCACAGCCCACACAGGCACGGCCCGGCCCTGATTCCCTCTCCCCGTCCTCCCGCAGTAAGAAGCTTCCCGGGCCGCAAGCTTGCAGCCTGGGAAGTTTTTTACTGCGGGGGGGGGGCGGGGAGAGGGAGCCGTGGCCCGGCGCCATGGCCTTCGCAGCCCGGTGCCGGGCCGCGGCCCGCAGGTTGGGGACCACTGGTTTAGATTACCCCAAATGTTTGGGCTCCTTTCAAATGCAGGCCATCACCTTCCCAAGCAAGGGGGGAATGAGATGTGCTAGTGTTTATCAGAGGAGTCTTATCCAAGCCTTGCCATTCATGCCTATGTCTTTGTAATGATGTCTTCGTCTCTGAATAAAGCAACTTGCTTTTAAAGAAGTTTTCCTGTTCATCTTGTCGAGCACTTTTACAATTTAAAAAAAATATGCTTTTTATTTCATCACTCATCAAATGTTCTTTATTACAACGTTATAAAAAGCATACTTGCCTCCCATTGAGTTGAATTCTGTCTGCTAACTTTGAGAATTGATCAGGAAGTCGTCTCTGCTTGATGACGCCTTCAGGACTAACAGAAACTTCACACAGAGAATAGGTGTCTGGTGCTCCTGTCAGATTGAATTCTTGCACTGCATGTTTTACGACTTCTTTTGCTGTAGTGTCTTTGCTGATAATAATGTAGCAGCTTTGTTGATCTGCTTTGAAAACTCTTATAACCTGATCGGGAATATCTATATTAGGAAACACATTTTAAATCATAGCTTATTCCTTTGAATTGATAAAATCATGTCAGCTGCTTTACATAATCAATAAATACTGATTTTCTGTGGCTTAAAGGTAAATAATTTATCAGTCTAAAGTAACGTTTTATGAAGCTTCTATAATTGTGATTAGCTGAAACAATGGGACTATATAGCATTTCATTGTATAAACTATCTCTGACAGCTCTTTTATATTCTTTAGCCCTCATTTGTAAGGCTTTGGTCTTTCTTACATCATGAATAGGTAACCTTTCGTTCTGCACTTTCAATGATACATAGTTGTACAATATTTTAAGGAATACAGTATTTGCTGGCGTATAAGACTACTTTTCCCCCCTGAAAAACATGCCTCCAAGTGGGGGGGTCATCTTATACGCCGGGTGCACTTCAGTTGGGATAGACATAGCTGCCCATAGTGGCCTATAGTACTGTATTTTGAGTGGAAATGTTGGGGGGGTCATCTTATACGCCCAGTCGTCTTATATGCCGGCAAATACGGTAACTGAATTTGAAAATTGATGCAGAGGATGACCAAGAAATAAATGCTTCATAAACCAATGCGTTTCCATGCTTCATTTTTAATTTTTTGCTTCATTTTTTATATAGTGGTAAAGGTAGATTTTCCTGCTTTGGAAAATGTAAGATGACAGAGTACAGTGCCATATAGTTGAAAGTACAAAACGCTTATTTCCATCTTATAAAGAATACTTTTCCATACTACAAGAACCAAGTAAAAGACCAAAATTTCTGGATCTGAAGTCATAGGTCTGATCTGTACATAGCTCCATGTAAGAAAGACTTCCAGACGGAGTATTCAAAATTACAGTCAAAACTAATGGCTGTCTTTTTTATCTATTTTATTTTAGAGTGCAAATGTTCCTTTAATATAACACCTTTGCAAGAACAGGTTATTTTTTACAATGAAAAAAATGAAACAAGATCTGCAATCTAAAGTGCTACAGTCTGGGAACATCTTTACGCAGGTTTTTCCCACAAGTCTGAATCACATCTGAGTTAAAACAGATTGTTAGCTTCAACCTCAGCATTCACATGTAAAAAAGAATCACCCTTCTAAATCCATTCTACTACCCTAATGGAAGGGAAAAGTTCAATACAGAACTAAAATTTTGTTCCAGCCAACATATAAGCATTTTTCCTATCCTACTGTAGTATAGCAAGTTTGGAAAGGTCTCTTACTTAGGACTGAAGCTATGAATAACTAAAAACCTGATTGTTATAATCATTCTACCCACAGCAGACAGAGAATAATAATGCATATTCTCAGTTGGGCAGCCATGTTGGTCTGAAGCAATAGAAAGTAACCAGTCCATAAGTGATGAGCAGCAAATCAGCTGACCAAACAGGAATAACAAGCTTAGTTTTATTGTCATAGTTTTTCTGAATTTTATTTTGGAGAAAACAGTGAAGGAACTAAATATATCAAAATTTGAAATTTATGAGTAAGTGTATCCTTCTTAACTGTGGAATGCTGAGAGTAATTAACTGAGACCCTGCTACATCTGTTCCTGTTTGGCTCTTGTATTTATTAACCATCATTATGTTGTGTGCCAATATGCTGCTGACCTTCTACCTATACATATGAACTGGTATCTTCCATTTCATTATACCTGAAGAAGTGTGCAGACACATGAAAGTTTATAACTTGGAATAAAATTGTCTTGGTCTTAAAGGTGCCACTGGAATTGAATTTTGATCATGCTGATTCTCAAATACAAGCATGAATCCTTCAAAGGAGTTCTGAACCTATAGCCAGCAACCTCCTGGACAATATATCACTTAACATGCCTAGCCCAACTGAAGAGGGACTCATCAGCTAGATCAATATGGACTTCTCTAAAATCAACACTCACAATCTTCATTCTAACATATGCATGTCATTGTTTTTGTCTTTCATGCCTCTTTCTTCTCTACTAAATCAACGTCTCTTTGTTATAGAAGATGCATAGTTAAAAAGTGACAATAATGACTACTGGGTAAATATTTTGTAGGAAAATGTTATTATTCATATTTAAAAGCAGAGGAATCGGTCATCTCTAATCTTAAAAGGAATAATAATTGAATGGAAGTTTATACATTAAAAGCAAATACAGAACTATTATAAATGCTGACTCACTTAATCATGTTGATGTTATAGCAGACATTTCATTAAAAGATTCAAATATAATTCTGATAAATGGGATCCACCCATTAAAAATTGAATATGTGGTTGAAATTAAATGTTTTAAAAGATTTATAAAAAAATCTTTGTATGTCTGAAAATATAATACATAAAATATAATGAATATCAGATTACCAGTGATTGGAATACTTACAGTAAAAACCAACCGCTGCAAGATGATAAAGTGGAGGGAAAAGAAAAAAAGTCAGGATCCAGAAGTTAAACAGACATATAGTAAGAAGTTATAAAAATACCTTTGATTTCCCTCTTATTAAAAAAGGAAATAAATAAGAATCCATATTGATTCCATTTGACAGACACAAATCGGTGAAATGTTATCTGAAAAGACATCTAAACGGAACCTGCTGCATAAGCTGTTGCATAAACATAAACCAATACTATAAGATAGTGGATGGAATATGTCACTAAGCTACAATACAAACAAATCATAGAATCACACAAGTCATTTTCTCATTTTTCTGGCCTATTTTGGCTTAGTGGAAATAGGAGAAAGGATGATATATTATGAAAGTGTCAGGGGACTAATACAATAATGACAAAGGGTGGTTTGGGTTAAAGCTGATTGTGGGTCAAGAACAAATGGATACACGTTACTCGTTAGAAAGTTTAGAGTGGAGCTCAGGAGGAAGGCACAAATATTTAGAAGAATAAAATGATGGAAGAGATGAAAAAGTAATCATAACAGCAGAAATTGTTGGATGGAATTAGTAGAACCTAACTAGTTCTAAAAACAATGTTTATCTTTATCCATATAATTGGAAAGTATTACTAGAATAAGCAGATCGGCAGATCGGATTTCAATACGATTCAAGAGGCTTAAACTGGAGTACCTGCATACGATGGCACTATTAATCATTTATTCAGTATGTGTAATGCATAATTTTAGTCATTTATTGTTGGTGGACTTTCCAAACAATTTAGCTAGCAATATGACGGTCTCGGGGGGGGGGGGGGGGCTGTAGAAAATTCAGTGGTGCTCCCATCCCACTCCAAAGTGTTTCCTCCCAATTTTTTGATGGAAAAAAAATTGAAATGTTGGCAAGTACTGGGGGAAGGGGACCCTATATTTTCCATTTTTTTGAATTAGTGAAAAGGGTCACTTTAGCTAAGGCTTTACTGACCCAGAATGTGTAATGTGAATATTTTAGTGAGAACATCTACAACAAGTGTCCCAACCTTTTTGAGATGGTGGGAATTTTTGGATTCCTGATGCAATGATTCAAAACAATGTTGTTTTAATCTCTAAAGCTAAATGGAAGCCTTAGTGGGCAAAAGCCCCCAAAATGGCCTTGCCCGCTTTCTAAAAATATCTGGCACACACCGGAAAGATGCTGGCACCATGTTGAGGACCCCTGATCTATGTGCCTCCATTGTATGGATATTCAAATCTGCAAGCTCGGGGGCAAGTTTAGCACTAGATATTCTTCCTGAATATGCTATCGACCTAGAACTAAAATGATTAAACAGAGGCTATCATACTTTGTTCATATTATGCAATAAGAAGAAAGGGTCACAGGAAAAGACTATAATGCTAAGAAGAAGGAAAGGAGAAAAAGCAAAGCCAAGGCTTGTAAAGGCCTAGGGGGGCCTTTTTGGGGCAGGGAGGACCACTGGCAGGGACTTCGTTCCTCCCCTCACCCTGAAAAGTCCCAAGGCCTCTCCAGGCCTGGATGGGCCTTTTCGGGGCATGGTGGATCACTGGCAGGGAGTCAGTTCCTCCTCCCTCTGCCCTGGGCAGTCCTGCCAAGTCCAGGCAAGGTTGCGGCTAGAGCTGCTCAGAAGGGTGGGAGCACTGCTGGGGACGGGCTCACCCTCTCCCCCCAGCAGCACCACCAAGGCCTGGAAGGGCTGCAGCTAGGGATACTCAGGGTGGGGGAAAGGACTGGTGGGGACTCCCCACCACCAGGCCTGCATTCCCAGGGCCTCTTTCCTCCCTCCTAGTTGCTGTTCCAGATGTCCCGGGCTGGCACTTATTCCATATGGAAGACGTTGGAGGGAGATGTGGCCTGGGGGGGGGGCATCCTTCCTGACTGGCTGTTTGTTGGATAAACGACCAATCAGGTATGGGACAGGCTACCTCATTGGTGGTTAGGCGATGAGTACCAACTCCTCCCAGCACTCTCTGACCATTTTATTTATATGTTCAGAA
The DNA here is from genome assembly GCF_049243985.1 of Paroedura picta. NCBI lineage: Eukaryota > Metazoa > Chordata > Lepidosauria > Squamata > Gekkonidae > Paroedura > Paroedura picta. The sequence continues at coordinate 93,875,396 of NC_135371.1, forward strand.
AAGACTAGTGAAAAAGCCCATTTTAAAAATGGGAAGGCATCCACAGAGATCCCCCTGGTCTCCTTGTGGCCAGGTAATCAGTGAGAGTGGTGTGGCAGGCTTGCAGCAGACCCAGCCAGCTTTTCACTTGCTCCCCTGGAGGCTAGGATGCCAGCCAGGAGACCGGGACAGACAGAGATTACTTTTTGCCAGCTTTTTGTGATTGTGGGAAGTGCTGGCAGGAGGAGGAAGATGGGGTGGAGAAGAGCCCATGATCGGCCCTCAGTGGACCAAAGCTCTCACCCTATTGGGGAAACACTGCCCCGGTGAGGGTTAATTAGAGGTGCATGCCATTGGGACGCATGGAAAGGATTTTATGTATAAAGAACATTCTTTAAGTGTTGTATTCCAGGAATAATAATACATTAAATAAATAGATAACCCTGATACCGTATATACTTGTGTATAAGCTGAGTTTTTCATCACTGTATTCACGCTGAAAAGTGTTCCTCGGCTTATACGTGGGTATATACGGTAATTCAAATAACAGCCTGCTCCCAGCCAGCCAATTGTTACATTGCTTCTGCAAGTCCCCTGCAAGCTGAAGCTTGCTTGCTATGGCTGCTTGTAGGGCAGCAAGGGTTTGACTGAGGGGCTCTGATCTTTCTTTCCTTTTGCCTTCACTTCTTCCAAACTATTCTTTTGGTTTCTGTGTGTGTGTGTGGGGGGGTGTGCTTTGGGATTTACTGGTTTTCTTAAAATTTATTTCTTCTTTTTTCTGAGGGGCAGAATTGTTTGACTATTCTTCCTGGGGTTGTGTTTCTTTTAAAAGTTAATTTTTATAGTTCTTTTTTTTAGTGTTGAGTTTTACAGTTCTTTATTTCAGTGTTTTGTTTGGGTGGGGGGGCACTGTAGCTGTCGTTAGAGTAGTCCATTCTCCCAGTTTGGTAGCTGTTGTACTTGTTGTAATAGGTTGCCAACTTTGGGTACTGTTGTTCTGCTCTGGCTTGCTGGCCCTCTTTTGCGCTTACAGAGCTAGTTTACTGTTTTTACTTTTTAAAAGAGCCAGTTTGGTGTAGTGGTTAGGAGTGCGGACTTCTAATCTGGCATGCCAGGTTCGATTCTGCACTCCCCCACATACAGCCAGCTGGGTGACCTTGGGCTCGCCACGGCAGTGATAAAACTGTTCTGACCAAGTAGTGATATCAGGGCTCTCTCAACTCTTCTTCTTCTTCTTCTAAATAAGTATTCAAAAACATTTAACCTACTGGTGCCTCAATTAATGTAAATTTACCAGTAACTGCTGCATTTTCCACCCTTGGCTTATATGAGAGTCAATAAATTCGCCCAGATTTTGTGGTAAAATTAGGTACCTCGGCTTATATGGGGATCGGTTTATATGCAAGTATATATGGTAATTTGTTTGGGGAGGATAGCTAGTCTTTCCAGGCTTTTGAGAATAGTTCACAAGATGGATCAGTTTAGACTTTTCTGTTAACTTCCTTTTTGTTCGTCAAGTATATCTTAAAAATGGGGCAAATGGAGCTATGCAAACTGCTACTTCTGCAGATTTATTTTTATTTTTGTATTTTCCTGGATTTATATACTGCTGCTCCCAGCAAGACATATACTAGGGATCCACCTTCCCCCAGAAACAGAAGCAGTCTACAAAATCTTCTAGATCCTAAACTATGAAACTTGTTAGTGATTCATTACACATGCAATTAAATTTCCAAAATCATGCTGCAAAAGGGTGAGTTTATATGGCATTAGTCTTATTAAAATAGCGACACCTGACAGTCTTCAAATAGAACAGGACATTTTTTAAAGATATGACCTGGAGAAAATAATCTTCTTTTCTTACCTGAAGGATTAGAAAAATCCAACATGCTGGTTGTAGGCTGCAAGAGGTCAGGACTGCTGGATGACAGTGTGCCGGGAATAGGCATAATTGCCACACTGTGCCTGCACTGTCTGGTGCCCACAATACTGTCATCCTGTGACTGGCTTACACTTCCATCACTGTAAAAGAAGTTTCAAAAGCTATTTGTATTTAGATTTAGATAATATATAAATATAGTTACTATATGCACATCAATGAAAGCAATTGTCAACTTTTACTGACAATACAAACATTAAAATTTTTAAACAGTTTTTCTTTATTTTTTAAAAAAGTGTTGTTTCTGTTGTTTACCTGCAGCAGCATCTGTGATCTTTCGGGGTAAAATAGTTCTTTTCTGAAAACAGTTCCTACTGTTATGATTTGTATGCTTATTTGATTAGCATACAGGAATTAAGGTTATATATTTATTATTTATTCTTATACTAGAATTTAAACCCACTGTAGAGAAAATACAGCAGGCGCTAGCGAGCAGGGGGTGGTTGGGGGAGGCCAGGGAAGGAGGGAGGGAGGGAGGAAGGGAAGGCAGGCAGGCATAAAGAAAGGGAGAAAGAGAGAGGGGGGGAGAGAAAGTGAGTGAGTGAGAGAGAGAGAGAGAGAGAGAGAGAAGGGGAGAAAGGAGAGTAAACGATAGGAGCAAGAATGGGAGAAAGAAAGGCAGAAGAGTAATGGGTGCATAGGAGCGAGAAAGGAGATTAAGGGGTGGGTGGGTGGATGGAGAGAAGGAAGGAAGAAAGGCAGAAAGGGAGAAAGAAAGGAAAGGAGAAAGAGAGAAACAGAGCAAGCGAGAGGGAAAGAAAGAGGCAGAAAGAGAAGGGGGTGAGGGAGGTCGCAGGGGAAGGCTGTTTGGGGGCCGGGAAGCAGTGGCAGAGCGTGAGGGCGAGTGGAGGGGCCACAGGGGATCACCACGGGGCAGAGAGTGGGCCCGGCAGCCCCCCCGGCAGGCTGGGCTAGAGGACACAAATAGATGTTGAAATCTATGGAGGATGGTACTACACCTCTTTAAGTAACTTTCTGTTTGCCACTTTTTCCATAACCGAACCAATGAATCTAAGGGTGTAATAGTTAAAGATCTGGAACGTCAGATCCATGAATCAAGGCAAGCTGGACGTGGTTAAACAAGAAATGAGAAGACTGAACATCGACATTTTAGGAATCAGTGAACTAAAATGGACAGGAATGGGTGAATTTAATTCAGATGACCATCAGGTATACTACTGTGGACAAGAATCTCGCAGAAGAAATGGAGTAGCCTTCATAATCAATAAGAGAGTAGGAAAAGCAGTCATGGGATACAATCCCCAAAATGACAGAATGATCTCAGTTCGAATCCAAGGCAAACCATTCAACATCACAGTGATCCAGGTCTACGCCCCAACCACTGCTGCTGAAGAGGATGAAGTTGATCAGTTCTATGAAGCCCTACAACACCTTCTAGAAGCAACGCCAAAAAATGATGTGCTTATCGTCATGGGGGATTGGAATGCTAAAGTAGGAAGCCAAAAGATAACCGGGATAACAGGGAAGTTTGGCCTTGGAGTACAAAATGAAGCAGGGCACAGGCTGGTAGAATTTTGTCAAGAGAATACAATGGTCATAGCAAACACTCTTTTCCAACAACCCAAGAGACGACTCTACACATGGACATCACCAGACGGTCAACACAGAAATCAGATTGACTATGTGCTCTGCAGCCAAAGATGGAAAAGTTCTATCCAGTCAATAAAAACAAGACCAGGAGCTGATTGTGGTTCAGATCATGAGCTTCTTGTTGCAAAATTTAGGCTTAAATTGAAGAAAGTAGGGAAAAGCACTAGGCCACTCAGGTATGAACTAAATCATATCCCCGACGAATACACAGTAGAGGTGACAAATAGATTTAAGGAATTAGATCTGATAGACAGAGTGCCTGAAGAACTATGGACGGAGGTTCGCAACATTGTACAAGAGGCAGCAACTAAAACCATCCCAAAGAAAAAGAAATGCAAGAAATCAAAATGGCTGTCTGAGGAAGCTTTACAAATAGCTAAGGAGAGAAGGGAAGTGAAAGGCAAGGGAGAAAGAGAAAGATACACCCAATTGAATGCAGAATTCCAGAGAAAAGCTAGAAGAGATAAGAATGCCTTCTTAAATGAACAGTGCAAACAAATAGAAGAAAACAATAGAATGGGGAGGACCAGAGATCTTTTCAAGAATATTGGAGATATGAAGAGAACGTTTCATGCAAAGTTGGGTATGATAAGGGACCAAAATGGTAGGGACCTCACAGAAGCAGAAGAGATTAAACAAAGGTGGCAAAATTATACAGAACAACTATACAAGAGCGAGCTTAACATTCCTGATGACCACAGTGGGGTAGTTACTGACCTGGAGCCAGACATCCTGGAATGTGAAGTCAAATGGGCCTTAGGAAGTCTGAGCAACAATAAAGCTAGTGGTGGTGACAGCATTCCAGTTGAACTATTCAAAATCTTAAAGGACGATGCAGTAAAAGTGCTACACTCAATATGCCAGCAAATTTGGAAAACTCAACAATGGCCACATGATTGGAAAAGGTCAGTTTACATTCCAATCCCAAAGAAGGGCAATGCCAAAGAATGTTCAAACTACCGCACCATTGCACTAATTTCTCATGCTAGCAAAGTTATGCTCAAAATCCTACAAGCTAGGCTCCAGCAATATGTGGACCGAGAACTTCCAGAAGTACAGGCAGGATTTCGAAGAGGCAGAGGAACTAGAGATCAAATTGCCAACATACGCTGGATCATGGAGAAAGCTAGGGAGTACCAGAAGAACGTCTACTTCTGCTTCATTGACTATGCTAAAGCCTTTGATTGTGTGGAGCACAACAAATTGTGGCAAGTTCTTAAAGAGATGGGAATACCAGAGCATCTTATTTGTCTCTTGAGAAATTTATATGCAGGTCAAGAAGCAACAGTGAGAACTGAACATGGAATCACTGACTGGTTCAAAATTGAGAAAGGAGTTCGGCAAGGCTGTATACTGTCGCCTTGCCTATTTAACTTGTATGCAGAGCACATCATGAGAAATGCGGGATTAGAGGAGTCACAAATTGGGATCAAGATTGCAGGGAGAAATATCAACAACCTCAGATATGCAGATGATACCACTCTAATGGCAGAAAGTGAAGAGGAACTAAAGAGCCTGTTGATGCGGGTGAAGGAGGAGAGTGCCAAAGTTGGCTTGAAACTCAACATCAAGAAAACAAAGATCATGGCATCCGGCCCTCTCAATTCCTGGCAAATAGAAGGGGAAGAAATGGAGATAGTGACAGATTTTATTTTCCTGGGCTCCAAGATCACTGCAGATGGGGACTGCAGCAAAGAAATTAAAAGACGCTTGCTCCTGGGGAGGAAAGCTATGGCAAATCTAGACAGCATCCTAAAAAGCAGAGACATCACCCTGCCAACAAAAGTGCGTTTAGTCAAGGCTATGGTCTTCCCAGTTGCAATGTATGGCTGCGAAAGTTGGACCATAAGGAAGGCCGAGCGTCAAAGAATTGAGGCTTTTGAACTCTGGTGCTGGAGAAGACTCTTGCGAGTCCCTTGGACTGCAAGGCGAACAAACCAGTCAGTCCTAGAGGAGATCAGCCCTGACTGCTCTTTAGAAGGCCAGATCCTGAAGATGAAACTCAAATATTTTGGCCACCTCATGAGAAGGAAGGACTCCCTGGAGAAGAGCCTAATGCTGGGAGAGATCGAGGGCAAAAGAAGAAGGGGACGACAGAGAATGAGGTGGATGGATGGAGTCACTGAAGCAGTAGGTGCAAACTTAAATGGACTCCGGGGAATGGTAGAGGACAGGAAGGCCTGGAGGATCATTGTCCATGGGGTCGCGATGGGTCGGACACGACTTCGCACATAACAACAATAACAATAGTTAAAGGGTCTGAGTAGAATCTGGGAGGCCAGGTATCAATCCCCACAACAACATGGAAGGTTGCTGGGTGACCTTGAGCCAGCCACACTTCTTAAATTTAATCTCCCTCACAGGGTTGTTATGAAGGTAAACCAGAGACAAGGAGAATGATGTAAGGCATTTTTGGTATCAACAAGAGAGAAAATAAAATACCCTGGTACACTGATCAAAGTGCTGAAAACAAATAGAAACTCATGTCAGATAAGACAAAGGTGATGCTGCTTGAAAAGGTTACTGCTGGGACTATCTTCTCTACCATTGATCAAGTTTTAACTTCTGCTGAAAGATTCTGCTAAGAGCTGGCAGGTTGGATCTTGGACTTTTGTTGAAGAAAGAAGTTACCATGGAAGCATGCTAACAGGAAAAGGGACTAATTAAGAGTTAGTGAGGAAACACTAAGCAAAACAAAAATGGTCTTCACCCAAATGGTAGAAGACAATGATAGAGGGAGACAGATGAATCTCCCTGGGGAAGGAATTCCAAAGTTTTGGCATTACAACCAAGAAGCCCTTTCTTACGTTGCTACCCATCTAGCTACAGATGGCAGGGACACCTGGACCAGAGCCTCTGACAATGACCCTAATGCTCAGGTAAGTTTATATGGAGTAGCTGGTCCTTAAGGTATGCCGGTGCTGAGCTATATAGGGCCTTAAAGCAGCGGTTGGCAACCTTCTGGCTGTCGCGGCCCGCTGCTGCGCAGTAAGGGGAGAGGGCAGCCCGGGGCCCCGTGCACGTGCAGCAGCCCCAGCACAAACATGCATGTGTGGCAGTGCGCGCTTGTGCCGGCGGTGGCCGCGGCTCTCTCTCCCCGCCCCTCCAGGCCGACAGTAAATCGCCCACCAAAGCGGCCGATTAACTAGCAGCCCGGCAAGCTTCTCTTCCCCCCTCCCGAAGCAAGAAGCTTGCCGGGCCGCAAGCTAATCGGGCGCTTTGGCGGCCGATTTGCTCGCGGCCTGGCGAGCTTCTTGCTGCTGGGGGGGCAAGAAGAGGGAGCCGCGGCCCGGCGCCGAGGCCTTTGCAGCCCTGTGCTGGGCCGCAGCTCGGGGGTTCGGGACCACTGCCTTAAAGTATCCTGAATTGGGCCTTTAAACAAATGAGAGCCAGTGTAATTGGAACAATACTAGAGGGATATGGTGCCTGTGAACCACTCCAGTCCATTCTTTGCCTGCAGCATTCTGTACCAACTGTAGTTTATAGACAGTCTTCATGGGGACTCTCACACAGAACAAATTGCAGAAATAATCTAGAGGTTACCAAGGCATGTTACACAACGGCAAGATCTTTCCTGCCTAGGAACAGCCACTGCTGGCTTCCCACCCAAAGCTGATGACCTCTGCCTGGTGACCTCTGCCATTTGTTCATCCAAAAGGAGATCCACGTCTGCACCATCTCCAAGCTATGAACCTGCTCCTTCAGCTTCAAGTACATTATAAAAAGCATGGGGAATAAGATGAAACCCTGCAGGACTGCACAGGCCAGAGGCCAAACAGCAGTCCCTTGGCACTACACAATAAAATCTACCTTCGAGGAAGGGCTGAAACCACCACAAAATAGTGGCTATTATTCACAATATTGAAGGCTGGTCCAGAAAGATACTATAATTTATGGTATCAAAAACCTAAAGAGGTCCAGAAGAATTAACAAGGTCACACTCCTTCATCTTTCAGCATAGGTGACCCAATCAGTAACCAGGACTGAATAATCAGGACTGAAACCAGATTCAAATGTAATCTACTTCATTCAGGAAACCCTGAAGTTGCCCAGTTACCACTGATTTAATCACCCTGCTCAACAATGATATATTTGTACAGATGAAGCTTATACTGTATCAGACCATTTGTCCATCAAGGACAGTATACACTACTCAGACTGGCAACTCCAGAATTTCAGGAAGAGGTGTTCACTTTTTGACCCTTCTAACTGGAGTTGCCAGGAATTGAAAATGGGGCCTTCTACGTGTAAAGCAAGATGTGTATCACTTCGGCATGGTCCTATCCCATTAGAGTCTTGATAGACTCAATTTTCCTGGGTCTATAGCCTAGATGTACCAATGCCTGCTTCAAGAAAGCATTAATTCCACTCTGCCCACCCCCTTCCATTGACGATTTAAACAGGCAGGAGTTGTAAGGATCATATAAGTAGATGTCAAATGTCCAAGAATCCTGTTCACATTTTCAGACTGAAGAAGTTGAATTGTACCCTACAAAACACTACAAGTCAGTACCCCTGCAATCCTGTTCCTGTAGCCTCCATGCTAGATTGAATGTGATTTTATTCACAGTTGAGCAAGATGGTTGTACAGGCTGTGGAGCAGTCTACATTGTCCTATATGGTCATATTTTTGATGTGGTGATGAAGTATCTGATATTTACTGAGAACTGGCTTGTCTCTTATACATGAAAAGAAAGCTGTGAAGAATTATTTTATTTTAAATATAAATAAATAAAACTGGGCAGCTTACTCAGTAAATAAATAGAACTGGGCAGCTGGTCCAGAGTTATCGGCTGGAGTGTCATCAGTATGTGGATGACACCCAGCTCTATCTCCTGATGAACAGCCAGCCAGATCTCCACCCAGATACATTTGCCTGTTGTTTGGAAGCAGTGGCTGGATGGCTCTGACAAGGTCGTCTGAAACTCAACCCCTCCAAGACAAAGGTCCTATGGCTGAGCAGAAATGGACAGGACCAGGAAGTATGCCCCCCCAACCTGGATGGGGTGCAACTTACGTCTGCACCAATGCCCAGGAATTTGGGGGTGATTTTTGATGCCTCTATGGAGGCTCAGGTCACAAATGTAGCCAAACACAGCTACTAGCGCCCTACCTGTCCACGGAACACTTGGCCACAGTGATCCATGCAACAGTCACTTCCATGCTGGACTTGTATAAATTGCTCTACACAGGCCTACCCTTGTCCCTGTCCCAGAAACTCCAACTGGTACAGAATGTAGCTGCACGGGATCTTCACTAGGTCATCTTGGAGGGCCCATGTCCAGCCATTGCTGAGACAGCTGCATTGCCTGCCGGTCTGCTTCTAGATCAAGATCAAGATTTTTTTTTTTTTGCCTTTAAGGCTATACATGGACTGGGGCCTACCTATCTGCAGAACCTCTGATCTCCTTATGCCCCTCACAGGGCACTCTGCTCTGCGGGTATGAATCTGTTGACAGTCCTGGGCCCCCGCGAAGTATACCTGGCTTTGACCAGGGCTAGAGATTTTTCAGTCCTGGCCCCTACCTGGTGGAATGAGCTCCCGGACGAGATAAGGGCCCTGTCAGAGATTTAGGGGATCCGCAGGGACTGTAAAATGGAGCTCTTCCGCCAGGCTTTTGGTTGAGGCTGGGCTAAAGACTGGGCTATGAGAACGGGTCTTTCCCCATCCTTGTGCAATTTGGACCTCCCCCCCAGGGCCAACCATCGCCCCTGGATTTACATCTCTTAGTCACAAATGGGAATAGTCAAGCTGAGGATTGAGGGCCATTAAGAGTATCTATCTTGTTTTGTCGCTATCTTGTTTTATTGTTGCTTTGTTTCTATTTTAATACTTAGTATGTTGTATTGTCAGCAAGATGGCATGGCTTGCTTTCTTATAGGGTTGATTTTTTTTATTATTATGTTGTAAACCACCACAAGCCGGCTGGTCTGGGAGTGGTGGTATAACAATTCAACCAATCAATCAAATCAATCAATACATACATTCATACATTTCCTACAGAACATTTTTATTTATTAGGAAGTGATATGTACAAGGTCAAATGCATTAAGCACCAAGACTTCAGAAGTCAGAGCACTGAGATACAGCTGCTCAGATTTACTTATTTTAGTCAAAATTACTGCTGTATATAATGTCCTTCTATATCAGCTCTGGGGAACTACTGTCCCCTAAGAAGAGAAGTGTAAAGAGTATAATGTGCGACTAGGTGAGAAAAGACAAAAAAGAAACTTATTTCCAATGCAAGATTTTTATGCAGGTATCCTGTCCTCCTCCTTCATATTCACTTAGCCATAATCCATTAACAAAGCAAAGGCAATAACGGAAGTTACAGTGAAACAATGACTAACTATTCTTAGACACACATGGTGGTTGAAAAAAAATTAACCTAAATGCAGTCTTTGGAGCTGTAGGATTTCTCTTGTACTCTCTCCACAATTTCTGCCAGCTACCTAGCAGTATAGATCAGTGGTCCCCAACCATTTTATCACCGGGGACCGGTCAACACTTGACAATTTTACTGCGGCCCGGGGGGGGGGGTAGTCTACGCCTCTCCTCTCAACCATTGCCCTAACACTCTCTGACTCTGGTCGTTATGGTAACGTTTAAACATCCCTTTTCCCCTTTTGCCTAAGGTGTCCAGATTTTAAGATTGGTAAAGAGGAACACCAATGACCGGGGAGTTGCCAACCTTCAGGCACGGGTTGGAGTTCTGGAATCACCACTCAAGCCTGCACAGCTTGGAGATCAAGGGTTGCCCTGGAGGCCAAACTGTCACCACCGGTGAGAAGAGTCCCTACCTCCCCATTCCCACAATCGCTCGGCGACCACCAGCAACGCCACCAAGTGATGGACACACGCATTTATTCAGATACCTGCTTGCACAAGAAAGCTTACACCTTGAATGCAACTTTGTGGGTCTTAAATGTGACTCACCAGACTCACTTTGTTCCAGTGAACCACACTGGATTTGTTGGTGTTGCAACTAACAGGGTTGCCCCCTTGTATTATGACTCTGAAAGGCACCCCCCCCAAGAACTACACAGATAGACAGGGGCAGTAAAAGGGGCATATAGAACTCCTCCCCCCACTCCCACCTCCCCCCTGCCACCATCTTTAGAAGACCTGAAACTTTGTATTGCACCACGAGGGCACAAACCCCAATGCCAGAGTGCAGCTGCGACCATGCACTTTTGCTCCAGGGCCCAAAGAGAGCACTGGAGCACTCTGAGGCTGCCTCTCGCCTGGTTGGGCAACTCGGAGTGGCTACCCCCCCTCCCCCAGGTGCAAGCAGCTTGCTGCTGCCCCCCCCCCACATGTCCTGGCAGGCCACTTTGCCTTGGGCCCTGGACCATTCTGCTGCAGACCCCACTGAGCGTTCTCCGGGCAACCCCTGAGGCAGCAGCCGGGGAGGTGGACAAGGAGAAGCTGCAGCCCGGTACCAACTGATCCACGGACCGGGACCTGGGGTTGGGGACCACGGGTGTAGACTGCATCTGCATTGAGCTGCATATGTCCTATATACAATTTAAAACACTTTTCTCTAATCGGTATAATTCTTAACAAGTAACAATAATAAAGCACACAACTGATGAAAATTGGATAGGCAAAAAACAGGAAGGGCTGCTCAGAATAAGTATTATGCTAGCATAATCCAACAAACTCCTTAATGTTAAATTATGTGACAAAGTGGGGTCCAGCTATTCCTGGTATTGATAGATGATAAGATAGACAGATTTACCTAGGTGCCATTTAGTCAACAAGAAGAAACATAAGATATAAACCTTTGGACCTGAGCTAGAGAGAACAAGTAATGAATACAATTTGTTCCCAAGGAGACAGAATAATGTTGGAAGAAAATAGGGCTAATAGATAGCAAATGACATCCAGATAAATAGGAAGAGACTCTACAATAAAATAAATACGAGAGCACTGTATATCAAAAAGGAGAAAGAGACTGTGGAGATTATTTGAAGCTAGCAACAATAAGCTATAATTGCTTTAGGAGCAACTCCAAAGCTACTCTGATGTATGCAAATGCAGGTTCTAGCTACAACGCAGAGAAATAGAAACTGTGTTTGTGGGGCTGTCCCAAAAATGAAAGGCAAAATCCTTTAACCTTTACAGGGAGATTTAACTGTGCTGTACACCTCATGGTTCCAAACAGAATTATGATCTGAAGAACTGTCCCCTTTCATACTTGCATACTAAGATCTTCAAGGAGAGAGCCTGCTCTTTGTTCTGCCCCAAAGTGCAGAAGGTACATGAAAAGGAGAATCCAGACTTTGGAACACACTGCTTCATAAAGGGTTTTGTTTTTGTTGTTGTTGTTTCTTCTCTGCCCGCACAACACATTTTAGTAATTTATTTTATCCTGTTGATATTCGTATTGTGGTGTTATTTGAGTTTTTTTCTGTTTTCTTGTAGGATGTTTTGTGTTTGTTTGTGATCATGTGCTGTTTGTGCATTTTTAGTTTTAAAACCGGTATTACTATCCCGTTAAAAATACACGTTTATTTGGTATTAGTATCTACAAGAACTGTATCCAACTGGTATTAGTATCCAAAATAATTAAAATAGCTGAGGCACATGCTTCATATTTCCCTGCTATGCGTAGGTGCAGAAGGTGTCTATTCTCAGAGAGCTGATGCGGCCCTCTTTTATTTATTAAGTCCTGAACTGGACATTGTATCCTTCTGGAAGCCACCTCAGAAATATCATGATTATCGTGGGAAAATTACAGGTAGTTGTTCAGTGGAAACTGCTAATGACTATAGCTAAAGGGGATATGAACCATGAAGAGATTACATTTAATTATAGATACTTTATAAACAGTTTGGGAGGAAGTGTCTTCCCCTTACCTTCCCACAGAAGTCTTCTGTAACCCAGAAAAAGGAATTGTCAGAGGTCAAGGGACCCTCATGGGCCAAAAGCTATGGAGGTAATCAGGTGCAATTGCTTGTCCTCCTTTAGCTGTCAGCACAGTTTCTACTGAGGGAAGAGCATTTTGACAGAGTTCCTTTCTTCAATGCAGCCTTACACGCTGCATGGCTTTTTGTCCATGAGGTTCCTCATGCAATGCCTGCACACAGGGATTCTACTGGAAGGAAGGTCCACTTCTGAAAGACTACTTTGGGAAGTAGTCTAATACTCAAATTCAGATCTAATAAGAACCATGCTGCCTTTGAATGTTGCACCTTACCTGAATAATTTTGGAGGTAAGATGCTGAATCTCGTCTTATCTAAAATTTTCTTGATTCTGTTTCTCCCACCAGATACAGTATTTGCTTTGATTTTCTTGCTTCCCTTTTCACGTGGAAACATCTGCTCTACATCTCCAGGAATATCTGGGATAGAATAGCGGTTATTTTTCTTTTCCGCAATTTTGGGAATATGTGGTACTCCATTCTTCTCCTGACCGATCCTGCTAAGCAGCTCCTTGAACACTGTAAAAAGAATACCAAACTACTGAAAATTCTAAAATTATTTCAAAACGACATAAACCTTAAAAATAAACTTCAAAAAAGTAGAATTTTATTTTCTCTTTTATTTGAAAGATTAAATTTGCAGCCAGTGTTCCAATGTGACTTCAAGAAATGAGATTTTTACAGCAGCAAAGGACAGCTGGGAATGCATAAAATATTGGACTAGTAACATTGGCGATGGTTTGCTTATAGATGGTTTGCTTACAGGTTTGTGTTATCTACTGAGCTTGACTGTTTTGCAGCTCTCCATTCCCTGACCACTACTTTATGAAGACAAGGTTTATTTTGTTTTGTATGTCCCAGTTATTTTAGACGTTGTTCAATGTAATATTAATCTAGGTTCCATGTCAAATGCAGCACTTTCAATACTGTCTAGGATCCAAATAGGTTTGTACACAAACAGTTGAGAATACTACCAATTTTTCATTTTAGAGGGGGCTCCTTATGCCTCAGGAACTCTAAAGTGTTCTTGGGGCTTGTGCATGGAAGATCATAGAATCATAGAATCATAGAATCATAGAGTTGGAAGGGGCCATACAGGCCATCTAGTCCAACTCCCTGCTCAACGCAGGATTAGCCCTAAGCATCCTAAAGCATCCAAGAAAAGTGTGTATCCAACCTTTGCTTGAAGACTTCCAGTGAGGGGGCGCTCACCACCTCCTTAGGCAGCCTATTCCACTGCTGAACTACTCTGACTGTGAAAAACTTTTTCATGATATCTAGCCTATATCGTTGTTGTACGATGACGCACTGCCCTTTGGATCTCAGTCACCATGTTCTAAAAATTGCTATAGTCATGAAAATCATGAAAAATTAAGGATATGTTTTAAAAATTCCAAATCCCTGTGGTTGTACATATAATATCAATTTATACATCTGTACTTGAGAGCCAATGTGGTGTAGTGGTTAAAGTGTCAGATTGGGATTTGGAAGACTCAGATTCATTTCCCACTCCACCACAAAACTTCCTACGTGACCTTGGCCTAGACACACATACTCAGTCTAACCTATGTTACAGGGTTGTTGTGAATGGAGGTGAACAAAGCAAGCTGCTTTAGGTCTCCACTGGGAGTATAAATGAATGAATAAATAAATAAATACAAAAATAGCATTTTAGTTTTATAATCTTTAAGACTTTTGCTTTCTTCCTACTTTAACTACCAAAGAGGAAGTACTCATCACTCATATTTCCGCCTTATGAACAGCTTAATCTAGATGCAAACTGCTGATCAAATTACCCTGAATGACTTATATGATACCTGCAGATCCATGATTTAGCCTTGTAAATCCGCAGCATCAGATTTTTTAAAAATATGGCTCAAAGGATTGGATAGCAGAACAAACTAAGAGGCCAGTTAGTTTAAGACTAACAAAGTTTTATTCAAGGTACGAGCTTTTGTGTGCATGCACATTTCCTTGGGTACAATGTCAAATTGGATGGGAACTGACTTAGATAATGCATCATCAGCACAATTTTTTCAAAAATGAGATCAGCAAATAAAATGCATTCCAACAGCTCAGCAAATAAAATGGATAAACTATAAGCAGCAGGTAAGTAAAACACCTGAAGCAACAAAAATGCAATAAATAGTGAAGAACTTAAAAGTCTGCTCACAAAGGTTTGCATTTCTGCAAATATAAGCTTAAAGAGAGACAATTTGTGGCATAAATGTATTGCTCAGTGAATACAAAGTTACACCTTGATCTGACTTTTCCCTGTACAACATTTGTCATGTGACGACTTGGGTCTGTGACACTGTTTTTATATAAAGTGTCTAAAATGCAATAAAAAGCAAACATGTTCATTTTATACAACAATTGTGGTGATAACTCCTGCTTCACTGTGACTAGTAAACCTTTCAAGTGTACTAACTGATTTTAAAGGTGGTCTACAGAGTGAATGTCTAATGTTATATACCCCATAGCGTACAGCTTCTAGATCGCCTTCTATTAATCATCGTCTAGTGGGCCACACCAAAGTAGACAGACTCTACAGTACAGAGAGAACTGCCTAGATCTAAAGCACCATGTGATCAGTTCAGTGCTCCCAAAGAGGTTTAAGACATGTTTATCATGCCCCATACCATACATAACTCACTTTATTAGATACATAAAGGGTATTTAAAAATCAGCTTGTGTTGTGGAATCTGCAAATAAAAGGATGAAATATTAGGTAGACAACTTAACTTACCAAAAATGTTTGTTTTTACAGTAATAGAAAGATGAGTATTGTTCCTCAGTATTTCCATAGCTTTTGAAAAAGTAATGTTCTCAAAGTTTTGCCCATTAACTTCCATTACCTTTGGAATGAACAGAAAGCGATAAATATCACAACAGTCCATTTTGAAATGTTTCATAAACACCTTAGAAATTTATCTTTTAATGCAGCATCATAAAGCAATTTTTCTTGCTTTTGTATGTTTCTGCCGGCCACCATTTGGGGTCTTCCTTCTTTTTTTCAGTTTTTGACATCCTGATGACTATCTGCTATGATGACCAAATGGAAACTCTTTGTTCAGAAAGTGTATACTTCTGAATACCAACAGTTAGAGGGCAACAAACAGCAGAAATTCTGCCATGCTCACTAACTTTCTGTTGACCACTGAAAAACAGAATGTTTACTAGGACCATTGATCCTATCCTTCAGAGTTATTTTGGGGCTATTTTTCTTGATAGAAATTGTCTTCAAATATCCTTACTAACTTTATATCGTATCATATAGTATATCAATATTTTCCAACATAGGTCTAGTTCAGACATGACCAGACGATACAAGAATACTGAGAAATGTACTACAGGCTTATGTGCTCATTTCTTCCCCTGTGTGCACTGCTTCCCTCCTCCAATTCATGGCAACCAGAGTTTGCCATGCTCTGAGATATGGGCAATGACTAACTGTCTTCAAACCAGAATTATTAGCCATATACTTTAAAAATCTGATTCTGATTTATGGTTTGAGAGAAAATTACAGTCAATGGTACCTCTGGTCTGCCATATTGAGACAGCACTACAAAGAATCTTTATCACAAATCAGGAAGAAGGCGAGGGAATTAAAAGCAAGACAAGGAGGGAATATGATCTGGCTGTGATGTATGAACAAGTCCGACACAGAAAATAAGTCAGTTTCTTCAACAAAATGGATCAGATCCTATCTGATGCATGGAAGGATGACTCTCCCCTTTATAAGAGCCCAAAATGCTGCCCCAAAGCTGCTCCTGGAGGATCAGGGGCCCCTAAGTATAACATAGAGATGTGGGCAGTCACAGGAGGGGGAAATTGGTAAAATGAGCATGGATCTTGCAACTTCAAGAGCTTTATTTAAGAATAATCATAATTGAGGTTTTATTTTACCTGATCTCCGCGTTTAAGCCCAGCTTCTGCTGCTTTGCTTCCTGGTTCCACTGTCGCTACAAAAATACCAAAACCTTTATCGCTTCCTTCAAGCAGGCTGAAGAAAAGTGGGGAGTCTCGGGAAGGTTTCTGCAATGTAATCTGTCTCCATTTCGCCTTGGCAGCACAAGCAATGTTGAGTAACCTAAGGTGTCCCTTCATTTTCTGTAAACAGACAAATAAATAAATATCTCTCCACCCTATAATTAGAGGAATATGTAGAAAACAATCCATGGAAAGTTAACAGACTCACAGAAACATTCTCAGGTCCTTCAAGACCTTGTTCTATGACAAAACTATGTCAGGAAACTGAATTACTTGCATAACTTGTAAGATACCTAACTTTAGAATGACATGCACAAAGTAATCATCAACTGAAATTGCTATTTTTCAATTTGTGCTTTTAGTCCATGAACTCAAAGAAAAGAAATGAAGAACACCGCACAACACCACCATTTATTGTGGGACTTACCGCACTTTCCAAGTTTTTTTCAAATTCCTCCAAAAAACGTGTCATGGCTGGATCCCCTTCAAAGTCATTAAAATGATTGTTTACCCATAACAGCACAACTCGAGTAACCTACAAACAAGTGGATAGATAAAGATAATGAGGAGGCTTTTATAAGAAAAAAATGTCATTTTTAAGAGGACATTAGCACTGGCATCTAGCTAAACAACTCCAAGTTTTGTTTCCACTGAGCTAATTTTTAATTAAAAAGAAAACTACTCTGCTTACATTAAACAGAGAACAGGTGTAGTACACAAACCTATTTGGGGGCCAACTTCAGAATCCATGCAAGAGCTTATGAATCAATATTTCAAAGTTACAGCCATAGTAAAATGAAACATTAGTCTTACCAGAAGGTCTCTTCAGTGGGGCGAAGTCATTCACAGATGGTTAGGTCATGCCTCTGCTCGCTCAATTAGGGCTATTCTCTTTCAAGTTATTTTGAGTGGCCTTAATGGGTGACCATGGGCTGACCTTCCTACGAGCTCCTCCATACAGATCTGTATTCGTATTCTGCCTTGCAGTCGAATGTGTTTTTGTCGGTTTGAAAGAGAAGTGAATGATTTCACCCCTTACCTTTAGGTAAGACCAATGTTTGATTCTTTTTCAGTGGGGGAAGTCATCCACAGCTGATTAGCTATGCCCGAGCTATGCTCCCTAGGGTGGGAAAACGAACAGTGCAAGGGCACCATCTGATATTCTACCACTAGTTTAAACATCCTTCTGCCAAATGGTACTTCCTCCAAGGTGGATTGGTCTATCTTGTAATGTCTAACAAGGGTCAAAATGGACCACCATGGCACAGCTCTACAGATTTCTCCCACCAGATCCCTGGTGGTAACAGCAGCCAATGTAACTGCTATTCTCAAGGAATGAGAGGTCTCATATGCCTTGTAGAGACACTGTTTCAGCCAGAACCTGATGGTGGACAGGATAATGGCTCCCCCAAGTTCTGGGTGCTATGGAAAATTCATAGGACATTGGTCCTTTTCAGGTATATGCTTAGATCCCAGCACATGTCTAAGGTATGCCATTAATTCTCCTTCCGGTCCTTTGGTTTAGGACAGAAAGCGGGACATACCAGACTCTGGCTCCTGGGAACACAGTTCCCTTTGGGGATGAAGGAAAAATCCATGAATACTGTCACAAAACCTCTTTTGAAGAAGCACAGCTCCTTTCATGAGATCAGCACTGCAATCTCTTGACATTTTTTGCCAAGGTCACTGCTACTAGGAAGGTCATCTTCTAAAACAGACACTTTAGTTCAGCTGTTTTAGAGGTTCAAATGGTGAGTGGGGCACTACCCTCAAGATTGTAGCAAGTTTCCAGGAGGAGTAATAGTGCTTCACTGGGGAATCCAATGGTGTCAAACTCTTGATGAACATCTTGATGTATCTGCTTGAGCTCGGACTCCTGCACCTACTGTGGTGTAGAGTAATCGCAGTGACCTATCCCCTCAAGCTGTTCAGTCTCCAACCTCTCTTATATCAATTGAACAAAACTTGAACCACATCCGCGGTCAGGGCCCACTTACCTGAAGGACTGCTTGCTTGCTTATGCTCCCCCCCCCCAACTAGGATGCTTCGATTTGTGGGACCTAATTTACTGGTAGTCCATGGCACAAGGGAAGATGGCCTGGCCACTACCCAATCCAGGGCCTTTTCAGTCCTGGCCCCGGCCTGGTAGAATGACCTCTCAGAAGAGTTGAGCAGAAGTTGCTTTCGAAGTTCCACAGGGTCTGTAAGATGGAGGTCTTCTGCAAGGTCTTTTGATGAGGCTGGAGCTATAAGATGTGGGCTCCCCCACCACATTTTTGATGGAATTAGAAGTAGGTGGCTCCTTCAAACCCCCTGGAAGTGTATCTAACTGTAGGAGTAGGAGGTTTGGAGAGCTGCTGGTCGCTGATTGGATTGCCTCCTTGAATTATGTTATTATTGTAAGGGATTATAGTATGGGTTTTAATAGGGATTTTATTCAGATTATTGGACGCTATGAACCAGATATAGGAGTGGTGGAGCAGAAACTGAGTTATATATATACTAGTCTAAATGCCAATTGCAAAAAGAAAGCAACAGGCACTGGCCTCCCCTCCACTGCCCCAAAAAGGCTCACTGAAGGCTTGGCAGGCCCTGGCAGACATTTTTGGGGCACCAGCAGGTACTCCATGCCTTCCGCAAGTTACCTCAAAAGGCTCGCTGACGCCACTGCAGGCCCAGCAGGCATTTCTGGGGCAGTGGAATAGAGCAGCCATGGGGACTCCACGCATTACCCCTCGGCCCTCAAAAGGCTCACTGAAGGCTCCGCAGGCCCCAACAGGTGTTTTGGGGGCAGCAGCGGGGAGAGGGGACAGGGACTCCATGCCACCCCCTCTGCCCCGAAAAGGCTCGCCAATGGCTCCGCAGACACCGGAGGGCGTTTTGGGAGAGGCAGCAGGGAGTGGCGGCGGGGACACCACACCTTCCCCACCCACCATGAAAAGGGTCACCGAGGGTTCTGCAGGCCCCAGCGGGCATTTCGAGGTAGGCTGGATGGGAGTCGGTGGCCCCCTCTGCTTCTTCCCAGGAAGCGGACGAGAGAGGACGCAGTGGCCCTTCTCATGGTGAAGCGGAGCCCTGACCGGGACTTAAGTCCCAGCCAGAGCTCCTGTTGGTCTGGAGAAGGGCCCGCGCAGTCTTCCTAGGGGGTCTAATGGGAGAGTTGAGAAGGACTCGGTCCAACCCACTGACCTCCTTCCCTGGCAGCATCCAGGCGCAGAATGGTATATATGGGTTTCTTGCGGGTGGGTGTGAATGGGGCTGGGCCAATCAGGGTGTCCTGACTGACCCTTTAAGTTCCAGAGGACAGAAAGCTGAGGCTGGAAAGGCTCTGCCAGGAGGTCTCTGTGAAAATATTAACACTTCAAGTGATACGAGTATAAATAAATAAATAAAACCGGATGGCTGGTGGAACCAGGCATCCCAATTGCTCCCTATCCAGGGAGCTCTGCGAAAAACCTGTGCGCTGCTGGACTACATGACAGACTAGATGGCTGTATGCATTGCAATCACCAGAGCAGCCAGAAGAGCAATTGACTGCTTAAGCCACCATCTGTGGGGGCCACTATCTTGGAAGCTACTGCCAGTACTGATGGCTGAAGTTGGGTGCCACCATTATGATGCCGACTCACAGGCTCAATTCTCCCCCCTCCCCCCACATACACAGACATTTTCTTATGCCCAGGTATGAAGCTTGACCTGGCTAGTTTACTACCTGAACCCTTGGAGCTTCCCCCACTCCTGACGTGGTCTCAGCTCCTGCAAGGGCTCTCCCCCATAGGTAGGGATTTCCCAGGGGCTGGAACAGTCCAACCACAGGGATTCGCTGGCCCCTTGTGATTCCTGCAGTGCTCTGTATTGTCCACCTTCCAGTCCTGGCTGATGGTGAAGGAATACACTCCCAAGACCTCAGGGGGCTTACTCTGACCTATTATGCATGGCGGGTGTTGCAGGGCTCCCCAGCGTAAGCTGATGCCTTGGTGTAGCGCGCACAGGCGCTGCGCCGGGGTTGGGAAGCCTGGGGGGAGGGGCCGGGGCCCCATCGCACGCTATAGCAGGGACAGGGTGATGCCCCTGCTGGCTCCGCAGCTCTGCAGAGCTCACAGGGGCGTGCGGTGTCCCTACAGGGACACTGTAGATTGGGGCTGGGCGGGCCAAAAGTCCTGGTGCTGACAATTATGCACAGCACCAACCAGCCCCTGCCAGCACCTGGGACTGTCCCAGGGGTACCCCAGGGGTATCCTGGGACAGTGGAAGTTCCCGTGTTCCGATAACGCGGGCCTTCTTTGGCCATGGACTAGGCCATTCCTGCGCTGGTGGCAGGGGGGGTGCATAATCGGGGATTTCTGCCGGTGCCCTGCCACTGCCAGCACGGGCATTCTGGCCCGTGCATAATGGGTCTCTGTAAAGGCTGCCGATCGCATGCCTGTGTACACCAGCCTTCTGAAGCCTCAGGCAGGGAGTCAGCCGCCTTGAGATCCTTTTTCTTATTCTGAGGCCACAGTTCAAAAGCCTTGGGCAGTCTCTCATATGACTACTTGAAGTCCCTTTTAGTAGTCTTCATGGTTGCTGTGCTGGATATGTGAGTGGGCGCAGCACCTGGAATTTTTCCTTTGCTCCTCTTGTAATTAAATAGTAGGAAAAATTTTTCTCACCAGTGGCCACGAGCCTGCTACCTGAGCGGAGGGCTATTCAAAACTGGGTAATCTCTAAGAGATTTATAGTAGGACTGAAGACATTTCTCTCTTCGTTTTTGACAAGGTAGCCAACTGAGTTATAAAATTACTGCTCTGCCTCACCAGAGTCAGCTGTCTTAGATACTATTCAATCCATATTTAAATAAATAAATAAATTATATATATATATCCCACTTCTATATTTACATACAAAGATGTTTCTTGTTCTGAGTAGCAATCTTTTTTCCCCCCTGCACTCCAAAGTTATTAATATTCTATAAACCTCAGAAGTTGTGGTAATACCTGTAGCCATACTTCCTCACTGCAAAATACTTCCCATGCTGACAGTCATTAAGAAACAAAAGAATAGACAGTCATATACAATTTGTTATCAAGGCAACTTTTAAAAGAATGAAATGGTTGAAATTGCCCCAAGCTTACATGCACATACATGCTTCTTATTTCTTAATCTGAGAAAAATAGGGGATGGTGCGTAAGATTTTGAATTAAACCTGAAAATCATAAAAACCAACCTTGTCCCTAAGATTGTCAACTTGAAACCACTCTAAGAGTTTGTCTCCAACTTCTAAAGGGCTTGACAGAAATGTTCTGTATGTTAAGAGAAAATCTTCAATATATGTTGGGTCCACAATAGAGTGCTCTTCTATTAAATGCATGATGAGCCGTTCTGGTGTTGCCTAAAAATAAAGCAGAATTCAGAATATCACAAAATATTCTAGGTCTCATAGCAATATTACTTTATGCAATATAATCAGCCAAGATTTATTTGGAGAAAAATACACCCAATTTCTTAATCTTTTAATATATTTAGACCATTTAGTTTACTGTCTTTTACTGCATTCAAAAGCAGATCAGGACTTCAGAAAGCTAGAAACATTAAATAACTTCTAAGTTCCCATCAAGATATTATTTTCAAAGAACATAGTAGCTTGAATTTTTTTAATTTTATTTATTTATTAAATTTCTATACTGCCCTCCTGTGAGGCTCAGGGCAGTTTACATAAAACGTGAAGAATATACATAGAATCATCATACCAATAATAACAATAACAGTCACAACAGTGGGTTCCAAGTTGAACAGCAGGGATTATAACAATTTATAATAAAACGATAATTTTCATAAAGTCTAACAAACAAATGGGAGGTCGACTTAGGCTCAGATCATGTGTAAGGGGGATGTCTGGAGGGCCAGCGGATGTTATTAGGTTGGCCTGCCTTTACCAAATGCCTGGTGGAGGAGCTCCCTTTTACAGGCCCTGCGGAATTCTGGGAGTTCAAGCAGGGGCCAGATTAGGGAGCTCGTTCCACCAGGTGAAGGCCAGAACAGAAAAACTAATGAAGTAATTTTAGGCAGAGTTAGTCTAGATTAACACCTGAAGTAACTCTAAATAATTTTCAATCAAGTCCCAGCATAAAGCTCAACAATGTACAAAAAATAAATATCTGATAAATCCTCTGGAATATTTATGCAGATATACATATATAAAGTTACCTTAATGACTATGTGTCCTTTCCTGGTTCCACTACGGTCCAGCTCCCTGTGCTCCTTCACCATAACAATTTCTCCTTCTTCTTCAACTTTGTGTGTATTTTTTTCAACATGGTTTAGAATTCTCCAGTAGTCCTGCTGAGCTATACAGACAAACTGTCCCAGAATATAAAAAGACAATTAATACACTGACAATACGACATAATCCCATTTGTTGGTTAATCCCAGGCAGATGTAATGCAAAGCCAGAAAAATATCATTAGAAATAATTTTATTCTTATGCCAGTCTCTCCAGTTATTGATCAAGACAACTTCTATAGACAGCCATAACATTTAGATTAAAAGTTGAAATGAAGGACTGAAGATGTGCATTTTTTGTTTAACTATACTGAATGCATTTCAGCTCACACAACTTTTCTAAAAAAAACCCCAAATGCAATGTTCCTGTTTCTTGAACTGCTATCAGCATAAAAACTACAAGAGAGTTTATTGATTTATCATATTCCTGAAATGAGTACTTAAGTAGGAGCAAATCCTACTGTAATGGGAAGCTTCCAAGCAATGGAATATATCACTACTAAGTTATCTTACCTGGCAATCATCTACTTTGGTCCTAACCACACCATGCATGTATTGCTTTTCCAGTGAGGGGGTAATCCCGAAACTATTTCCCATACAAAGACTTTCTGTTTTTCCATCTGGATAGGTGATCTCCACTGTTCCATTTAAAATTACATACCAAGAATCAAGCTAGAAGAAAACAGAAATGTAATTCTTTGAGAAACTTAGTAAAGGTGAAATGAACCTTCCATTTATTTGGAGTTAAGTCAGAATGCTTTAGCACCAATTGCGTGACATTAAAATAACAGATAATTCATTGTTTGTATAGTGATAATTGTCCTTCCTCATTGTATTTGGCAAAATTAATAACCTGCACAAAAGTAATGTCTTGAGTTACTCAATCTTAATATTTTAAAATGAAGACTGTCTCATTGTGATTAGAGTAGTAACCATTTAAAAATTGACTAAAAGATGATGGACTTGAGGAACAAATCCATGAAAGGACTTCTGCTGGGTGAGTTCTGTAGATTCATAAAAGGATCTAGTCTATCTGTGTAGACAGAATTACAAATAATAATAGTGTTGTACATAACTTACTTCTTGCCCATCTTCAAGGATGATGGTTCCTGCTTGCTCCACTACTTCAAATATCATCACTGAGCAGATTTCTCTTCTCACAGACATAGTCATGTTTGCAAATGCTGGAAGCTGATGCATAAATTCCAATAGTTGTTCTAGCAAAGCAAAAAACAGTAAGTGTTTATGGTGAACTGGGGGTAAGTGCAGTCCATTGACTGCCACCCTTAATCATTCACACTCCCTCCTGTCCTGTTGTTACCTTGTTGCTAACACCTGTAAAACCCTCTTTAACCAGGAGTCTTACTCACTCCTGGGAAAATATAAACACCTGTATTTTTACCGCCTTGGTCTAGTAGTCCACCCGATTGTGGGATGCTGTGCATCAGTTAACGAACTCCTGAAACTGAAACTATCCTGATTTATTCACTGGGGAAAAAAATAACAGAAGTGCTAGGCCAAAAACCCCAACAACTGTTGGTTTATTAAACTAACAAACAAAAAAGAGCATCCAGAATAAAAGTTATCTCATAAATGGGCAGAGTAACAATTGTAACTTCAAAGAAAGAAAACAGTAAGCCTGTTCTTCCTTGAACCTTGCTCCTAAAACCTTTCTTTCCCTCCCCGTCTCAATCTGGGAAGATTAATACATTTTCTCCTCTCACTCAAAGACAGAGCTAACCTTTCTCAAGAAAGACTGGCTTCCAACTGCCTGAGAGATTCAAAAAAGAACAATCACTTGAATGCGGAATGGAACATATTTAAAGAAACAGCAGCCATTCAAAAGGACCCCATAGGTTTAACATACATGACAGACTAAAGGTTGGGGACGGGGATAATCCACTACAGGGTTAGCAACAAAGTGCTATCATGTATGATGCTAGGTATGATGATTTTTAACAATCATTAGATTTCAGTCTATGCTGCATTCTAAGGGCAGTAAGAGTGCTGAAATTCCCTATTCCTATCTTTAAGGTTTGTGGGGGAGAGGGGGAGGATAAGAAATTGTTATGCGGTACTTCCCTAGTCATATCACATAGCATTATTTTCCCAGTTGTATCTCACCTTAAATAATTCTAAGCAATCCAGAAGGAGGAATTTAAAAGCTACCATACCTAGTTGGATCATTCTGTTTCTAATGAATTAAGCTGCATAATATTACAGGTAATTTTAACGGATCCCCTTTATTATTTATATATTGATTGATTTATTACTCACTTCGCGCCTGGCGATTGGGCCCTCCGATTGTCAGCCCGGGGGAAGGGGCCAATTGGCACCCTTCCTCATCCTGGACAGGGCCTACCTTTGGAGCCCTTACTTTTTTATTTTATCTGCTCCGCAGGAGCGGTTAAAGATGTTTATTATATATTATGTTTAAAAAATTTCCTGGGCTCCAAGATCACTGCATATGGGGATTGCAGCAAAGAAATTAAAAGACGCTTGCTCCTGGGGAGGAAGGCTATGGCAAATCTAGACAGCATCTTAAAAAGCAGAGACATCACCCTGCCAACAAAAATGTGTCTAGTCAAGGCTATGGTCTTCCCAGTTGCAATGTACGGCTGCGAAAGTTGGACCATAAGGAAGGCCGAGCGTCAAAGAATTGAGGCTTTTGAACTCTGGTGCTGGAGAAGACTCTTGCGAGTCCCTTGGGCTGCAAGGCGAACAAACAGGTCAGTCCCAGAGGAGATCAGCCCTGACTGCTCCTTAGAAGGCCAGATCCTGAAGATGAAACTCAAATACTTTGGCCACCTCATGAGAAGGAAGGACTCCCTGGAGAAGAGCCTAATGCTGGGAGCGATTGAGGGCAAAAGAAGAAAGGGACGACAGAGAATGAGGTGGCTAGATAGAGTCACTGAAGCAGTAGGTGCAAACTTAAATGGACTCCGGGGAATGGTAGAGGACAGGAAGGCCTGGAGGATCATTGTCCATGGGGTTTCGATGGGTCGGACATGACTTCACATTTAACAATAACAATTCCCAGCAAGCTGGCTTGTGGTAAGTTACAAGGATAAAAGCCCACAGTAACATGATAAAACAATACCCCTTAAAATCATAACCCCTCAGATAGCGAAATACTAATCCTTAAACTTCCACTTAACAACCTCCCACTAGGGCCTCAGATGTTCATGGGGAGCCTGCTGTTATAGCTAAGCTGGAAAGTGGCCTGGCCTCTCAATTGCCCTGGCCTCAACTAAATGCCTAGCGGAAGAGCTCCATCTTACAGGCCCTGGAGAAGTGTGTAAGCTCCATCAGGGCCCTCAGCTCTTCTGGGAGCTCATTCCACCAGGTTGAGGCCAGGACTAAAAAAGCCCTGGCTCTGGTTGAGGCCAGGCCAAACTTTTGAGGGCCAGGGACCTCCAGCAGATTATCACCTGAAGAGCGTAATGCCCTGTGGAGGCAGTTCCTCAGTGATAGGCTGTTCCTCAGACAGACTCATGCACAGAAAAGTCTTTTTTACTTCTCACCAATATCATCATCTGTTTTGTCAGCTGGCTCTTTTTCAAGGCATTCCCGTACAACATCTCGCCCTAGCAGTGGATCTGAAGTTCTGTCAATGTCTTCTTCTTCTTCTTCTTCCTCTTCAGAATCTACTGGAGCCTCTGGGAGGCCAGTTAAGTCTACATCTCCCATCTCACTTTCAGTAGCCTGCAAATAAAGGAGTTAAGTGGTCTTTATACTTACTGAACAATTTAAGCATGCATACCATAATTTTAATTTATTAAAACATTTTAAACCTGACTTGATTAAAAATGGATAAGGAAGCTGACTCCACCCACCCCCAGACCTATTAAACAACCTTTAACAAAATTACTACAGACATACATTCTACTTCAATAAAACAATACCAGTGGTAAGCCATAACAGAGGCTAGAAGTATTCAAAAGGAGGCTCAAAAGAACCACATAGTTCAACTTGATACCTAAACAGAATAAGTGATGCCATCAAAGTCCATCAGTGGGGAAAATGTTCTATAAACATTCACTACAACAAGGAAAATCACTGGAGAGAATCAAGGTTGAAGAGAATCAACTCCATTACACTCCCTCTATCTATGTATCAGAGCAATCAACCAGTTTCAGTGCCATGATACATCTAAAATTGGAGAGAAACATGCATGGATAATGCACTTCATTTAGAAACATCTGATGCTGAACTGCTGTCACCAGTGCAGACATTGACCAAAACAATTGTTGCAACCAGTCAATATTTTGTACAATTGCCATAGTGAAGGGACAGTTTTTTAGGTGCATCCTAATAACTGTTTCCTTTGACAAAGCTGGAAATACCTACTTTCTCAGCTTCTACCCCCACCCAGACACATGTTCTAACTCAGAAAGCCAGCTGGTAGCCCTCAGCATCCTCATACCACAGTAGCAGAAACACTATTCATTCTGGTTCCACCTTTCTGAGTACCCTGAGTGTCCAGCATTCACCTTGGCTGTACAGCCATGCTCAGTATGCAAAGTGCCTGGCATATTCTTTAAGTGTCAGTAGTTCAAGGCACTTTAAAAACAATGTTCCCAAAGCCAAATGGAACATGAATACACAAATTGTCTATATAAATAGAACAATACCTATTTCTGCACCTCTGAACTGGTAGGAAAAAATCTCACTGCTAATTTTTAGGGTGTTTGTTCTTGAATTATGTATGAAAACTCCTTTAGCTCTATAACTCAAATCAGCTACATATAGCCCACGTTCAGCAACTATGAAAGCACCTTTATCTTGGTAAGATTTTTCTTTTATCAATTAAAATACTTTCCAGCATGAATTCATCCTACAACAGGCAGAAACAAAACTAAATAAACAGGCTTGATCTATTACTTCCCACCCTTAGCTGAGTAGAGTAATAGGACACGACTCAATATTTAACAGATAAATCAAATCATTTACTATGATTTAGAGATCAAAGTTTGTGTTCAGTGGCACCTTTAAGATATACTTCATTGTGTGCATGCACACAACAGTTTATACCTTGAATAAAACATTGGTGGTCTTAAAGGTGTCATTGGACTCAAAATTTGTTTTGCTGCTTCATTCCAACATGGCTATACTCTTTAATCTATTACTGAAAATGAGACTTAAAGAAGCCCTCCTGGAGCCTTCCTTTCTCCCATAGAATGCAAGTAGACCAAACATTTTTCTGATGTTGGGCACTAGCTGAGGACCTTCCGTATTTTAATCATTCAACCACTACAGATCACCCAGCCTTTATGAATCATATACTTGATGTGGTTTGGAAAAAGTAATACATAAGACTGAGTTTCCAACAAAATATACGTTGTCTCTAATTTGAATATCTTTTGATGTAGAACACATTTACTGCCATGTTCCCTAAAATTGATATGAGAATGGATATGCAATTCGTTGTCCCACCTTTGGGAGCACGGCAGTAGATCGTGGCTGCAGAGCAGCAAGGCTCAGAGTTCTGCCACAGTACCGCCCATCTTCCTAGGCCCGTCCTGCTCTTCAGAGAAGGGGACTTCCCTGGGAAGAGGGGAGATATTACAGGAAGAGCCACTACCTGCACAGGGAGTCTGTTCGTGTGTGTGGGAAGGGGGAGGGGAGGGACCTGGAAGGAGAGATAGGTGGGAGAAGCAAGGAGGCATTGGGGGGAAGGAATCTGTGTCCCCCACCTTCCCGACGTAGATGTGTTCCACATAAGGGGCAAGAATCCTTGTTGGTAGATTTTTTTCTTTGTGGAGGGGGGAAATGTCAGATTTCTTTTCAAGGGTTCTACCAGCCCTCCACCTCAGCTTAGCATAGGAACCTTCTCAACTCAGGCTAAATTTAGTGGGAACAGCTTCAATACCTCCAGCTCGTTTCTTTTCTATTAGTCTGCCTGTTCAGTATTACCCCACTTATGTATTATAACAAGAGCCTCTTGTGGCACAGAGTGGTAAGGCAGCAGACATGCAGTCTGAAGCTCTGCCCATGAGGCTGGGAGTTCAATCCCAGCAGCCGGCTCAAGGTTGACTCAGCCTTCCATCCTTATGAGGTCGGTAAAATGAGTACCCAGCTTGCTGGGGGGTAAATGGTGATGACTGGGGAAGGCACTGGCAAACCACCCCGTATTGACTCTGCCATGAAAACGCTAGAGGGCGTCACCCCAAGCGTCAGACATGACCCGGTGCTTGCACAGGGGGTACCTTTACCTTTGTGTACAATAACAAAAGAGAACACAGATGTAGTTCATTTGATAATGTCGAGATGAAGGAGCCAAAGGCATAAGAAACAAAACAGTTTCAATTCCAAATCTCCTTGAGGAATGGCAATGTTCCACAGCAGTAACATATAATATACCTGCGTAGCTTCAAAAGTAAGCAGAAGTTGCAAATGAATTTAGGTAAGAACACTAACCATCATGAGAAAGCTTTACAAGGTACACTATTCACTTTCAGTTAGTTCAGCAGAATGACCATTGAATACATACCGAGAAAGGTCCTTCTCTCCTGGGGTATAAGAGGACATCTTGCTGGGTGAGATTCCACCGTCGGATAAAGGGAGGCAGGAACTTAACAGTTCTTCTTCCGGTCCCTAGGTGGCATTCACCCGGCCCCTTCAGTTCGGCCACTGCCATAGCTGTTCGCATCTCAGGCATTCATAACCACAACTTATAACCTAGGAACCTCCTAACAGAAGAAGAACTAGAGACACATAACAACCAACAATACGGAAGAAAACACATTATGACATGTAGATAACTCTGCTCTGGGACAACTTCCAGATGCCCTGCGGCTAAGTATCTTTTCTTTTTAACTTGACGATGGAAGGGAGGGATCAAGATGTCCTCTTATACCCCAGGAGAGAAGGACCTTTCTCGGTATGTATTCAATGGTCATTCTCCTCCTGGGGCGAGGACATCTTGCTGGGACCTCCCATAGCAGTCCGTAGAATCAGGGTGGGCCATAGTCATCTGTATTGATTATGTTTTGCAGCACTCTTCGCCCAAACGCTGCTTCCGCTGAGCTGTAAGCGTCTATCTTGTAATGGCGAATGAATGTCGAGGCGTTGGCCCATGTTGCTGCTCTGAAAATTTCGAGAATCGATGCTCTACCAAACAAGGCTGCTGACGTTGCCGTACTCCTTACTGAATGAGCTGTAATACCAGGTGGTGGCGTCAACTTCTGAGCCAAGTATGCTTCCGCAATGGCTGCTCTGAGGCAACTACCGATAGCCCTGCTGGACAGCTTCGAGCCCTGGTTTGGGGCTGCAATAGACACAAATAACGAATCAGACATTCTCATCTTCTCTGTTCTGATAATATAAGCCTTTAAAGAGCGCTGCACATCCAGAGTGTGCCAAGTTATCTCCTTCGGATGGACCGGGTTTGGGCAAAAAGACGGTAGGACCAAATCTTGGCTAAGATGAAAGTTGGACAGCACCTTCGGTTTGAAGGCTGGATCCGTTCTTAATACCACTTTATCCTTGTGAAAGATGCAGAGTTCTTTTCTGACCGATAGAGCTGCCAGTTCTGATATCCTTCTGGCTGAAGTCACTGCTGTAAGGAAGATAGTCTTCATCCTCAGATGTTTCAATGAAATGTCCATTATTGGCTCAAAGGGGTGTCTCGTCATTCCCGTTAAAACTTTATTCAGATTCCAAGTGGGGAATCTATGGGCAATCGGACCCTGGATTTGGGTGGCTCCTTTGAGGAAACAGATGATATGAGGATGCTTAGAAATCGGCTTGCCTTTAAAATTTGGAAGGACAGATACTAAGGCTGCCACTTGTCGCTGAAGAGTAGCCACCTTCAACTTTTGTGCCAGACCATCTTGAAGGAACTGCAACACATCCCGTAGTCTTGGAGACAGGTGATCCACCTTCTTCCGCCGGCACCAGCGAACGAATGCCTTCCACGAGGCATTGTAGATACTGTTGGTCGACTGGCGCCTGGATGCCATAATCGTCTCAACCACTTCCGTACTGTAACCTTCCGTCATCAGGTGGCCCCGCTCAACCTCCAGGCGGTCAGTTGGAGCCATTCCGGGTCCGGATGCCAAATAGGACCTTGTTGGAGCATGTCCGGCTGTACTGGAATCTGCAGCGGGTCCCGCACTGACATGCACACCAGGGTTGAAAACCACGGTCGACGACGCCATCTCGGAGCTATTAGTATCACCTCCGCCTTGAGCTCTTTTACCCTCGCGAGCAGGCGTGTAATCACCGGGAATGGCAGGAAGGCGTAAAGCAAGCCCTTTGGCCACTGGGCCAACAGTGCATCCGTCTTCTCCGCTGAAGGATAGAAGTACCGGGAAAAGAACCTGGGCATCTGGCTGTTGTCCACTGTTACAAACAGGTCCAGCTTTGGCTGACCGAAGATTGATGTTATCCAGGCGAAGATTTCCGGCTTCAGATGCCATTCCGCTGCGGACACCGTCGCTCTGCTCAGCCAGTCTGCTTGGACGTTTTCTTTTCCCTTTATGTATTCTGCCTCATCGACAACAGGTTGGCCTCCGCCCAACACAAGGTCTTCACGGCTTCCCTGTGAAGGTTTGAGGACCTGGGTCCGCCTTGGTTGATAAGGTAGGCCTTCGTTGCCATGTTGTCCGTTCTTACCAACACATGAGTATTTTTTATTCGACATTGGAAGTGTTGTAGAGCCCTGAAGACCACCTTCATTTTCAGGCCATTTATTGGAAGTGCGGATTCCTCTGAGGACCATCTTCCCTGGGCTGAATGGCTCTCCAGCGTGGCCCCCCAACCCCTCAGACTGGCATCCGTGAACAGTTGTTTTTCCAGCCTGGGGCCGAATAGCTTTCCTTTCGACAGGTTGACCTTCTTGGTCCACCAGGCTAAGCTGGTTTTTACGGCTTGTGGTACCTTTAATTTCTTGTCCAGTTTCATCGAAATCTGGTGTTGGAATGGACGCAACAAGCTCTGGAGCTGGCGAGAATGCAGTCTTCCCCATTCCACTGTGCACAAGTTCGACACCAAGACACCCATCATACTTGCTAGCGTCACTTCCTTTTATTATCTGATTTGCCAATTCCCTGTTTTTTTGAACTTTCTTGTCTGTCATGAAGAGTCTGGATGCCACCATATCTATCAGTACCCCCAGATGCTGAAGGGACTGAGACGGGATTAGCGAGCTCTTCTGAAGCTTCTGAAGGATTTGCAACGCGATTGCGGTGTGGCTGTTGGCTTGTTGGAGGGACTGAGCCCTCAGTAACAGGTCGTCTAAATTTGGATGCAGGTGAATTCCTTGCTTCCGTAAATAGGCTACGGGGGCAATTAACAGCTTCGAGAAAACTCTGGGTGCCGTTGAGAGTCCAAACGGTAAAGCTCTGTACTGATAGTGGTGCTGACCCACGCAGAACCTGAGGAACTTCTTGTGTCCGTTCCGGATCGGAATATGCAGGTATGCTTCCGTGAGTTCTAATGATGTAAGGTACTCTCCTTTTTGTATCGCTTCCGAAATGGATTTGAGGGTTTCCAGCCTGAAGTGGCGAAACGATGGAAGCGATTCAGGAACTTTAGATCTAACACTGCTCGCCAGTCCCCGTTGGATTTGGGTACTGTGAAGAATACTGAGTACACTCCCGTCCTTTCCTCTCCGTGAGGTACGGGTTCTATTGCCCTGATGTCGATCAGGTGTTGTATGGCGGCTTGAGTTCTTTCCAGCTTTAGTTTTGATCTTGGGTAGAGTGACTGAATGAAGTGATTCGGTGGGAACTTGAAGAATTCTATGGCGTAACCCTGTTCTATTATTTCCAATGACCAGCTGTCTGCCTGGTATCTTGTCCACTGATCCAGGAACAGGGCTAGTCTTCCTCCCACAGGAATGATGGAGTCACGCCTTGTGAGGTTTTCCGTCTCTTTCCTGCTTTGGAGGAGGGTTTACTCACTGGAATCCATTGGAGTAGCCCCCCCTGAAGTTCTGTCTGGCATTGGACCTGCTAGATCTCCTGTCTTGTCTTTGTTTGTTGTATGAGCTGAAGGAACGAAAGGAGTTACCTGCAGGTTGGGAGAACCTTCTATCCGTTCTCCGCAAGTTCCTTGGCATTACTCGCTTTTTATCACGTGTCTCCACCAGGAACTTGTCCAAAGACTCTCTGAAAAGTTTCGATCCATGAAATGGATAAGCAGTGACGATTGATTTCGCTTCTGTGTCTGCCTGCCATGCTCTCAGCCACAGTGTCCTTCTCGCTGCTGCCGCTGTGGCCATGGCTCTGGCGTTGAAGATGGATGCGTCTAAGGCGGCGTATGCTGAAAAACAAGATGCTTTTAGTACTCTGTTCATTCCTTCTGCCACTCTCTTATCTGGTTCCGGCAACAGTTGAATCAGCTTCTTGATCGTGGCTCTGGATACAATTGAAGCTATTGAAGATGCTCTTAGAGACATTGCTAAGGTTTCATGAGTTTTACGTAACGCAAAGTCCGCCTTCCTACCCATTATATCTCTTACAGATCCCTAACCATCTTCCGAGAGAAGACCATAGGATTACAGCCCTACTACCGGGGCATCCACAATAGGAGTCCTTAAAACTTCCTCTACGTAATCAGGCATGGTATACAGCTTTTTTGCATACGCTGGTAACTGCCTGTTTGCCATGGGCTTTTCCCATTCCGCTCTGAATTTTTTCTCAAAAAATACTGGTAGTGGAAAGTTTCTAGGAACATCCTCCTCTGGGGGAAAATATTCTTTATTGCCATAAGGCCTTCTAGGGTCCTGATCCTCTGGATCATCCGTCCCCGTTAAGACATTTAGACAACAAATACTGATAGTCTTCTGGTTTGAATAATCTTTTGGATACCTCAGGTAATTCCATAATTTCAATCACTTCTTCATCAGATAAAAATTCCCCATCTTCCTTTACTGAGGACTCATCTGCTGTAGAAGGATAATCCTCCCTGTCAGGACTCCAATGGGGTCTTTTGCGCGCTGCTTTTGTGGGCTAGGAGGGTCTTTGTTCAACCGAGTCCCCATATTCCTCCCTTTCTGTGTCAGGGGAGGCCTGCCTGCGACATCTATGCCCCTCAGGCCCTCTTTCTCTTTTTTCTAACTGCGCTTGTACTACCTCTGAAATACAGGCAATTAATTCCTTAGATAATAAATGTTGCCCACTGGGCCTTACTGTACTCCTGGATTGGCTCTCCTCTCCTTCCTCCTCGACCTCGGTCTCCTCGTGAGCAAGCGTGGACCGGGTCGCAACCGCAGAGCCGCCCGATTTTTTTCAAAATGGCCGCCGCGCATCTTCTCCCTGCTCCTTTCCCGCGCTTCGGACTTCTTGCGGCGTTTTGCCGCTTGGCGGCTTGGCTCCTCGTTGGCTGGTTTGGGGACGGCCTGCGGCATGCCCTCCAGCTTTTTCGGCTCCCGTTCGGTGGGTTCCATCGGCGCCTCTAATTCCCCTTCGGATAAGAGGTCGTCTGCCATCGAAATCAAGCGGAGCCAGCAATGGGGCTTCGCTGGGAAGTTTTGCCTTTAACGGCCTTTTCCCAGAGCCGAGTTACCAACAGGGTGGGGGGGGGGTTTCTCTCTTTTTCTTTTTTTTAAGAGGAGAGGCAAACACACAAACGGAGACTGACAAGTAGGTAGTCACACACGAGGGAAGGTTGGAAAGAAATAGGTAGGACTTGAGGTGAAATCTATTTGGATCTTCCAGCTCAACTGCTCTCCCTCCGGGGCAGAAACCGAACTGAAGAGGCCGGGTGAGTGCCATCTAGGGACTGGAAGAAGAACTGTTAAGTTCCTGCCTCTCTTGATCCGACGGTGGAATCTCACCCAGCAAGATGTCCTCGCCCCAGGAGGAGAATACCTCAGTCACCTGAGAAGTTTGGAGATTCATGTATCTTTCAGCATGGAATTCATTCATGTATCATATGACCATATTGTCGGGAATGGCCCGACTTGCAGCCAAAGATCCTCTCCCCACAGGCAGACTAGCAGTCTCTCGGGAACAGGGGGCAGCGGCCACAGACCCATACGCGGGAGAGACAAAGGAGGAAAGTGAACAGAAAGGAAACGAAGAACGCCGACAGACTGGTCGCGCCCGGCTCAAAGTGAGGGCAGAACAGATAATGAAGAACAGGTGTACCCGGAAGAACTGGTGGGAGGTTCTTGAGGGCTCGGGAGGTGGGGACGAGGAGAGGAAGGATATTTAAATGGGGCAGTCGGCGTCTGTGAGGAGGCGGGGTTCAGCATAGTGAGGAAACTATTCTGAACCCGGGAGTCGTGAATGCAAGTCATTCAACAGGACTCCGTTCTGAGACGCTGCCTATCCTGAGAACTATCTTTCCTGGCCTGGTCTTCAGCTCCCGACATCGTGGCGGAGAAGGAACAAGAAACCCCGGACCCTGACACATATACAGTCCTTTCTGATTTATAATCAGCATTGACTAAGCAAAATACTGTTGTAATTGTCCCACTAGCCTTATCAGGGTCTGGCTGTGGATCATTAAAAAAAAATGTACTTGTATAGAAATGTCTTAAGTAGCCTACTGAGAGCAACCAAATTTGGAAAGCATTATTTGTACCAAAAGCCATTACAATGTGATCCCATTACACAAACATCAATTTATGGAATTAATAGAACACAATAAAAAATCCATTCTTTACACATATTGATTCATCACAGGAAAGCTTTTAATATCGCTTAAATACAAGTCCAAAAGGTAATCATGCTTTCAGGAGTGTTTGTAGAATTTCACTTGACATACTGCCAGACTTAAATTGGGAAACGGACACAATGGAATCCTAGTATTAAATGTACACAAATACATGTATATACAATAACTGTTATAGGACAGCGGTCTGCAACCTTTTTTGCGGTGTGGACCGCTGCTGATGGATGGGGGAAGAGGGCGACCCAGGGCCCCACACATGCGCGGCAGCTCCCGCGCAAACACGCATGTGCAGACCTGCCGCACATGCACGTTTGCGCCTGGCATTATGCTGGCGGCCGCACTTCCCTCTCCCCCCCCCCCCCCGTAGCAAGAAGCTTACCGGGCCGCAAGCTGATCAGCCACTTCCGTGACCGATTTGCCTGCGGCCTGGCGAGCTTCTCCTTGCAGGAGGGGGCAGGCAGAAGGAGCCGTGGCCCGATGCCGAGGCCTTCATGGACAGGCACCAGGCTGTGGCCCGGGGGTTGGGGACCACTGTTCTAGTATAAGCTTAGCTGAAAGGTATAACTGTACTGCAAAATTCGTCCAACAGATTGTTTAGTTCTTCGGGTGGTTTAGTTCTTCAGAATCTAAAATTCAACAGAATTATCAGCGGAGGGTGAGGGCAATCTGTGATTCTGAGACTGCTTATAAAGAGAAAAATGAAATTGTACTTAGGGGGATGTTACAGAACTTCTTTTTGCTACAAGGAATGAGAATTTATTTTATATTCACAGTACAGTAATCATGCCACAAGATTTTTAAATGTCTTAAAATTGTGAAGTAGTTCCCACCTGTAACCTTTAAATATTACTGTTTGACGAAGTAATACATTTATATTTTACCCCTAAATAGTTGCAGCAAATGCCAAACAAACCCTTGACAATTATGTGGAGGTCATTCATTGCCATTTAGCATACTTTTGCTCCAAGCATTAATTATTGACATATAATTGATCAAGGGTGAAAATAACTTACAGGATTGGTGGTAGATGTAAGATTCAGTTGCTTTATAAGGATTCAAGATTATTTATTTATTTATTTATTTTTATTTATTTATTTATTTATTTATTTTATTTATATACCACCCTTTCCGAGGGCTCAGGGTGGTTTACAGAAAACAGGAAAAGATACAGATTATACAAAAGAAACACGGTGACTTTGCAGAATAATACTTGTGTGGCAGGCAAAGTGAGGAAGGAAGCACCAGAGATAAGGAGAAAACATGCGAGAACTGATTGAATTTTGAAGTTTTGGCTGTGTACGAGGAGAAAATCCCTAATCATTAAGCCCCTCCTAGTAATTCTTCATAGGTTCTCTCCACCAGCACCTCAGTATAAAGTGTCAGGCAGCAAAACAGAATTTCCCACAGGCAAGCCATGGTTTTTGATACACTTAGGAAAGCAAAA
The DNA here is from genome assembly GCF_049243985.1 of Paroedura picta. Classification (NCBI taxonomy): domain Eukaryota; kingdom Metazoa; phylum Chordata; class Lepidosauria; order Squamata; family Gekkonidae; genus Paroedura; species Paroedura picta. Next base: position 93,912,178 of record NC_135371.1, read on the forward strand.
GGGAGAACAAGAAATTGGCATTTTTAGTTCATTGGAAGAAAACATTTGGAGTCAAGGGAATATTTTGTTTATTCCTTACCCAAATTTCTCTGATGCATCTTCCAATGAACCCATGCCTCAGCCTACATGGGAACAGAACTTCAGAACCTCCACATTTTATTGTGTCACAAAAAGATTGACTTGAGGCACCTCCCAAATCACAAATATCTTATTTATATATTCTTGTTTGAGGGCTCATTTGTGGGAAATAATAATTTCCCAGTTGACCTTGTCTGCTCCTGCATTCAGTGTCCCATGGATATGGATAGCCTGTATGAATGCACTGAGCACCAAAACTCCCAATTGTTAATGGCTTCTTGGCATACATGTCTAAACCCTGTCCACCCAATTTGTTTATACAAACCATAGTGGCTGTGTTGTCCATTTGTAAAAAATGGACCAGTTACAAAGGATATCTAAGAAACAACTAAGGGTATACCTCACTGTTCGCAATTCAGGAATATTAATATGGAGATTCTTCTCAAAAGAAAAGCCTTCACAGTTGGCCCCCGAACCCAGAAGAAGAAGAAGAATTGGGTTTTATACCCTGCTTACTATCTGAAGTAGTCTCAAAGCAGCCTTCACTTATTCTCCACACAATAGACACCCTGAGAGGTAGGTGAGGCTGAAAGAGCACTGAGAGAGACTGCTCTTTGAGAACAGCTCTAACAGAACTGTGAATAGCCCAAGGTCACCCAACTGGCTGCATGTGGAGGAGTGGGGAATGAAACCCAGCTTGAAAGTTTAGAAGCTGCTGTTCTTAACCACTACATCAAGCTAGCTCTCCAGAGAATGATGCATCTGTGATCTTAGAATCATACAGTTGGAAGGGACATCCTGGGTCATCTAGTCCAACAACCTTCACTATGCAGGACACTCACAAACCTATAACTCATCCACTGTAACCTGCCACCCCCTTGAACCTTCACAGAATCAGCTGCTCCACTAGATGGCTATCCAAACTCTGTTTAAAAATTTCCAAAGATGGAGAACCCACCACCTTCCGAGGACGCCTGTTCCACAGAGAAACCACTCTGTTAGGAACTTATTTCAGTTGTCTAGATGGAATTTCTTTTGAATTAATTTCATCCCATTGGTTTTGGCCTGTTCCATCCTCTATATCAGTGGTCCCCAACCTGCGGGCTGCGGCCCGGTGCCGGGCCGCAAAGGCCATGGCGCCGGGCCGCGGCTCCCTCTCCCCGCCCCCCCCCGCAGTAAAAAACTTCCCCGGCCGCAAGCTTGCGGCCCGGGAAGCTTCTTACTGCGGGGAGGGCAGGGAGAGGAAATCAGGGCCGGGCCGTGCATGGCTCGCAGGCGCGGCTAGATCCGCGGGCGCGGCCCGCGGGCGCGGCCCGATGCGTGGGCGTGGCCCGCGCGGGCGCGGTCCCCGCGGGCGCGGCCCGATGCCCTGCGGGTCCCCAGCCTAATAAAGGTTGGGGACCACTGCTCTATATCAGTGGTCCCCAACTTTTTTATCACCGGGGACCGGTCAACGCTTGTCAATTTTACTGAGGCCGGGGGGCGGTAGTCTTTTGCCAAGGGACGCTGCCGCTGCCTGAGCCCCTGCTCCACTTGCTTTCCCGCCACCCACTAGGGGGGGCGCTGCCAGGACTAGCTCCTATCTATATTTTATTTATTTATTTTTTAAGACCATGGACAGAAAATTATATTTTCTTTTCCTCAGAAGCTTCACCGGAATCTCCTTTATCATCATCATCATCATTATTATTTAATTTATATCCCACCTCCCCCCGGAGGCTCGAGGCAGGTCACATAAAACCAATCCCCTAAAACAATAAAAGCACAATAAAACATAATACAATTAACACAAAAGTTATGACAAGAATGGTGGCAAAATTCAATATAGCTAACCCAATTCCACACCCCCTAAGAAGGGAAAGGGAGGGGGCAGATGACAGACGCAACTGTCACATTTGTGAGGGGGGCTAGATCTTCTTGCTGCCTGGCCTCAACCGAAAGCCTGGCGGAAGAGCTCTGTCTTGCAGGCCCTGCGGAATGATGACAATTCCTGCAGGGCCTGCAGCTCTTCCAGGAGCTCATTCCACCAGGTTGGGGCCAGGACCGAAAAGGCCCTGGCCCTGGTTGAGGCCAGGCAAGCTTCCTTGGGACCGGGAATGACCAACAGGTTAACCCCCGCAGACCATAAGGCTTTAAGAGATTCTCTCCCCCCCCCCCCAACACAAAAAGGTGGTTTATAGTGCTGTCTATAGGATTTGGCCTTTAATACTCCTTGTTGTTAATTGGACAGAGAAACATATTCCCTGTACTGAGAAGTATAAGGTAGTATCATCTTAAATTCTAATCTGTACCCAAACTAATGATGGCAAGGACACAGTGGTCCAAAGTAATGGATTGCCATGCGGGCATACAAGTGGCAGACTTGTTCCCCAACTTAACAGAGACGGGAACTGATTATAGTCAGAAACCTATTTATTTGTTAAGGTGCTGCATCCTTCTGAGATGAAGGCTGAGCTACAGGAATGGAGGAGCTAGTAGTTCTTTGTCTCAAATATGTGCTGGGGATTGTAAGGCTTAGTTACAGGATACTTGGGGAATGAGATGTAAACAAATACAACCAGCAGCTTTGGCAGCAAAAGAATAACTGAGGGTAAAGATTCTCCCTGGGTGAGAACAAAGTCTTTGGCTCCAGCACACAGAGCCCCAAAGAGACTTTTCGTTATAAAATCTCCCTGATGGCAGGCCTGCTCATGTGCAATCCCCATGTGATGATAAAAATTCTAGTTCTGGGCATGTATCTGTGGAAAGCAGGTGATTCCTACAGCTCTGTGTTTGAATGCTGCTGGTTATTATCCCTGATGGATGTTGACTAATAGGGCAAATAGCTCACACTGCTGGTCATTCATCAGCAATGTGTCGACATGGTAGTGATAGAACCAACTTTACTTACTACTGCACCTGACAGATGTCCACCTATAAGGATAGGCATTCTTTCTTAGTCACCAGTCAGTGCCACTAGCCATTCTCTGAATGTTATCCAGTACCATTAGCCCCAGTTCCTAATTGTCTCAGTTCATAACTGTCTTGTAAAGCGGCATCATATCCCTAATGGTCACTGGCCACCAAAACAGGTAAATGAATCCCTGCTTCAAAGTTTTCCCTTTGCACTCTGTCATCATCTCACAGTCCTCAGACTTGTTCTTTGACAGGAAGCAACAAAGAATGCCCTTCACACAGACACTCTTCTATTTCTTTCCAGCTGGCTCAGGAACAACAGCAAAAAAGTGCTGTGATGTTAGACATGAAAAAGTTATGAACCACAAATACGTTAATGTAAAACTGTACCTGGTAAATGTCAGATAAACTGCTGCTCCCAGAATCACTGGCAATGCTGCAACCAGACTGGCTTGAAGGGACATGTGTGACTTGAGCATGTTGACCATCTGCTAAGTGTATTTTGGTAAGGTCTGCTGGAAGCTAGATGAAAAATAATAGAAGGGATGAGTCTAAAGTTTTTTGTTTCAACCATTATAGAATATACATTGGAAATCAGCAATATTTAAAAGAAAGCCTAATTAACAATTATATGTTAAATGAGATACTAGAAAGCATTTAGGAATACACATTAATCATAAAACTCTAGGAAGCCTCAGTATGCCACCTTTAATTCCATTAGATATGAAAGGCAGGAAATAAAAATGATTTTATTAATTTTTATATGTTAAAATTGAACCTAAATTCCAAATACTACATACACATCAAATTTCAATCCTAAATAGGTCTACAAGACATAAAGATAATTGTACAGGGGCAATGCACAGTGGAGATCGTTTAATTTAATTACCAGTAAATACAGTATCCTCTACTGCTTTATACATCCTTCTAATCTACTGGAGAGAGAAAATACTGCCATGAACCCACTGAAGCAGTCGGTGTGAGCTTAAATGGACTCCGGGGAATGGTAGAGGACAGGAAGGCCTGGAGGATCATTGTCTGTGGGGTCACGATGGGTCGGACACGACTTCGCAACTAACAACAACAACTGTCATGAACCAATACACCATTGAATTACTTACTGCAATACATCTAGCAGTAAAATTACGATTAAATTAACTCATCAGTTCCTAGGAAAAACGTCCATTCATAACTAGGAATGAAGTCAAACAAGCCTATCAGATTCAGCTAAGCACCCTAGAGAATGACCATTGAATACATACCGAGAAGGGTCCTTCTCTCCTGGGGTATAAGAGGACATCTTGCTGGGTGAGATTCCACCGTCGGGTCAAGGGAGGCAGGAACTTAACAGTTCTTCTTCCGGTCCCTAGGTGGCACTCACCCGGCCTCTTCAGTTCGTCCACTGCCATACTGTTCGCATTTTAGGCATATATAACCACAACGTATAACCTAGGAACCTCCTAACAGAAGAAGAACTAGAGACACATCACAATCAAAAACATGGAAGAAACACATTATGACATGTCGAAAACTCTGCTCTGGGACAACTTCCAGATGTATCCTTTCTTTAGTTTGATGATGGAAGGGAGGGATCAAGATGTCCTCTTATACCCCAGGAGAGAAGGACCCTTCTCGGTATGTATTGAATGGTCATTCTTCTCCTGGGGCGAGGACATCTTGCTGGGACCTCCCATAGCAGTCCGTAGAATCAGGGTGGGCCATCGTCATCTGTATTGATTACGTTTTGCAGCACTCTTCGCCCAAACGCTGCTTCCGCTGAGCTGTAAGCGTCTATCTTGTAATGGCGAATGAATGTCGAGGCGTTGGCCCATGTTGCTGCTCTGCAAATTTCGAGAATCGATGCTCTACCGAACAAGGCCGCTGACATTGCCGTACTCCTTACTGAATGAGCTGTAACACCAGGTGGCGGAGTCAACTTCTGAGCCACGTACGCTTCCGCAATGGCCGCTCTGAGGCAACTACCGATAGCCCTGCTGGACAGCTTCGAGCCCTGGTTTGGGGCTGCAATGGACACAAATAATGAGTCAGACCTTCTTATATTCTCTGTTCTGATGATATAAGCCTTTAAGGAGCGCCGCACATCTAGGGTGTGCCAAGTTATCTCCTTCGGATGGACCGGGTTTGGACAAAAGGACGGTAAGACCAAATCTTGGTTAAGATGAAAATTGGACAGCACCTTCGGTTTGAAGGCTGGATCCGTTCTTAGTACCATTTTATCCTTGTGAAAGATGCAGAGTTCTTTCCTGACCGATAGAGCTGCCAGTTCTGATATCCTTCTGGCTGAAGTCACTGCTGTAAGGAATATTGTCTTCATCCTCAGATGTTTTAATGAAATATCCATTATTGGCTCAAAGGGGTGTCTCGTCATTCCCGTAAGAACTTTATTCAGATTCCAAGTTGGGAATCTATGGGTAATTGGGCCTTGGACTTGGGTGGCCCTTTTGAGGAAACGGATGATATGAGGGTGCTTAGAAATCGGCTTGCCTTTAAAATTTGGAAGGACAGATACTAAGGCTGCCACTTGTCGCCGAAGAGTCGCCACCTTCAGTCTTTGTGGCAGACCATCTTGAAGGAACTGCAATACATCTCGTAACCTTGGAGACAGCTGATCCACCTTCTTCCGCCGGCACCAGCGAACGAATGCCTTCCATGAGGCATTGTAGATTCTGTTAGTGGACTGGCGCCTGGAAGCCATAATTGTCTCTACTACTTCCGTACTGTAGCCTTCCGTGACTAAGCTCAACCACCAGGCGGTCAGTTGGAGCCATTCCAGGTCTGGATGCCAAATAGGACCTTGTTGGAGCATGTCCAGCTGTACTGGAATCTGCAGTGGCTCCCGCACTGACATGCACACCAGGGTTGAAAACCACGGCCGACGAGGCCATTTCGGAGCTATTAGTATCACCTCCGCCTTCAGCTCTTTTACCCTTGCGAGCAGGCGTGTAATCACCGGAAACGGTGGGAAGGCGTAGAGCAAGCCCTCTGGCCACTGGGCCAGCAGAGCATCCGTCTTTTCCGCTGACGGATGGAAGTATCTGGAAAAGAACCTGGGCATCTGGCTGTTCTCCACTGTCGCAAACAGGTCCAGCTTGGGCTGACCGAGGATTGACGTTATCCAGGCGAAGATTTCCGGCTTCAGACGCCATTCCGCTGCGGACACCGTCGCTCTGCTCAGCCAGTCTGCTTGGACGTTTTCTTTTCCTTTTATGTATTCTGCCCTTATTGACAACAGGTTGGTCTCCGCCCAACACAAGGCCTGCATGGCTTCCCTGTGAAAGTTTGAGGACCTGGATCTGCCCTGGTTGTTCAGGTAGGCTTTGGTTGCTATGTTGTCCGTTCTTACCAACACATGAGTGTTTCTTATTCGACATCGGAAGTGTTGTAGAGCTCTGAAGACCGCCTTCATTTCCAGGACATTTATTGGAAGTTTTGACTCTTCTGAGGACCATCTTCCCTGGGCTGAGTGGCTCTCCAGCGTGGCCCCCCAACCTCTCAGACTCGCATCCGTGAACAGCTGTTTTTCCCGTCTGGGACCGAATAGCTTTCCTTTTGACAGGTTGACCTTCTTGGTCCACCAGGCCAGGCTGGTTTTTACGACTTGTGGTACCTTCATTTTCTTGTCCAGTTTTATGGAGATATGGTGCTGGAATGGTCGTAACAGGCTCTGAAGCTGGCGAGAATGCAGTCTCCCCCATTCCACTGTGCAGAGGTTCAACACCATGACGCCCATCATACTTGCCAGCGTCATTAGGGACGACGTTCTTCCTCTTATTATCTGATTTGCCAATTTTCTGGTTTTTTGTATTTTCCCTTCTGTCATGAAGAGTCTGGATGTCACCGTATCGATCAGTACCCCCAGATGCTGAAGGGACTGGGACGGGATTAGCGAGCTCTCCTGAAGGTTCACAACGAACCCGAAGTCTTGAAGGATTTGCAATGCGATTGCGGTGTGGCTGTTTGCTTGCTGGAGGGACTGAGCCCTCATTAACAGGTCGTCTAAATATGGATGCAGGTGAATCCCTTGCTTCCGTAAGTAGGCCACCGGGGCGATTAACAGCTTCGAGAAAACTGTGGGTGCTGTCGAGAGTCCAAATGGTAAAGCTCTGTACTGATAGTGGAGCTGACCCACGCAGAATCTGAGGAACTTCTTGTGACTGTTTAGGATCGGAATATGCAGGTACACTTCCGTGAGGTCTAACGATGTAAGGTACTCTCCTTTTTGTATCGCTTCCGAAATGGGATTTGAGGGTTTCCATCCTGAAGTGGCGAAGCTTGATGAAGCGATTCAGGAACTTTAGGTCTAACACTGCTTGCCAATCCCCATTGGATTTGGGCACTATGAAGAACACTGAGTACACTCCCGTCCTTTCCTCTCCATGAGGTACAGGTTCTATTGCCCCAATGTCGATCAGGTGTTGTATGGCGGCTTGGGTTCTTTCCAGCTTTGGTTTTAATCTTGGGAAGAGTGACTGGACGAAGTCGTTTGGTGGGAACTTTAGGAATTCTATGGCGTAGCCCTGTTCTATGATTTCCAACGACCAGCTGTCTGCCTGGTATCTTGTCCACTGCTTCAAGAATAGGGCTAGTCTTCCTCCCACTGGGATGACGGAGTCATGCCTTGTGAGGCTTTCCGTCTCTTTCCTGCTTTGGAGGACGGTTTCCTCTCTGGAACCTGTTGGAGTAGCCACCCCTGAAGTTCTGTCTGGTGTTGGACCAGCTAGATCTCCTGTCTTGTCTTTGCCTGTTATATGAGCCGAAGGAACGAAAGGAGTTACCTGCAATTTGAGAGAACCGTCTATCCGTTCTTCTCAGGTTCCTTGGTATTACGCGTTTTTTATCACGTGTCTCCACCAGGACCTTGTCCAAAGACTCCCCGAAAAGTTTGGATCCATGAAATGGATAAGCAGTGACGATTGATTTCGCTTTTGTTCTGCCTGCCATGCTCTCAGCCACAGTGTCCTTCTCGCAGCTGCCGCTGTGGCCATGGCTCTGGCGTTGAAGATGGATGCGTCTGCTGAAAACCATGAAGATGGTGGCGTCTGCTGAAAAACAAGCTGCATTTAGCACTCTGTTCATTCCTTCTGCCACTCTCTTATCTGGTTCCGGCAACAGCTGAATCAGCTTCTTGACCCACATGATTGTGGCTCTGGATACAATTGACGCAATTGAAGATGCTCTTAGAGACATTGCTAAGGTTTCATGGGTTTTACGTAAGGCAAAATCCGCCTTCCTATCCATTATATCTCTTACAGATCCCTGGCCATCTTCCGAGAGAAGACCATAGGCCATGGGCTTTTCCCATTCCGCTCTGAATTTTTTCTCAAAAAATACTGATAGTGGAAAGTTTCTAGGAACATCCTCCTCTGGGGGAAAATATTCTTTATTGCCATAAGGCCTTCTAGGGTCCTGATCCTCTGGATCATCCGTCCCCGTTAAGACATTTAGACAACAAATACTGATAGTCTTCTGGTTTGAATAATCTTTTGGATACCTCAGGTAATTCCATAATTTCAATCACTTCTTCATCAGATAAAAATTCCCCATCTTCCTTTACTGAGGACTCATCTGCTGTAGAAGGATAATCCTCCCTATCAGGACTCCAATGGGGTCTTTTGCGCGCTGCTTTTGTGGGCCAGGAGGGTCTTTGTTCAACCGAGTCCCCATATTCCTCCCTTTCTGTGTCAGGGGAGGCCTGCCTGCGACATCTATGCCCCTCAGGCCCTCTTTCTCTTTTTTCTAACTGCGCTTGCACCACCTCCGAAATACATGCAATTAATTATTTAGATAAAAAATGTTGCCCACTGGGCCTTACTGTACTTCTGGATTGGCTCTCCTCTCCTTCCTCCTCGGCTCCGGTCTCCTCGCGAGCAAGCGTGGACCGGGCCGCAGCTGCAGAGCCGCCTGCCCGATTCTCCTCAAAATGGCCGCCGCGCGTCTTCTCCCTGCTCTTTTCCCGCACTTCAGTCTTCTTGCGGCGTTTTGCCGCTTGACGGCTTGGCTCCACGTTGGCTGGTTTAGGGACGGCCTGCGGCATGCCTTCCAGCTTTTTTGGCTCCTGCTCCGTCGGTTCTATCCGCGCCTCCAGTTCTCCTTCGGACAGGAGGTCGTCTGCCATTGACTTCGAGCTGAGCCGGCAATGGGGCTTCGCTGGGAGGTTTGCCTTTAACGGCCTTTCCCAGAGCCAAGCTTTCAACTGGGTGGGGGGGGGAGGTTTTGTTTGGGGGGGGGGGTTTTGAAGAGGAGAGACAAACGGAGACTGACACACACTTAGGTAGTCACACACAAGGTAAGGTAGATAGAAATAGGTAGATAGATAGAAATAGGTAGAATTTGAGGCTGAAATCTATTCGGGATCTTCCAGCTCAACTGCTCTCCCTCCGAGGCAGAAACCGAACTGAAGAGGCCGGGTGAGTGCCACCTAGGGACCGGAAGAAGAACTGTTAAGTTCCTGCCTCCCTTGACCCGACGGTGGAATCTCACCCAGCAAGATGTCCTCGCCCCAGGAGGAGAAGGCAAACATCCACCACTACAAGATATTCTGCAGCAGCTGGGGGGTGGGGGGAGAAGTGAGCTATTCACAACGGAGTATTGTACAACTCAGAAAATAACATAAGGCAGAACATTCTATAGGAAAAAAAGCACTGCCAACACCATCAGTGCTTTTTCAACTGCCAAACACGGCAGTATTGATATCGTTGACTCCTCCTCCTGTAAAAGATTCAGTGATGTCAGATCTGCTCTGTGGCATCTTTCTTACATGAAACTATTTCTCCCAACCTTATTCTGTAAGAAAGAAAACAGCTCCAGCCACACCATCTAGAACAGGCTTTCTCAACCAAGGTTTTGTGAAACCCTGGGGTTACTTGATTCCCCCGGAAGGGTTTCCTGGATGAGTGCGACATACATAAGGTGATATGACCATGTATAGTCATGGCAACCCCCCCCCCCAAATGACCAGTAATGGACTTGGAAGGGTTGGGAATGGAAGGGACCCAGGGTATGCTTCCCAACCATATTCTGCATGATCAGCCACTTCTGGGATTTCTCAAAGTCTGGAGAATGTTTCAGGGGTTTCTCAACGATAAGAAAAAGTTGAGGAAGGCTGATCTAGAGCAATGGGATGAAAGACTAAACATTATTCTCAGTAGCTTCTTCAATTTTCATGTAGAATCTCACTACACCGCTATCAACATCTGCCCTCCCCACTGGAAGATGAACCCTACCAGGGGATAGGGATTTATCATGGACAACAGCGATTCAGCAGCAATACCTGAAGAAAAGAACTGAATTTCACACCTATCTCTTGTAGTACCAACTTCTTTCACCATAACAATTTTGTGCTATTAATTGTAAATTGTTTACTTTTATTTTAAACTGTCTTGAGAGCCTATTCTGCTGAAAGGTAGTCCAGAAATATAGTTGGTTAGTAAACATATAAAAGCAAACAACTCACAGAATAGTAAAAGACTCCCACTAGCTCCGTGATATTCCAACTCCAACCCCAGTTCTGGTGCTCCCTTATTGACACCTGTGCCAATAGAACCTTGTTGCCTCTTTCTAGGTTCTTCAAAGTCCTGCTTTGCCCCACATGAGAGGATACAATCTTAATTCCTTAGAGCCATACTACAGCTTCCAAAATGTTTATCCAATTCATGGATTAGATTAGAGAAAGGATTTATGAAGTTTGAAGCTAAAATTGTCCATGCTTCTATTTCTATCTGGCTAAAGGCACACTGGGCACATGAAGGATTTCTATCTTTAAACCTGTGCGACAATTATAAATCTATAAGTGGGTCTTTGCTATAGAGGATGAAATCAAAAATCTTGGTTTCTCCCCCCAGGTTCTGCTCAACATGGCAATAGATGAGGGCAAAATTGTGGTAAAACAAAGGATATAAGATTCTGAGTGCCAAACAGAGCTTGCCCATATCCCAAAATACCTTCCTCCACAGTGGTCCCCAACCTGCAGGCCGTGGCCTGGTGCCGGGCTGCGAAGGCCATGGCACCGGGCCGCGGCTCCCTCTCCCCGCCCCCCCCCCCCGCAGTAAAAAACTTCCCAGGCCGCAAGCGATGCGCAGGCAGGGCAGTTGCCCTGCCGGTCCCCAGCCGCAGAAAGGTTGGGGACCACTGTTCCTCCACACAATATCAGATACATTCAAGCCCCAGCAGAGTATCTCTCCTTATAGAAGCCAAACATCTTAGGAGGGCCTTCTCATTAGCAAGAGGTCCTTGCTACCCTCTGCGGTCCTGGAGAGAATTTATAAGGAAGTGCCAAGAACAGAAAGACTCTGACCCTGCAACTCCGGGGAGGTAGAATCTCTTGCACATATGATCCTCAGGTGCCCCCTCTATATAGCTGCAGAACTAGGCAAATTCTACCTCTTCTTGAAAATATTCTCAGCTATACAGAGGAGGAAAAAATTAAACTTCTCCTATGGAGAACCTCAACTGTCACACAAGTTGCCAAATATTGTGCTCAAGTATATAGCATTCAATATGCTCAGTTAAGGAGCTATAAAAGGTGATCTTTATCTTTTGTTTACATGCTGTTTAATTTTAACATTGTTTTAACCTATTGTCTATGTATAAAAATTTTTAACTGTTAAGCCTATTTTCTCCTGTATTACTATAGCATACAATGAAATGTTTGTATTATATTTTATTCTGAATTTTCTACTACCCTATATTTGTTTACAAATTTTATCTGGCCGAAGTGCTGTACAGAATTAACTAAAAATAAAATGACTTTGTTAATGATGAGAGGGGACATAGACAATCTGGCTAGCTTATGTGGCAGTCGGCACTGAAGGCACTATGAGAAGGAACTATAGCTCAATGATACAACACATTTTTTCCCTCATGTGTAAACTTCAAAGTCATTTCCTGGCACTTTCAACTGAAAATATATTTGGAAATATGATGACCTAAGGCAGTGGTTCGCAACCCTGGGGTCCTGACCTCATTTGGGGTCACCTGGCCCCTTCTGTGGGGTCCCCAGGTTGGTTGCCACCATGGCGGCAGTGGCCAGCAGCGGACGGAGGTGGTGGCGGGCAGTAGCTGGAAGTGGTGGCAGGCAGCAGCGGCAGGTAGTGTTGGTAGTCAGCGAAGGAGGAGCCATGGCAATGGCCGCCTCCATGCCGTGCCGACTGTTGTGTGCCTGCCCATGCGTGTGCGCACACCGCCCCCACCGCAGTTGGGGTCGCCAAGTCGGAGCAGTAGAGAACTACTGGCCTAAGGCCTTGTAGAATAAATGCCTGACAGTATAGAGAATTCTGAGCTAGATGGAATAAGGTGTGTCATATATGCTCACTGTCATCACATTTTGTTATTTAGAATGTTTAAAATGGCAAATTTAGCAGATCTACAGGGAAACAGACTGCTATTTTGCGCCTCACCTAAATCTTCAGAATCAGATAGTAAATAACAAAAATATTTCACAAATTGTATACCAAAATATTTCAATGTCTTTCTTTGCAATTGTGTTCAATTGTGTATGTATTATAATGCAATAATGATATTAATAACTTCTTTTGGACAATAAAGAGCCCTTACCACATCAAATTTAAGGAGGGAAATTCTACTTTGAATGGATCTCCAAATAAAATACTTAAAACAGAAAGACAATGTCCTGCACTACTACTATTTATAGGCTACATTTGTAGATGTGTCTTAGCGCCTCTGCTCTAAGTAATATATCAAGGTCCTTTTTCTTTAGAATGAAGTTTCAGAGCACACCTTGATTTAATTCCATTTTATATAATCCATATACATGAAGAGTGATTCATACTTCTGACAACATGCTGAAGGTTCCAAAGACTCCTATTGGTGAAATCTCTCCTCCCCCAAGGCTAATTGCTGCCCTTGCTCCGGATTCTGCACCCCCTCCTCCGTTCAGGCCTGCTGTGAAGGAAGCCTCTAACGGCCCCTGACTGAGGCAAGGGATGCATTTCCGAGACCAACACAGGGCCGTCTGAGGGCATGGGTGTGCTTTCCTTTTGAGGGGGAAAAACTTTCCCATTCTGCCTAACCACTGGCTGACAGGGAGGTCACAGAATAACCCCTTCTCACTTAAAATACTGCTGTACCCAGCCTCTCTTCTCGAGGGCAGATGCAGCCAAGCCATGCGTGTCTCTTCTCCACCACTCTCTGAACCTTTGAGGCCTACCATACAAGATTGTTGTGCAGATGAAACTATACACTGTTGTAGGTGTTATTTTGCATCCTGTTTCATCTGCACAACAACCCTGTGCAGTAGGCCACAAGTATTCCATCTTCACAACAACCTGAATGGGAGCCCTTAAATGTTAATTCTGCATAACAACCCTGTACAACCTCCATCGCAGCTATTTCTGCCTTGGGAGCTGATCTTTATAATCTGGAGATGAGCTGTAATTCCAGGAGTGCTCCAGGCTTCACCTGAAGGGAAAGAAGAATATACCACCACAGACATTCTGGCACCTGGTTGCAGCATTTTATATTCAGCTAACAATTGAATCCACATGCATCACAGATTTGTTTTTCTTATAAACCACGTTGGTCTGTGCAGTACCAATATGTAGTTGTGAGAGTTTGCTAACATGCATTTTTATCAGTAAGAAAACAGACTAATAAATATCCAGAGCTGTAAAGAGGAAAAAGCCATATTTGACATAAAAACCTCTATCACCTGCAAATTCTAGGATCTCATCCAAGTATAAATTTCAGCCTTGATTTTCTGCATGTCAAATATACTGTCTGAACACCCTAAGTCTCTTTGCATAGCTCACCATGCTGAAATATATGGGTAAATAACACAATGGCAGCAGCAGTAAAATTGAACCGAAGGATAAGGTTTCAATCATGTTTACCCAGAATAGCACAGCTTATTTATTCAACTGTGAATATATGAGAAGAGATACTGTACAAATCTAAGAGACATTTTCTAGGACCTTCCTAGCCCTCTCCAGGTCAGATCACGAGCTGCCTTAAAAACTCTTCTTACAACAATGCCTCCAGCACATTATTATTTATTCAGCTGCCTGGACAAGCACCCTTAAGCAGTGGTTGTATGCATTCTTTTATTTGTCTTGCTATTAGGAAATGCTGCACATTCCACTGTAGCTGTGCCGCTGTTCTCTGAAAGCTGTAATTGCTGCACCACCTGCGTTGGTGCCAGGTACACAAAAGGTAAGGAAAGAGACTCTAGCAGCATCCACAGGGAATCTTTCTCCTTTAGACCAGTCTATTTTTCTAGATTCCAATTCATCCAAATATACTTTACTTAACAGGTTTTCAAATAGGCTGCATTTTCACTTCATCGTATGTTGCTTAGACTTCAATTTAAAGGGATCTTCTATCTTTTTTTCTCTCCCTTTTCTTGCCTCACCTGTATCTTCTTTACAAGAAACAAGGCCATGAAATAACTTAAGTCTGACATGCCTGCCCACTCTTAACTCTCAAAATTAGCTCTTTACTACGCTACATGCCAGCCAGTCTGGACATTCATTTTAGTTTTATAGGCCTTACTTTTCCTTTAGCAAGGACAGTTAACCTTCTCATGAGCATTTATTTTCTTTTTTTTAATGTGCCATCCTTCTTGTAACTGGGGATTATGTGAGGACAGTTGCTCCGTAATTATACCAAATATATTCACAATTATAACTGAAGGAGGAGAAAGGTTTTCACCTCTTACACTATTCTCTTTTTCAATAACAGCCCAGTTCAGTAAATGGCACCATGCTGAACTTATGCTGAAGCTTCAATTGTGACATAGACCTGCCAGGCAGCTTTTAGAAACTTATTATTTTCATCTTTTCTCTCCATCGTAAAAGAACAGTTTTATTGTCCTCTCTCACAGATTTGTTATGATGATGAATTTGATAAGGATTGCTAAGTAACTTTATAATGTAACAGCAATGCAGAATGAGTAAGAATACTGCAAAATCTTATTTCCATGTATAGCAGTAATAAATGTCCCTATTATTGATCCTGGCACTGATTTTCACTTATGTATCCCAGTTTATTAGGCATGCAATTTTGTAGGCTGCATTTGTTATTAATGGGGTCATCCTAATGCTTAAATAATACAAGTTTATTTTGTGGAATCAGTAATCTGATCCCCAGATGAGCTACTTGGAAGCAGTGTCGTATTTAGTGTAATAGATAATTCGGAAAAGCCCAAAGCAGATATTAAAACAAGGTAAACCAACTGTTTTAGCTCCATCAGGGCCCTGATCTCCTCTGGGAGCTTATTCCACTAGGTGGGGGCCAGGACAGAGAAGGCTCTGGCCCTGGTCGAGGCCAAGTGGGCTTCTTTTGGGCCAGGGATCATTAGTCAGTTGGCGGCAGCAGAGCTTAGGGCTCTTTAGGGGGGGTACACTGGGCTCTGACCGCATATGGCCTTAACAGTAATTACTAGAACCTTTAGCCTGATCCAAAATTTGACTGGTAGCCACTGCAGTTGATGGAGGATGGGCCAAATGTGGGACCTCCACAGTGTTGCTGTGAGCACCCTGGCTGCTGCATTTTGGACGAGCTGTAGTTTCTAGATCAAGGTTAAGGGCAGCCCTTCATTGAGCGAGTTGTATAAGTCCAGTTTAGAGGTGAACATCACTTGGATCACTGTTACTAGGAGTTCCGGGGTGAAGTAGGGTGCTCCGGTATTGGACCCATACCAGTCTGGCTTCTGTCCTGGCCATGGAGTGGAGCATGTGCTGGTTGCCCTAGTGGATGGTAACGAAGAAGAAATTAAAATACAAGAGACCATGAAAAAGACTGCGTGCACTGCATCAAGAAATTTAGTGTTCCTTCTGTTGCCACTTCTCAGCTTCATAGGGGGGAAAGTGGTCATGCAAAAAAAAAAAAAACCCCTCAGCTTCAATTAATGAATTTTTGGCTGCTTTAACATTAATTACATTATTTCTATTTATATTTACTAAAGAATAATAACAATAAGAAATTCTTAGAAAGGCCTGATGGCACAGGAGCTCGAAATTTTCCCCAACAATACAGAACACCAGCAGTCTGACAGCAGTTTGTAAATTTGTTTTTCTGAGAGTGGCACATATGGCCCTTAGGAAAGAAAAGCTGTCATCTTATCCCCTGCTCCAGGCTGACAGCTGAGCTGGAGGGAGATGAGAAGAGCAGAACCTGCAGTACAAGAGCAGGGGGGAAAGTCACATCAAGTGCTGAAACATTAATTTCCCACAGCCATGTAAATTTTCCATTAATTGAAAACTGATTTTTTTTTTAAATTATGCTCACTACAGGAAATGGTCACTGAATTCAAATAGATCTAACCTTTCTTTAAAAGTACAGTCAGCTTTCAAAACTGGACATGGCATTGAGCAATCTCAATGAGTTAAAACATATGAGTTTGAAAGAATAAGGATATGCTTATTTCCTCAAATAGTTATGTCAATGCTTCTGGTAATTTATGCCATGCCTATATTGGGGAAAGAAAGCATGTTATATTAATGTTAGCTCTTTTTAAAATAACCTTGTGCACTTCTCTCAAATTTTACATAACCATTACATGAAAAAAGTTAATTATGACAAGTGCTGGCTTCAGTTATTCAACCATGTCTGTCTTTTGTTCATTTTCTACTTTCAGACAGTGGCAGTTATGAATTAATCTACAGAGACTTTCACTCACTGGCTTTTTGATACCTGCTGCCTTTCTAAACCTATTAACCACTGACCAAGGCTGCCTGTGTGACAGATAGCACTAAAAATATAAGGTTCTAAGTGCTGAAATAAAAGTAACAAGGGAATGATGGCTTAGCAATCCTCACAAGGCATACAGAGCCAGATCAACAGGCTGCTCTGAGGGCCCTGGCTGAGAGGGAATGGATATGTGGGTGTGTGCTGGAGTGAGATTCATTTTGATGCTATTCTGAGTCTAATTCTGACCGAACCTTAGCTGACCATTCACACCAGAGATTCCAGGTTACACAAGAGCTCCCAATGAGTTACGTGGCCTTTCTCAGAAGTTCAGTTGGCCTCTGGCATCATTAGACATCACTGGAGCCCACTTTTCCTGTGGGTCTATGTAATGGATAAATGGTAAATGAGCGATTGACTGGATGGCTCCCACATGTTACTTCTGCACCCACCTCTCTGAAGGGGCGTGTCATCACTTCCAGGGTTTCTTGAATTCTGAAAAATATTTCAGGGGTTCCTCCATGATCTAAAGATTGAAAAAAGCTGATACACACTGAGGAGAAACTCTAGTTAGAGAACTGAGTTTTCTACTGACAGCTAATCCACAGAGTGTCTGGACAACTAGGGCAGATATATGGCAATGGGAATCTGTGCAGTGAGGTGTTATCTCCCGAATTAACTAATCTAGGAAAGAAGAAAGTGGAGGTACTAGGAAAGAGTGCCCAATTTCTAGGAGCCAGGAATCTTCCAGGGATTCAAAAAAGGTACTCAAAAAGACAAAAATAAAAGATAACTAGATGTGTTTTAAGAGAAACACAGTAACAAAACCTCTCAGTTTAAAAGAAATCTTGACTTCTAAAAAAAACATATGATCATCTAAACAGTCTGTAACAAAGAAATGTAAACTGGAAAATTGATTTGTATGAAAAACTTGATTATTCGTTACAAATACTCTTTCCTTCTTAGTAAAATAAATTCTTTTACTGGCCTGTTTTTAAAGACACCTCAGTATCTTTCTGATAAATGTTTATAAAAAAGACTACTCAACTCCTTTCTAAAAGGTTCTAAGGCTGTTAAAGTCAAAACATCCAGCAGTGACAGAGTGGAGCAATGGACTTCATCATTATATAACAAAGAAACTATGCCACAAGTGCCTTTACTGCACGATGGCCTTCAGGCCAGGCTGCAGCATGGCATTTGCCTTGGGACAGATTGCCCTGCCTCTTCCTGGCTCTTCACAAGAGAGCCCTTGTCCCAGCACACACATTCTGGCCCGGATTTGTGTTCAAACATGGAAACCAGGGCAGCGAGTTTCCGCTGCACTGCAAGGGTGGTGGGGCCTGTTTATTTTGTTTTGTTTAAGAATGCTGCATTATTAAACAAAAAAAATGACTCAAGTTACTCTGTCACGCTGCACAGTGGAGCGGAGCCACCTGGGGCGCTTCTTGTCCCTTCCAGTATGTCATACTCACAGCCATGGGTGGGGCGGAGTTGAGACAGGACAACCTAACTCTTCCCTTCCAGCCTGCCCAGGCCACCTGGTGCAAGAAAAGGAACATAGATATATCTGCATTCCCTTGTCCTGGGCCAAATGAGGGCCTGAGTCAGGCCAGGCCTAGGATGGCTCTGGCCCAGTACTGACATCAAGCAGAACTGGGAATATGACCTACCACTGGGCAAGCAGTAAGTTGAGACAAACTCCCAGTGTGGAAAAGGTTAGCTCAGGTTGTGAGGGAATATTTCATTTTGGAGGGGAAATTTACCTCAGACTGGAAAAGAGTGTAGAGGAGACCATAATACCCTGCTATAAACAAGCTTTTTTGAACAGCAACGTTTCCTATAGGATTGGAGATGACTATTCTTTCAACATCTGCTAGGTAAAAGCCCAAGTGTCCCAAAGTCCTTCACCTGTGTCCCTGTTGCATTTTGTTAAGACATCAGCTGCTCAATGAAATTACAAATTGAGTATACTGAATTCCTTCATCAACAAAACTGATCAAGGTACTGAACCCCACTCTTGAAAGGTTAAACTTCTCTGTCACAGCCATTTTTTTAATGCTCCACAAAAGAAGCAGCTACAGATATTCACATGGCAGAGCAGGAGGTTTATCAAGTTCTCAGCCTGTCTCTCTTGTTCCATGAAAGAACATGACTCAAATACATGTGGGAGGACTTATGAGATTTGAATTATGTTAACACCAGAAAACAGACAATTCCTGTAAATCCTTAGCACATTACACCTACATGAAAACAGATCCCATGGAAGCATGCAGAAGCAACACTTCTAGTATATAACAGCCTTAAACGTCATTGGAGAAACTGACCATGCTGCTCCCAAATATTCACCAGAGAGAGAGGAGGAAGAACAATCAAGTCAGTGGTAAGAGCCAGTGACCAGCACAAGAAACCAAAAGCCAAGGACTGCAAGGGTGCTGACTACATTGCAAGCAGTGCAAATATTGGTGCCTCAGCCGCCTTCTGATGATGCAATGCAGCTGACAATTGCTGTATTTTTCAACAGACTTCAGTTAAAATACCATGTACTTCATATATGCTATACTTGGCTGCCGCCTGGGTACCACCACCGGGAGGCAACTGGCAGTGTTTTGGCTTGTTATCTGGTTTGCACACATACCTTCCCCCTATCTTGTTTTCTTGTGCCAAGAATAAATGGTTAAACACACACACACACTTCAGGCATATAAGTTAACCAAATTTAGGTCTCCCTATCTGGAACCAGGGTTAAATCCAGGTTTCAGTTCCTGTTTAGAAGAGGTAAAGCTAACACTGGTTAATCAATGTCTCTGCATTTGTACATCACAGATAATGTTGACATAACAAATCAATGTCCATAGACTGCACTGTGACTACAAGAAGGGAATATTTCTTGACTTCTTCTAAGGGGAGGGTCGGTATGGAAGGAGACAGAATCAGTTTTGGAAAACTGATCAACATCTTGAAGCATCTTCCTTGCAGATGGACTGCAGCTCAGCATCTATATTGTATGCTGCACCTCTCGAATTCCGTCCCCAACATCTTCATTTAAAAGGATCAGGACGGAAGACCAACAGTCTGATTCAGTATATGGCAGTGTTATCTGTTCTCAAGCTAATATTTTAATGGCTGCTGGATAGAATGCTAGGCATCTAGGAAGATATGCAGGAATAGGGATGAGTAAAGACTGAAAGTCAACCCTTTCCATGACAGTTTCGAGCCCGTAACTAGCAATATTTATCTACTTTCATTCTACTTAATTGAAAATATTGGGCCCATGATGAATGCCTTCTATGTTGTTGGGGAAAATCTGAAGATTTGGGGAGCGGAACTTGAAAAGTGCAGGGTTCGGGGAGGGAGTTCAGCAGGGTCAAATGCCATATAATCCACCTTCCAAAGAACCTGTTTTCTCCAAAGGAACTGATCTGTTACTTGATCCACTGTAATTCCAAGAGATCTCCAGCTACTACCTGGAGGTTAGTAAATACACACCCACAGAGGGGGGTTTAATCCCCAAATAACAGAATCAGTACCTATAACTTTAAGAAACAAATGCCCTCTGTTGCATTTGTTAGGAAAGCCCAACAGTAATGCCTTGGTTTCTGTCAGTAAAAGGCAGGGGAGGGGAATGGCAGAGACCTTTCCAGAACTTTTTCAGGCTTTGACAGAGGACTGATCTGGGCTGGGCATTGCAGCAACTACCAACTTGATCACACATGTTTCATGACTGAACCAGGCCCAGCTGCTCACTACTATAAAACAGCAGCCGCTCCACAAAAGCCAATGTTTCAAGCAAGTTTCAGTTCCAGGATCAAATCCCAGTTCTGCTGTGGAAGACTGTTGGATGACCTTGGGCCAGTCACACACAAAATCTCATGGGGCTGCTGTGAGGCTATAATGGAGAAGAGGGAAATGATGTAAGCTACATCTGGTCCCTGTTGTAGAGAACCGCAGTGTATAAATGAACTAAATAAATTTGAAATCAAACTAAATGGTAGTGGATGAGTGGAAAGAAGGAATCAAGAAAAACTGATGATAAGGGAGATAAAAAGAAATAGTGTAGTGAGAGGGAAACTAAAGTAATCCCCACATGTCCTTGTGCATTCTCTGGTGTGCAGCTCAGCCCACCCTAGTGGCTGTCACTGGGCCTAGCCCAATGGCTGGCACCATACAATAGGGCCCAATACAGTGGGCTAAAGCCATTAAGAATTTTCTCAGGGATAGGCTGTCAGAGCAAGGTAAGAAGGGAAAACAGAAAATAGAGTAGTAGATAAATGTATACTGGCTGGGGGGGGGGGGGGGGAGAGAAGGAAAATAAAAAAGGTGAGAAGATTATAGGAACTTTCAGGGAAGGAAAAAAATGGCAATAGTGGGATGAGGTGAAACTAAAATACCACCCCACAAGCCCTTGCATATTCCTCACTTACTATATCTAATTTAGAACTCAGCTCCAGTGCAGATCAAAAGATCCAGAGAATTGGACCAGTTACAGACAAATTTAATCATCAGGTTTGCAGTAAAGTCACAAACCAGATTACAAGACATCTCCCTCACCTGAGAAGAAGTGTGTAAGAACAGACAATGGGAAATCAACAGTGGTGATGGGACAAAGGCAGAGAAGTAGCCAGGTTGGCAAGGAGGAACACAGACAAGTAGGACCAGAATGAGAGAGAAGAAGGTGACAAGTGATGGGAGTCACCATCACAAACCAGAAAAAGAAACTGAGTGGACAGTGAGTTGGCAGCAGCTGTAAGTAGGAAGCAGGCAGTTGCCCTTTCCTCCATTTTCTAGATGCCACCTCTCCCAGTGAGAGAAAAGAAGCGAGTAGCTGAAGCTGGAAATAAGAAACGGAGGTGTTGCCACCACCTCTTTTGCCTTTCCTAAATTCCCAATACAGTAGAAAAGGATGGCAAGTGGCAATAGTTTCTGCTCCTGTTTCTCCTTTCTCTCTCGCTCATCTGCTGCCTGGCCTCCACCACATGACACAGCTGGGAAAGAGAAAGAGGGAAACAGGAGGAGACAATACTATCCATGTGAATCTCTCACAGGTTTCCCTTTGTAAAGAATGCGTCTCCTAGCGATTCTCAGTTGCTGATCACTACCTCTTGTTTTGCACGTCAAAATATGGCATATGCCAGGTTTTAAATAAATATAGAAAAATATATTATTTTGTGCTGATAACTATTTCAAATGTTTATCTGTTTCTCACTGAATACATCTTTGAACTATACTGGAAGCTCTTTATTAATGAACTTTTTGTTCAAGGGCAACGAGCAAATATCTATTTAGAACCTGAAAATACTGATTACTAGTTTCCTACTGTGCTTTCAAGGCCTTTTGGAAAATAAGCTCCACTAAATATGCAAAGGAGAAAGGTGAAGATGCTCTTCAGTATAAATGCACACATTATATTCAAAATGCAGAGAGCACAATATCATCAATATACCTTCTATAAAAATCATAATGTGTTCATTCACCTTGAATATGATTTTCAAATGCAAAACAGTATGTCTAGCTTTTATTAAAGTTTACTGTTTCAAACAGCTTGCTGAAAAGCTGCTACTAATGCATTTAATTTTCAGTTAAGAAATGCAGTTCTATAATATATCTATGACCAGAATTAAACAAATTGTAATCACCAACTAAGTTACATAACTTTAAGGTTGACAATGAAGAAATTATAATTGTCAATAAGATTTTCGATAACTTGGCTCCCTCACTGACCAAAAGGGAGACTGCAACAAAGAAATCAGAAGAGATTGAGACTGGGAAGGGCAACCATGAAGGAGCTAGAAAAGATTCTTAAGTGTAAGGATGTGTCACTAGCGACCAAGAACAAGTTTGTTCTTACCATCATTTTCCATCTAAACACCGCGGCGCCGCGGACTAAATAATTCGCTAAGGGGTAATGAGGCGGGATCTGTCCGTGATGAGGAAGGGTCCGGATTGGACCCTTCCTCTGGACAGACAATCAGAGGGACCAATCGGCAGGCGCAAAGCGCCTGCCGATTGGTCCCTCTGATTCCCAGCCCCAGAAACTGTGAGCCGCGCGCAGCGCGGCTTGCAGTTGCTCCCAGCCTGATGCGGCGAGAGGCACGAAGCGCCTCTCGCCGCGTCAGGCCGCTGCCGGAGGGAGCCCCTGGCAGCCGCGCGGAGCGCGCCTGCCGGGGGCTCCCTCCCACTAGACAGAGCCCCCGGCAGTCGCGCGGAGTGCGGCTGCCGGCGCCTCCCTGCCTCCGCGGGCCTCCCTGCCGCCGCTGCCGGGGCCTCCCTGCCGCCGCCGCGGACAGCCGCCCCCGGCGCACGGAGCCGCCGCAGACAGCCGTCGCCGCGGGACACCATGCTGGGTAAGTTCCTAGCGCCCGCTGTATCCCTCTTACAGCGGGCTATCTTTCTAGTATTAATATATATGGGTGTGAAAGTTGGAAAATGAAGCAAGTGGACAAGAAGAAAGTTAATTCATTTGAACTAGGGTGCTGGAGGGAGAGTGTGAGAAACCTCTGGTTGCCTGGCTGCTAGGGCTCCCCCAATCATCTGCCCCAGCATATGAAGATGACATCCCCCTTTTGGAGGACACTAGATAGGTGGCAGAGAGGAATGTCACTGTCTGTCTTCCTCCTCATCTGCCAAAGAGGGCTCTCAGTTTGTCTGGCTTCAGTTTAGGGCAGCATCCAGCTGCTGCCACCTTCCATTCCTCCTCTGTTCCTCCTACCCCTCTCTCCATCTCCTTCTCAATCTCCATTGCTTCACTCCTATTGGTCTCCTGTCCTCCTCTCCTACTCTTGCATCTGACCTCTTTTCTTCAGTCCCTCTGCCTTTCATCTTCCCCATGCTCCCAGCGGTCCCTGTTTCCTGCCCTCCCCCTCCAAGCTAATAACAACCCTACCATTCTCCCCAGCTTCTTCTTTCCTGGCCCCACCCTTCCTTGCCCATGGCAGCCATAGGCCTTGTTGGTGTACCCAGGCAAGAGGGCAGCCCAAGTCAGACTGCCAGTTGCATTTGCCTCCCTTCATCACCACAGCTCAGCTAGGGCACCACATAGTTCTGTCCTTCTGGCAGACAGGTGGGGCCTCCAAACTTCAGGCCCTTGGCGTGGCTTTTACCAGCAGCTGGTGTTCCTGCCCCATATGGAAACCTGTGGGGTAGGGGCTGCGACAAGCTGGGTAAGTTCATTGATCAACAGGATGCAGGGGTGGGGGAACGCGTCTGGCCTCATGAGCAGGAGCCCAGGAGCAGCTGGACAGAGAGTTTTACAGGTACCATTGATGTCAAAAAAAGACAAATAAGTAGATTCTAGATCAAATCAAGCCTGACTATTCGCTAGAAACTAAAATCATTAGCTTCTGACGCTATTCTGATGCTATTGTATTTTGGTCACATTATGATGAGACAAGACATGCCACTAAAGGAAGCCATAGCCCTCAGTTTGAAAGACCTGAGCAAGACTGTCAAACATAGGAAGATTTGGAGGCCATTAATTCACTGAGTTACTATAGACTGGAAGCCACCTTACGGCATTTAACACACACATACATACATCAAAACATTTCTGCTTCCACAAATTTTATCAACACCCAAGTAAATGGTATTCATTTAGGTCATTTATACCCTACCTTTTTCCCAAGTGTAGATCCAATAAAGCTCACATAGTTCTGTCCTCCATTTTACCTTATCTTGTGAAGTAGGCTAAGCTAAGAGTATGGGACTGGCCCAGGTGGCCCAAGGTCATGCAGCAGGTTTCCATGACAGAATGGGGATATGAACCTAGATCCTAGTCAAGCAGTCTGTTATTCCACATTGGCTGTAATATTAGTGCTATCCTATACAGAGTTATAGAGCCTCTTGTGGTGCAGAGTGATTAGCGGCAGAAATGCTGTCTGAAGCTGTGTGCCCATGAGGTTGGGAGTTCGATCCCAGCAGCCGGCTCAAGGTCGACTCAGCCTTCCATCCTTCCGAGGTCGGTAAAATGAGTACCTAGCTTGCTGGGGGGTAAACGGTAATGACTGGGGAAGGGAATGGCAAACCACCCCGTATTGAGTCTGCCATGAAAACGCTGGAGGGCGTCACCCCAAGGGCCAGACATAACCCGGTGCTTGCACTGGGCTTACCTTTACCTTATACAGAGTTATACCCTTTTAAGTCAATGGATTTAGAAGGGTGTAACTTTGGTTAGAATGGCCCGGTATGCATATGATATAATTTCCAATGTATTGAAGCACCTAGATTTACAGTATAAATCAATATATCTAATTTGAAATGTAGACAAATGTTTGGATACTTAAATCTGGGGACTGAAGCCATGTTTGCAGAAAAATATGAAAGCCCCAGAATATTTTTTAAAAAAACAACAGTAGATTATGATACTTTCACTGACATTCTAAAATACTGTTTTCCTCACACTGAAAACACAGCCTTCTGATATATTAAATGATTTCTCCTCACATGTCAAAACTATTAAATGTTGCTAAGAATTGATGACCCAACAACACACAAATGAATTAACTATGTATGCAGCCATATTTGTGAATATCAGAGTACAAAGTCTTAAAAAGCTAATATAATAATTCTCTATCCATTATTTTGTTTTTTAGAATCATCTTGCATAATGAAGCATTTGAATATCCAGTTAACACCAAAATTCTATATACAGGCACCTTATTGTTTGATAACAATATTAATACATCCATGTATGAATAACAAAAGAGTAAAAACTATAAGAACTTAGCTAACAATTTCTGTTAGTTTATGGAATGGTGAAATAGACAAACCAACCAAGTTAGCAATATCCCTATTATCAATCCATTAGAGATAAAAATGCAATGTACGATTAAAGATACAACAGGAGTAAAATATCTAAGAGCATAAAATCATCTAAGAGCATAAAAATTATGCAGCATAATTTTCCAGGTGTTTTACACCTGTCTTTGATTATTGCAATCTTACTGTAAGAGCAGCGAAAATGTGTTCCAATAAGTAGGCAAGCATTTTAAACTCACAAGCCACTTAAAACAATGTAAAATGCTTTGTTTTTTTAAGGAAGGGTTATTTCAGGCTCCTAAGCACTTAGTAAGGACTCTGCTTCTCCAAATGCTGAGACTTCTATAGACTACTGGAGCAAGCTCCCTGAGATCAGAATCCTGCTCAAACTTCCACAAATCTGCAGGACCTGCAAAAGTGAGCGCCTCCATCAGGCATTTGCTTGATGCCGACCAGTATCTGCTGGTCTCCACCCGCTCAGACGCCCCTTCCATGACTGAACAATTTGATCTCCCCAGGGATATGTCAGTGTTGTTCATACTATGTTGAGTTATGATTGTTGCCTGACAGATTGTTATAATGTTCTATGTAATTTTGTACAACGTTCTATGTAAACTATCCAGAGCCGTAGGGAAGGGGGAAGGGCGGTATAAAAATCCGAATGAATGAATGAACGAACGAACGAAGATGCATGGGTTACAGAGTCACTAGACTCACTAGATTTTGGCTGCAATTGTAGAAATATGGAAACATTCTAAAACGACAAACGCTATCATATTTTCTTGTGGAGATCCATTAGTTTCCCATTATTTGCTTAAATATAAACTATCAAAGGCTGCTTGAGACCTCTGGGTCAAGAAATAGAGACTTTTAAAAAATATTTGTAAATCAATTCATCCTTTTAGAGCAGGGGTAGTCAATCTGTGGTCCTTCAGATGTCCATGGACTACAATTCCCATGAGCCCCTGCCAGCAAATGCTGGCAGGGGCTCATGGGAATTGTAGTCCACGGACATCTGGAGGACCACAGGTTGACTACCCGTTTTAGAGGATTCTGCAGTCAGCAGAAGTTTTAAAAACGGCAAAAGCAAACATGTACATGTGTAAGTATCTGCTTCTCCTACCCCCACCCAAAAAAAGCTGCTTATTTGATTGGAAGCAAAGGAGTACATTCGTTTATCTAACAGCTGAAAAATCCACACAATAGAACCAGTCTAGGATAGGATTTGAATATCTGCAAACTTAAGGGAACTGTAGGGGCCATTCTGCACGACTTCAATGTTGCAAAAGACTTACAAATTGTAAACGCTACTAATTTGCAGTTCCGCAAAACATCGCACATAATCTCCTACACTCCTGAAACAGTCCCGCAAAAAACGATTCGTTGTAGCGCTTAAAGGGAAATCCAGAAAAATGGATTCACCCTCCAAAAAGTGCTACACTCTTGCAAACAATCTGCAACAGTAGCGAAAAAGACCTGTGTGTTCCCATTGTTGCGGTTCCAGGAAAGTCCCTCCCCCTGGCTCTCTCCTCTGAACTTCCGGCGAAATGATCGCCATATTTTTTTTTTGGATCGAGCAGAAAGTAACGAACCGGCGAGCCTTCATTCACCCAGCGAGGCTTCTCCGGCTACAGTCCCTCCACAGAAGTGCTTTAAAGCTCCCCTAAGTCACCAAGCACAACACAGCCCCGTTTGCATGTTCCCTTTATTTTCGGCCAAAAATCACACCTGTGCAGGGGGGGGAGCTTTTCGGGAGCATGATAACAGCCGCCCATTGGCTGTTCGTTTGATTGACGGCCAGGGGCGGGACAAAGCACAGAAAAAATTGCTTCCTTTCTAGCGATTTTTGCGAGACTGGAAACCTGTGGGAAACGATTAAAACGCTACTGGATTCCACTACAAAAACAGGTATGCGTAACACCGAGATTGCACTTTTAAAAATAGCGTTTCTGCTTTCAGGAACCAATTGGCAAAATTGGTCCTTGTGCGGAATGGGCCTAGGTTTGCAGTAAAATACAAATTAAAAGAAACTGAATATAAAAGACTATTGAATCAAAGCCAGCATCTATGGATGTGCAAACATTCTCCTCCCTCACTCAAAAACAAAGTGTTAGCAGCATATTGGGTTGTTGTAGCACCCCAAACTGCCAAGAGCAAACATGGCAGCAAAGGCTACAAGGAGCAGGTAAGAAGGGGAAGATGGTACAGCAGGATCCAGCTTGCTACTCCCACATGCCTATTTTACCCCACCCTCATGGGCAAGCAGAAAGTTAGGGCAGGACAGTGAAGAGAGAAGTGGAGCAGGGGGTTGGACTAGATGACCCTGGATGTCCCCCAAATTCCTGGTAAGGGGTGCAATGTTAAGTTGTGTCCCAGCCAGGTTTGGTAAACGCACTTCCTGGCCTCCCCCTTTCTCCTGAGCCCTAGGACCTTCTTCTTGGAGGGGTTGAGTTTCAGACTACTCAGTCACGCAGCTAACGGCTTCCAAACATCTGGCAAATGATTTCAGGTAGGGAGTCCGGGTGGCCATCCATCAAGAGATAGAGTTGGGTGTCATCTGCATATTGATGACAACCCAAAAATTCTGCACCAGCTGAGCCAGAGAATTAAAAAGGGTAGGGGAGATCACCCCCCCCCCTTGAGGGACTCCACAAGGGAGTCGAAAGGGGCAAGGCAGTTCCTTCCTCCACTGCAATCCTTTGCATCTGGTTCTGCAGGAATGAGAGCAGCCACTGAAGAGCTGTCCCCAATATCTCCTTCCCAGTGAAGGAATTGGCCAAAAGCTTGTGGTCAACCACAACAAAAGCGGCTGACAAATCTATCATCAGAAGAATGGCTGTACCACCTCTAACAAGCTGGCATTGAAGATCATCCATCACGGCAACCAGCACTGTTTCCACCCGGTGGCCAGACAGAAAGCCGACTGATATGGGTCAAGTACCGATGTTTCCTCCAGGAATGCTAGGAGCTGGTCCACAGTGGTCCTTTCAACCACCTTACCCAGAAACACAAGATGCGAGACTGCGCGGTAGCTGGCCGAGTTTCACAGATCCAGTGATGGTTTCTTAAGTAGAGGGCGGACCACTGCCTCCTTCAACAACTCAAGGAACTCCTTAGTAGACAGGGAGAGATTAATATCCCTCACTGGGCCCACTATCTGCTCACCACCCACTTTGAGCAGACCAAGACAGACAGGGATCTAGGAGGCACGTAGTCACCCACACCAACCCTAGCAACTTGCCCACGTCAGTTGGTGAGAGCCATCTGAAGCCATCAAACGTTACTTCCAAAGGTGGCTAACCGGCCACAAATCTAATAAGAAAGAGTATATTGTAGTTGTTGTTGTTAGGTGCGAAGTCGTGTCCGACCCATTGCGACCCCATGTACTAGTGAAGTGCTAATTGATGTTCAGATTAGAATAATAAAGAAATTGTTTTAAAAGAAAAAGGACAGAAGTCTGTGATCACACATTTCAGAACACGGAATCGCTGTTCAGCACCTTCCTATTGTAAAACATATATCCAACTGCTTCACACAAATCAATTGCTGTGCAATTCAAAGCACAATACACCACAAATAGAGAATTGGTTCATCTAATAGCAAATACCATTGGATGAGTTGTGTAAGCGAGACAAGCAGCAGTGCTGATCAATTGCCTCCACACACACCCTAAAGCTGCATTCAGGCACAACAAGAGCCAATTAAGCAAAGACTGTTCATGAACACAGCTTGTAGACATGCTTTCAAATGCATCTCCCTGCCTTTTTGTATGAATGGTGATTAAGTACTGTTAATCTGAAACAAATTGTGGTTCCCTACCATGTCCAAATGGAGGAACCCAGGTGAATTGAAATACATTAACTCCCCACAAACTAAGATTCTAAACTTGGAAAAACTGTGGTTTAAAAATACATCTTGGAGGAGTAAACAAACTCTGATTCACCTGTGTGCATGCATTTATATATAATTGGGAATCCAGCTATCCTTGATCAAAAGCAACACCCCCTCCCCCAACACTCAGTGTTCATGTACAAATCTCAGCTTAATTAGAGCTTGTTGTAACATCTGAGAACAACCTAAGATCCTTCCTTCTACTGAGTCCAATGCTCAATAGAAACACTGTTTAAGCACTAGGTCTCCCAGTAAGCAGCAGAGGAGGGAAGAGTGCAACTTGCCACCTAACATCCTCTTCTTGTTGCTGGAGTCCATTAGGCACCACTAAAAGCTGTGGCACCTGAAAGATGCCTAATATCATGTTTGTGTGTAAAGTGCAATCAAGTTGCAGCCAACTTATGGCGACCGCATAGAGTGTTCAAGGATGTGGAATGCCTGGCCTTTAGATTTTTAGCCCACCACCCTCTGGGGACTCATGGTGGGGTACAATACGGAACCCCCCCCCCATAAAACATGATAAAACCCCATCCCATAACATCTTGGAAGCTAAGCAGGGTTAGTATTTGGATGGGAGACCAACAAGGAAAACATTGCAGAGGACAGCAGCAACAAACCAGCTCTACTTAATCACTTGCCTTGGAAACTATGAGGTTGCCACAAATTGGCTGTGACTTGATGACACATTACACACACACACACACACACACGTGGTTTTCAAGGCAAGTGATTAAGCAGAAGTGGTTTTCCATTGCCTTCCTCTGTAAAATCTTTCTTGGTAGTCTCCCATCCAAGTACCAACCCTGCTTAACTTCCAAGATCTGAAGAAATCAGGTTCCATGATACCATTCCACATCCCACCCAACAGCTCAGGTTAAAATAATATCACCATGCAACGTAATGGGATACAATGGCAATTCTTTTTTTCCTTAAGCATCATTGAAAAATCTAATCTGAATAAAGGCCATAAAGACCACTACTTATTCTCCATTTTATAAATTCATCTTTCAGCAAAATCTTTTCCCAATAAGCAATATTTTACCCATCTTACAGTGTACATGCTATTGTCTATCTTTCAGTGTCTAAGTATATGTTGCAAGAATTTAATTCTACTTATAAATTCCTACTACTACTACTACGGTCCAAGCCCATTGCATTCAGAAATACAACAGGCGCTAGATTAGGGGGTTGGAATGGAAGAACTCTGTGAATGGCCTCCCCCTCCCCCCAGGACCTGAAAAAGCTGCAGTCAGCTGTTATGGAACTCCCTGGCAGGAGCAGCTCTCATGTGGCAGGGATCTATAGCCTCCAAGCCTCAGAGGGAAGTGGAAAGAGGAGGAGGTGGTCAGGGGTGGGGGACAGAAAGTGACTGGCTGGCCACTGGACAGACAGGCCAGCCGGTTGGAGGAGGTGGCACTCAGGGGCGGGACAGCCGCCCTAGGTGGGTGTTAAGCGCTGAGTGGCACTTAAGCAATGAGACACATTCCTCCAAGGCCTTACCAGAAATATTAAATGGAACAGATATTTTATGCCTTAAAACACTATATTTTAAGGTACGTTATATTTTATGCTTTAATATCATCTAAGACTCATGTAAGGTCAATTAAAAAAAGTTCTGCTTGTTATATTCCTTTCCTTTATTGTTGGGGTATTACCAGTGTACAGTATAAATTTATTATAAGTAAATAATTGATTTTGGAAATAATTGATTTGTATATATCCAACGTGGTTAAACAAGAAATGACAAGACTGAACATTGACATTTTAGGAATCAGTGAACTAAAATGGACAGGAATGGGTGAATTTAATTCAGATGACCATCAGATATACTACCGTGGACAAGAATCTCGCAGAAGAAATGGAGTAGCCTTCATAATCAATAAGAGAATAGGAAAAGCAGTCTTGGGATACAATCCCCAAAATGACAGAATGATCTCAGTTCGAATCCAAGGCAAATCATTCAACATCACAGTAATCCAGGTCTATGCCCCAACCACTGCTGCTGAAAATGATGAATTTGATCAGTTCTATGAAGCCCTACAACACCTTCTAGAAGCAACACCAAAAAATGATGTGCTTATCATCATGGGGGATTGGAATGCTAAAGTAGGAAACAAAATTATGTCCATGGCATTCCCCTGATCCAGCAAGGTAGTCACTTTCTCGAAAAAAGAGATAAGGTTGGTCAGACATTACTTGTTCTTGCAAAACCCACGCTGAGTCTTAGAAATCACAGCTCTCAGTTCCAGCTGCTCAAAGTGTTTGATTATCTGTTCCAAAATTTTTCCAAGCTGACGGGTCGATAATTACCGGGATCCTCCTTTTTCCCTTTCTTGAAGATGGGGACAACATTTGCCCGCCTCCAATCGTCTGGCACCTCACCTGTTCTCCAAAAGTATCAAAAATAATGGACAGAGGTTCAGAGATGACATCTGCAAGTTCTTTTAGTACCCTTGGATGCAGTTCATCTGGCCCAAAAGGCTTTGTTTCATTTAAAGAAACTAGGTGTTTGTGGACTATTCCAACAGTGATCCTAGGCCACCATTCCCGTCCCCTGTGTTGTGTTACGTTTTTGCCACATTGATCTATTTCCCTCAAAAGAGAAGACCGAGGAGAAATAAGAGTTAAGCAGTTCAGCCCTCTCTTCATTATTATCTGTTATAATTTCACTTTCTTGTCCTCGCAGTGGTCCTATGGTGTCCTTAGTTTTTTTCTTGCTTGAAATATAACTAAAGAAGCCTTTTTTGTCATGTTTAGCATTTCTTGCTAGCCTAAGCTCATATAGAGCTTTAGCTTTTCTAACACTCCCCCTACAATTATTATTTGATTATACTCATCCTTGGTAATAAGGCCTTCCTTCCATTTCCTAAAAGACTCTTTTTTATTCCTCAAAACTTTTGACAACTGCTTATGGAGCCAATTTGGCTTCCTTAGGCTCCTTCCATCTTTTCTTCTCAAGGGAACTGTTTGTGATTGAGCCTTCAGTATTTCACTTTTAAGAAACTCCCAGCCCTCTTGGACTCCCATCTCTTTAGGACTTTCTAACCACGGGACTCTACCCAACATACCTTTAAGTCTGTTAAAATTGGTTTTCCTGAAGTCCAGTCTATACGTACAATTATGTAAAGGTTTTCTCTTTCCCACAATTGAAAATTCCAAAAGCACATGGTCACTGCTCCCAAGTGTACTCACTACTTCCACCTCATCTACCAGTTCTTCCCTGTTGATGAGAATCAAGTCTAAAATAGCAGAGTCCCTGGTTCCCATCTCTACTTTCTGGGAAATAAAGCTGTCGGCAAGAAAAGTTAAGAATTTAACGGAGCTTGCATTTTTAGCAGAGTTTGTCTTCCAACAGATATCTGGGTAATTGAAGTCACCCATGACCACTGTTTCCCCCTTTTTTGAAACTGTATAATTTGGTCTTGCAGTATCTCATTCAAGTCCTCTGACTGGCTTGGTGGTTTATAGCAGACACCCACAATAATACCACTCTCATTTCCTACTCCCTTTATATTTACCCAAATACACTCAATTGAACATGGCTGATTTACAGCAATCTCATAGACTTTTCAAGGCAATAAACATTCAAAAGTGGTTTGCTATTGTTTGCCTCCATGTCACAATCCTGGTATTCCTTGGTGGTCTCCCATTCAAATATTAGCCAGACCTGAACCTGCTTAGCTTATGAGGACTAGCCTGACCTACTTCTTATCTCCAAGTTATTCTCTAGATCAGTGGTCCCCAACCCCAACCTTTTTATCACTGGTCAACACTTGACAATTTCACTGAAGCCCCAGAGACGTCTTTTGCCGAGGGCCGCCGCCGCCTGAGCCCCTGCTCCACTTGCTTTCCCTCCACTTGCTTTCCACTTGCTTTCCCGCTCCACTTGCCTTCCCGCTGCCCAGTGGGGGCGCTGCCAGCAGCAGCTGCGCAGTGCCACGCCAAGGGGGAGCCCCAGCCATGGCAGCCGTCGAAGAGCACCAAAGGTGAGCCGGCGGCACAGTGGCTTGTCAGCTCCCAAGGCAGCAGCCGCAGAGGATGATGAGGGGGAGCCCGGTATCGACTGATCTACGGACCGGTACCAGTCTCCAGATCAGGGGTTGGGGACAGCTGTTCTAGATGTTTGCAAAGCAGTGTTTTAAGAATCATTCCAATCATTCTTGGACAGCAATTAAACTGACCTGCCCGTTGTTCCTCGGATATTTCACTTTTTAAAAAGTGGGGTAACATTCACCTTTCTCCAATCATCTGGCATATCACTTGTTTTCCAAGAGACTTTGAAGATAATAGAAAACAGGTCTGCCAACTCCCCAGCTAGGTATTTTAAGAATTCTCAGGTAGACACCATCTGGCCCAAAGCATCTAGACACTTCTGAAAGACCTCTGTACTTATATCCAGCTGCAAATACCCAAATCCTACACTCCACAGTGGGCCTCTAGACTTCAGAGAGAAGACTGAGATAAAATAGGTGTTATGCCTGTTTGCCTTGGTTTTATCTTCTGTTTTTACCCAAAGTGGACCTATAATCTCCTTCACCTTCACACTGAAAAAAAAATTACTGTGAGCTTCCCAGGCCAATCTTAGCTCATTCTGAGCTTTGGCCTGCCTAACAACCATCCCACAGTGTTTAGCAACCTGTAGGATCTGTTCATTGGTAATCTATCCTTCCTTCCATTTCTAAAACATTTTTTTTCTTCAACTGATTTGTAGAGCTCTCTAATCACCCATATTGAGTTCTTGATCTCCTAACATGTTTCCAATAGCTTGAGAACAGAACTTACATTTTAAAAGAACTTTAACTTGCCCTTTTCCCTTCTGAAACTCTTTCCCATGGAATCCTTCCCATCATCTATCTAAATTTACTAAATTCTACTTACATCCATCATATGTGTTTGACTACAAACACTCTTAATATCCCAGAAAAGGAAGAATACTGAATATTACTAATTCCCCGTAACATGCCCACCACTCTCAACTCATCTACCAGCGATACTCCAATCATGAGAATCATCCCACCAAATCTCCATAATGTCTACTAAATCATATCGCTCTATCTGGATTAGAAATTCGAGCAAATCCAGTTTATACCCCATACTTCAGGCATTAGTATACAATACTGCAAGCCATGAATCCCTGAGCCTGGCATCCCCTACATCTCATCATTTTGGACTCTCCAGAGAGCATTAATCATTGGAGCATTAATTATTTCAAGTAGCCTAGTGTTCCTTTAGGTTCTTATAATGCACTGATACCAATAATGAGTAGACAGGATTTGTTAAACAAAATTTCTCTGAGAATGGTTTAAAACATAAACAAACATTGTCCCTATGTTATTAGAAAACATGTACGCAGAATACTATTATTCTCATCAATATTTCTCAACATCCAATATCCTTGTCAGCCATATTAACATTAATATCCTATCTCTGTTATCTCTATACCTTGTCAAAAGATTAATCTTCCAAATAAAGAAAATACCTAAGGAATTGAAATTTGTATATGATGCTAGTGGATCAAACTCTGAAGGTAACATAGATTTGTTATGTTGGCAGAACCATCTCTTAATCCACAATTCAACCTCTTATTTGTTTAAATGTCCAAGGGATGAAAGAAAAGAGTACAGCAAGTTATACGTAGAACAGAGTCTAAAGTGACTGCTTAAAGAATACTAGGATTTTTAATGCAGACATACAAATTTGGACATCACACAGTATTCCCTGATAATAAAAACAAACCACTGTATTCCCAGAAAATATTCTTACATGGATGAGTAACGTTAGAATATCTTGAAAGGAATATCTTGAAAGAATATCTGAAAGGAAATAACTTCTAATGTTGAGTAACGTTAGAATATCTTGAATATTTTGAAGGATTTATAACTACTTCTGGTGGCCTTTCTTAAGATTGTTCATCTAGTAACAGATGACTGTATGTGTTTGTGGGGGGGGGCGTATTTTTCTTTCAGTCTTACAGAATGGCTTAGTAGAATCAGCGTGAAGGGTATCTTCACATTCTGAAATAAACCCTTCCTCAATACCAAGAATATTTGATGGGACCCAAATGATTTTGGCAGTTCTGGTTGGGTTTTTTATCTTGTGGATATGCTGTTATATTGTTTTTGTGCGTTCATGTTGATACTTTGTTCACTGGTTTGAATCTAAAAAAAAATGGTGAGATATAAGGTGGGACATGAATATCTCAAATAAATACAAACCTGACATTTTCATCTATGAAACCTCTCCAATTGTGGTCTACTAGTGGCAAGGAGAACACAAGAGTTCAACAAAACCTTCCCCCAAAAAATGTATCCCACCAATTTTGGCAATATAGAAGTATAGGCTCAAAAAATGGAGCAAAAAAAAGTTTATCCATTCATTCTGAAAATACAACGTACTGTCCTCATTTTTATTTGGGCTCATAACATGATGACATAGCCAAGCATAAGTAGCTGGATCACATTCCCATTTTTAAAATGGTCCCAAACACTGCTGACGGGGACAGTGAATATGACTAAACTGGTGTGTAAAAAATATGGTTCTGAAGTCTTCACATTCCAGGCTCATGAAAAGTAAGCACTTGTGCTGAACACAAAAATTCTATTATGGGATAGGGGTTTTATATTTCTTATGGGGGGTATATTGGACCCTACTACAAGTCCCCAGAGAGTGGCGAGCTAAAAATCTAATAAATAAATAAATATAAATAAATTAGGGGAAACTATTTTGGGAATAGCAAACTAAAGTAATGTAAACTATGGTAAAACTGTTGCTAAAACTACTATAATGCTGTTGGGATACATATCTTAATGTTATGGCAGCAAAACCTGAAATACCTTCTTCTAGTGTTAATGGGACAACACTCCTAACATTAAAAATGGCAATAAATATGGTGGACATGAGGAGATACATAGATTCAAATATGTACTGCTCTAACACACTATTTTTCAAGCAGGAAGATTAGAAAAGTTGTCAAAAAATTACTTAATTCCCCTGCCCAGGGAAATGCAGCAATGCTATGCCAGCTATATGCCTTCTCTCTTCTTTCTGGTCTTAATTCAACAGGGAAGAAAGGGGAACACCTACGTAACAGCTGGCATAGCATTGTTTTTTTTTCTTTCCTATTTGCATACATGCTGAACTTTGTCAACCAATATGGGGGAGGAGACACACAGTCATAAGGAACATGTAAGAACTGAACGTATAGGCTGGCAAATGTACAAGGCAGGACAGATATACAAACCACTTAATTGTAACATATAGTTTCAAACTTGTAGACTAAGACATTCAAAATATCTTTCAAGATACAAAGATATTTCAAATATAGAGATGCTGATCACTTCAAACAGTTACCAACTTTAAAACATGCTGTCTTATGTCTTCCAGAGAGCAAGACCAAAGAGTGATGTCAGCTATCTTGTAGCACACAGAACATTTAGATACAAGGCAAGAATTAGGTATACAAATACTGTATGGTGTATTTCTGCATTTCCATCTTAAATCATCCACATATTTTATGTAGTACACACACACACACACACACACACACAAGCATGATTAAATCACCATTCTATATGCAAAAAAGGAAAATGCTGAATATGCTTTCTTTATCAATCTCTGCACACCCACCACAACAACACAATAGTTACATTTCAACTCTAACCATTAAAAGTTCAGTAACACCAGTAATGATTGAAATAATTCAATATGCATGGATGTATGGACAATGTCTAAATAATGGGGGGTGGGGGGAGGAAGAATCAAAATTATTTTTCTTTAGGGTCAATGACTTTGTCTTATACTGTATCCTCTGCTAGAATACAAAGTCATCAACTGTTATTCTTGCTTTTAAGGAGCAGCAAAAGAGTATTACTTTGCAAGCATGGCCAACTCCAAATTGTATTCAGAATGACAGGAGTATAGCCACTATGGCTTCAAATAGCCTTTCTAGTAGGCCAAGACCCTGGAGACATAAATACGCAAATCAGATTTATGGATTTTTCTTACACCATACTGAAACAAGACTACCAACAAAGTATAAAAGAGTCAGCACTGAAAACACAGAAACAGGAGATTTTGAAAAATTCTTAAGAAAGATATGTTAGGTTTTGAGGGGTTTTTTTTTAAGTTTCAGCAATACCTATAGGCAATTTTGTACTTACTTTAGAAGCCCATGGCTGCAGACAGTTGGCGTAACAACGAACAAGAAAAGCCATTTCCTGGGTTGAAGGGGAAAGTTTCCACTCACACAAAAAAGCCACAGAAAAGAAATTAAGTAAAATTCCCCGAAGATACTCTTTATAAACCATAAACCAAACACAATGGATCTCGAGGCACAAGATTAGGCAGACTTTGTTTCACAGTGATAAATTATAGCTACTACTGCATTTTAGTGGCTTTCGGTGTTAAAATAATTACTGCAAAAATAGTGTAAGAAATGCATAACATTACAGTAAAAAAATTCAGTGTTGTTTTTTTTCCAAATATGTCAGTAGGCTTTCCACAGGCAAAATTTTGACCTGAAATAGAACTATAGTAAATTCTAAAAAGAGTTATAAGTAAATACAATGGTCTATGAAAAAGAGGATCCTGAAGTCCTGTAAATATTTTTCCATCCCAAATCAAGGCACAGTCATAGCTGGTTAGTCTTCCAATGCCCTTCTCCACATCTCTTCATTTTAAAATGCAAGTACAGTTTTGGAAAGCTTCTTCTTAAGTAGATCTCAAGCAACTAAAGAATCCTTCATATCAAAGTTTCTTCTTTATATTCCTGTTCACCGTGACTGCCAGATTGTATCCATGCACAGTTGGTTTCTTCAGGCTATAGATCTATATTCTAACAGGTTTGCACTACAGAATTGTTCAAAGCCTCTGCAATCAAAACCATTTTCCTCCCCCATCTTCCAATGCAGATTTTAAAATGCTGCAGTATAGCTTAGAATTCTAATGCATCAGCCAGATACAAGGTTATTCCAAAACCAGCTTTATCAATTAAAACAAGTCTAATGCATTGCAAAAGGCAACATCCACAGCAAGACTGAATGCTCGAGTCCTAATTCCTACTATCTTTGCTCGTTTCTCAGCAGCTCCCTCAGGAGAAGCTCTCATCGATTGGATGCTCCGCAGCAAGATGAAATATCTAATAAGGAGGAGAGAAAGTGGGAGGGGAATGGAGCTAAAAGGATGACATCACCTGTATAGAAAGCCTTTAGAAACTGCATTAGATCAATTGGCTACTGTATCTGCAGATGCAGCCAGTGCATCTTTATTGACCTAGTATAAACACACCTCTGTACAACAACAATTCAGCAAAACATAGTCTCTTACATTTCATATCACTCTGTTGATCTGACAGCACACACAATTCCTTGGAGCAATTTTTTAACCACTTAATCCTGAAATGTGTGCATCTGTTTGCATTTCCTTCTAAGCAATATCAAGGACAAAGCATATTTCTTATCATTGTGTTTAAATTTAACACAAGCTTATCATTCATTATCTATCTCCAATTCAGTGTTAGAGGACTCTGCATAACCCAAGGTCTCATAATGTCAAAGAGACT
Organism: Paroedura picta; assembly: GCF_049243985.1. Taxonomy (NCBI): domain Eukaryota; kingdom Metazoa; phylum Chordata; class Lepidosauria; order Squamata; family Gekkonidae; genus Paroedura; species Paroedura picta. The sequence continues at coordinate 93,951,014 of NC_135371.1, forward strand.
AACTCCCCCTCAATACAAAAAGTGAAAGGAGCACAGAATCATAATTTTGCTCTCAACGTAGGGGGCCATATTATATTTTTAGTAATGTTGGTACATAGTAAATACATTCTAGGGAACAGCCTAGAAGTTACTAAACCTGTGATGCTGTTTTTATTATGGCTAAAGTCTAGAGAGGACTTTAAAACAGAGGATCCAGAGGGGTGCTGAAGTCTGAGATCACAGATGTACTGTGATTACAAAATGGTTATTTTGTTACCCCTCCATATTGCTTTTGTTATATCCAAAAACAGGAAAGTTCCTTGCTTTCTTCATATGTAGTTAATTCCTCCATAACCACTAACAGTGGCTGCAGATTTATCATCCATTTGTCACTTACTCAAACACTAAGCTTATCTTTGGGACCCTGATTCAGGTGCTTCTGCCATCCAAGTTCAGATATGTGGCAATCCAAGTACACATCTTCTCACATATGACACTGAAATTATAGAATCCATGTGTTACCCTTTAACACTATCTTTCACCACTGAGTGAAGATGTTTTGTCAGCATTCCCTCCATGACCCTCCATCTTGCTTATATGTGACTATGTGTGTGTGTGTTGATAAGTTGTTTTCATAGTTTTCTATAGATGCATTTTAAAATTTATCATAATCCAAATTAATTGGAATTCCTATGGATTTCATTCTCACAGCAATGACAGTGTTCCCCAGTGACGATGTTGCTTGTTCTGTACCATGAAAATTTTCACTGTAAAACGCCCTGAGCCGAATGGGAGGGTGGTATATAAATATAATAAAATAATGAATAAAATAAAGTGCTACACATTTGGTCTTTCGTTTTCACATTTGTCTACTTAGGTTCTGTATCACAATCAAGGATGTGTCAAAACAATCCTCCAGTTAAATAAATAAACCAGGTAAAATCATGAAATAAGGCGGCCCTTTTAATTATATTATATGCAGAAGCTAGATCAAATCTGCCAAAGCAAGGCATGATTGACCCACAGGTTCATTTCAATCACTAGGTAGAATGTGTCTTCTGGAAATAAATTAGGCATTCTATGCTAGTCTGCTGCAGTAGAATAAGAAAAAAGTCTAGTGCCACCGTAAAGCATGATGGAATAAATCAGGCAAATCTTTAAGGTGTCACTCGACTTTTTATATATTGGCAAGAAAGGAAAGCCAATGACCCAGTTTGTTTAAAGAAGTCTGCATGTGACCATAAACTACTATCAATGCTTTATGCAAGAACAAGGAAATCAAAGTGGAAACAACCTTCAACACTAGTATTTCCATTATTATGAGATCAATTTAAAGACATATTTATCATTGCTTTAACATAAGAGAAACTAATCAGCATTTAAACTAATACTGATGTTTTGGCTCCAACAAAGGCAGCAGATGAGCAGTCCAACTATGCAGCTGTGTTCCACCTTTTTAAATGATACATGTGACACAGCTCCAAAGCATGCAAGTACAAACTCCAAGCAGCAGATCAGATTTCAAAAGGCCTACTCTTAAATAAAAATCGGGTGATAACATAATTGTTTTGCATGATACTACTTGTTCTAATATACTGACATTTAAAAATCAGCTAAATTAGGCTTTTCCCCTTGACTGGGAAAACACATACTGTTTGTTGTTCTGCTAAACTAGAGAGCTATAGTCTCACAGCTGCCTTTTAGAACTGCTGCATTGTACATGACATTTAATCTACTCTACCCATTTTGGCCCATTTGCCATATTTTACAACTACTGTAAATACAAGCTCAGTAATGGGTGGGGGGGGGATTCAGTTGCTCCTTGTTTCGCCTTAAAGGGACGATGACATCATCCTTTTCCTTTTCCTACGAATCAAATGGCAGCTCCTGCAACACCCTGGGGAATGTATCCGAGACCTACAATGCAAGCTTGCCAGCCTAACAGCTAGATGCTGGAGAGAAGACTGACCTGATTCCAAACTGGCACCCATTCAGAAAAGAAGTTACTGTGACGCAAGTCCCTTAATAAATTATCTGCTGAAGACATGCCTCAAAATGCAGAGGGAAATGCATTTGACAGATATCACAATCAAAGTATGATTGTAAAGCTAACACAACCAAGACGATCAAAATATACATTTAATTTTTAAAAAATATAAATGACAGCAAATGTTTTGTTTGCATTAAATATCACACACAGTAATCTAAAGAGAAGAGGCAGGAAGAACAGGGTTTGGTGGATTAACTGGAAGAAACAATTTCAACAGGACTAAAACTGGTGTCCTTTACAATGAAGACTTACACTGTTGGTTAAGGAAGTTATTTTATATGAAGAATTATACCAAAACATGCACAAGTTGCCATCAAGGAACTCATAGCTCACTAGCTCATTCCAAATGCAGCCCCAGAAATGCCAGCTGCCCTAATTTTCAGTAATGCACTGAAGACAGCCATTTGATCAAGTGCTCCAATACCTATGTGGAAAATGAAGGAATTGGGAAGAAAACTTTGAATATAACTACTAGCCAGTTGTTTCTACTTCCATAAACCTCTGCACTCAGGAATGTGTTCAAAAAATTGAAAACATCTAGTGACCAGAAAGCAATGTGCCATTCCAAAAAGTGACATAAAATGATTTATATTCTTAAAAGTACAGTCTACTACAATTTCAGTGGGAAATGGCAAGGCATCAAAAGGATAATGCAACATACAGAAGTGCCTGAAATGTACTCCAAAACAAAAAATATTAATTATGAAAATTATTGGCAAATGAGGCAGAATCTGACAATATCTCCATGCTGCATGAGCAAGCCTTATGTGATTTCGTATATACACACCTAGCTTATTAAAATTATATGTAGTCCATGAATTATTGTATTTTCAATTACATTCATCATACTTTCAGTTCTAAATTCCTGTCCTGAGCATTGTCACTAATTCAGAGACAAAAGTGTTGAGAAAAATCCCTATTAACTGCTTTCATTTCCTCCTTCATAATGACATTATGTTTTACCACAGGCTGTCTAACGTACATTATGCATCAATGCATCTAAAACCATGTTACCTTGCTGTAGTAAAATTCTAACCTCCCCCACCCACAAAAAAAGAACATAAAGATTCTACAGCAATATGAAAATGTAAGCAATCCTAAGGGAGAAAGGAAAGGGAGGAATAAAAAGAGAGAGCGAGGGAAGGAAGGAAGGAAGGAAGGAGAGGCAGGAGGGGGCGTGTAAGAGAGAGGCTGTCACTAGAACTAAAATGATGTAAGCTTCTAAAATTAGAATCAGCTATACAGAGGGAACAATAAAAAGGCACCACAGATTCAATTTCCTTTATAGCTGTTGTAGCTACTTTTTTCTCAGATAATGTGCTATATATGAAAGGTCATCTGCCATATACAACATTTGACATTTATATTTTTATAAAACTAATTTGAAATGTATATTAATTGCTTCATTCATTGCAAATTCATGGCTGTTTCATATGTTAACTGGACCCATGCATAGTATGATCAGAGCAAAAGCCATCTCTCGCTCTGCGACAACAGAACATATTTATATTTTGGCTTTCAATGAAAACCATGCTGACTGTTATCCAGAGACAGGTCAAAATGAAAATTATTCAGTGTCCCTCTTAACCGAAAAAGAAATACTTCACATGGCAGTGTTAGTACAAAGTATGAGAAAAGTAGACAAGGAGAGGTTTTTACATGCATTAAAAATCACCGTTCATAATACAGTTTCTGTGGATTTAGAATACACAGGTTTAGAACACTCATAAAACATCCTTGTTTTGTTGCCTTAGTTTGGGCACTGGAGTGGAAGAGAGTCCAAGAACTAATGTAAACATTACTTTTCTCATGCACAGGCAATTACTTCAAGCTGACTTCTCAAAGTGTCTGCAGTAATTAGTGATATGGTTTGGGTACATGGAACCCCCAAAATATCAGTGTTTCATGGTATTTCCAAATCCAAATACTGGTATGGTATTTGGATTTGGTAAAGATTTGGGAATCCCCCCCCCCTTTTTTTTTTTTTTTGCTTCATTATAGCCTATGGGGAATATTATAGCTACTAAGAAAGAACATAAGAAAAACCCTGCAGAAGACCATCTAGCCAACCAGTTACCCCAGAGAGCCAACAACATGGCACCAAGGCCTTTTCCTGATATTGTCTCATGGCACTGGCAATTCAGACTGCATCTGAATGTGGAGGTTCCTTTTAGTTATCATAACTAGTAGCCACTGGTAGACCTGTCTTCCATGAATCTATGTAATCCCCTTTTACATCAGCCTATGCTTGTGGCCACTACATCCTCTGGCACCAAATGTCACATTTTAATCACTCATGTAAAGAAGTATTTCCTTTAATTCATCCTCAATCTACTGCCCCATCAGCTTCTATGTGTACCCTTTAGCATTTTGGGAGAGGAAGAAGAGTTCTCTCTGTCTACTTTCTCTACCCTGTGCATAATTTTATAAACTTCTATGTCCCAGGAATTTATTTTCTAAAACGAATAGTTCCTGACTCCTCAGGCTTTGCTCAATAGAATGATGCTCCAACTCCCTAATAATCTTGGTTGTCCTTTTCTACACTCTTTTGTACTACGAGCCAAGCACTCATAATTTCTACTGAGCAAGACCAGAACCCCCCAGCATATACACAACCAAAGCTGCAGTGTTCCAAAATGAAGCTCCCTGTAAGGGGTGATTAAATATTGCTCCTGTGATTATATTATGAAAGTAGATGAATAACAACATGAAATACCAACAACAATAAAATATTATACCCTAGATGTAATGGAAGAATAGCTACATGGAAAGATGTTAAGGAAATTATTAGTAAGTGGAGAGCCAATTAGCATGAGCCGCCCATTGCTGACAGGGCTAAATATCCTATGTGCTGGGACCGATTTCCAAGCTGACTTGGAGGATGTGAACTGGAGATCTCAAATACGCTAAGACAAACACACAGCACTATGACTTTCTCTGTATCTTCCCTGCCACGGTATACTGGGCTGGTTTCAACATCAAGTCCAGTGAGGGATTCCAAAGGCCTCATCATATTCCAAAAGCTTCATGTGCTCCATTAGGGATGTGTAGTGGGGAAAACACCCATATTGAAAACAAAAACAAGAAAACCCCACTATACAAGTTAGATTTAAAGCCTTATTATTATTGCTGTTATTATTATTATTTGGATTTATATTTCCCGCCACTCCCAGTACAATTGTTCATAATAAAAACCCCAATAAAACCCCATTAAAACCGATCAGGACATAAAAAGACATAAAGCAAACAACAATCCCAGAAAACACGGCAGTGTAACTCAACCTCTTATCCCCGCCAATAATGTCTAATGGAGGAAGTGGGAAAAGGGGGTGCAGATGACACATAGCCAAGCCGCTGCTTAACACCACTTAACACTTACCTAGGAAGAAGATGGGAATATGACAATACTTAAGTTTTGGATAGCACATCTCACACTAGAAAGCATTTCTTCTCTTATGCTGTTATAATGTATGTATTTCTCCCTTACCTTACAGGAACGTAGGAATCTGGTGCAGAAGAGACTGCAGTGGCCTTTCCCTTACATCAGGAATCTCCACCATGGCACCCACAAACTCCATAATACCCCAGACACCCATCATAGGCTTCAGGCAAATAGGCTGGGGCTATTTTGGAAGACGAATCAGATGCCTTCATACAAATATAAGGACTTTTCACTAGGATTCTCTTGACCGCTCTGCCAAAGGAACCAGGATCCTTTAAAAGGACCAAATTAGTTGTGAGATAGTGAGGGATAATGATCACCAGAGCAGTGAGCATCCCTTTCCTCTTCCCTAGTTGCATTCTTTCAGTGTTTTCCCCTTTGCTCATCTTCTATATGTGACACCGGCCCTCTGGCTTCTTCTCTGTGTGTATTTCCCAGCCCCCCTTCCTGTATGTGGATATATGTATGCCTGGCTCTGACTGCTGTGCAACTTTGAAGTGGTGCCCACTACCCGGCCTCAAAATTCCAAGCTCAAGAAGATGGGGGATCCATGACTTATGTAACAGAGGTTTCCTCAACCAAGTGAAGTGGAGGTGCTTGGGTGATGTTACTATGACTACTTCCCTGTGTGTTTGCTTATCAATCGGAAATATATTTGCAGAAGGGGATTTGAACTTGTGGAACTCCCAGAAGTTCCATTCTTCACTGTGCTCTGCTTGTGGCATTAAGAATACATTCCTTGTCTTTGTTGGTTTCTTCCATATAGGTGTGTCATCAACATGCTGCTCTGTGATTGGTAGTATCAGAAGAAGATATGGATTTTTTCTTCATTTCTCTTCCCCAAACAGTCCTTTCTGAGTCCAGTCATGTGGATTCCCAGGGCTGTACAACCCATGTGAACTAATAGCCATGGGAATATACACAAGAACACGTTAAGTTGCCTTACAAATCACTCATTCAATTTTCACTTGATCAAAGTCAATACTGCTTACTCTGACTGGCAGGATTTCTCCACCGTATTCAGAAGAGATCCTTTATATATTACTTTCAATAGGCAATGACAAAGAATGACTCTGGAACCTTCTAAATGCAAAGCAGAGGCTCTACCACTGTGCCACACCCCCTCCACGAGAGACCACAGAATCTATGGCATAATATAATGCTAAGGAGGAAGAAGCAAGCCACATGAGTCTCACAGTTCCAAGAATCCACTCTCCCAAAGACTCCTGGGGGTTAGGGGAAGATTCACAAATTTCGCACCCTCAGATTGCTGGACCAAATCCAATGCCTTTGCATGTCATGTAGTTTGTTTGTTTTAAATTATATTGCATTTGCATTACTTCAGCTTTTATGATATTTTATAATTTTTGGAATCTGTTTTATGAAATACATTTACAGTATATACACTCTACTATTATATTACTGTTTTAGGCTTTTAATTAAGCTTGAGCTATATAACTAATGTATGTGGGATATAAATCTTTAGAACTAAAAATATTCACCAGGATCACCTTTATAGATCTCTCAAATCTAGAGACTTGCTTCTGATGTGAAAGTAAAGCTGAGGACTTCAAGAGCCTGCTGGGTGACCAGGCTATTGCAATAAAAGGTAAAGGTAAAGGTATCCCCTGTGCAAGCACCAAGTCATGTCTGACCCTTGGGGTGACGCCCTCTAGCGTTTTCATGGCAGACTCAATACGGGGTGGTTTGCCAGTGCCTTCCCCAGTCATTACCGTTTACCCCCCAGCAAGCTGGGTACTCATTTTACTGACCTCGGAAGGATGGAAGGCTGAGTCAACCTTGAGCCGGCTGCTGGGATTGAACTCCCAGCCTTATGGGCAAAGCTTTCAGACGGCTGCCTTACCACTCTGCGCCACAAGAGGCTCTTATTGCAATATGGCCATACAATTAATATTTAGTCCCTACCAATCACAAAAGTGAAATATTTTTAGTAATGATTTAAATTTTAAATGGCAGCCATGTTGGTATGCAGCAGAACAGCTAGATTCGAGTCCAGTAGCACCTTGGAGACCAACATGATTTGGGGGCTATGAGCATTCAAGAGCCAAAGCTCTCTTCGTTCATCAGGGGTTTTTTTTGGGGGGGGGGGGTTAAGGAAAGGGGTGTTATCACTTGGGCATTCTGTTCCCAACATAAAGGGGATATGCCTACCATGGCCTAGATTCAACGATCTTACATGCACAATCTCAGACCCTCATGATAACTAATCCTCTGGGCCAGGTATCCACTACAATAGCATATGATAATGAAAGATAATATAAACCTTCCATAATTGAAATTATTTTTCCTTCTTAGGCAACTTTGGATTCTAGTGCATGCTGACAAGGATGTTGGAAGAAAATTAAACTGACATTTTTCAAATATCAAAGCTGACAATACAGCTTATAATATATTTTAATACATAATAAAAAATCTACAGGCATTAGCGTGATTGTGGAGTTATTTAGAGGAGTTATTTTAAAAAGAAGCAACAGAGAAGTTCCTTTTTGCATTAAGAATAAACATTAAGTCTAAGGAATCTGGCCACATTCCAGGTTTGATACATACTGTGGCCTAAGTCAAATAAATCTTCTGATTCAATTAGCTATATAGTATTCTGCAGTTGCTATGTAGACCAGATATGGTTGCTGTTAAACAGCAGAATGACTTAGAAGTATTGATTACATTCTGGGAGTAGGCAATAACAGAATGGTATTTCCATCTCCCTTCCCATCATGAGTAAGATAGGCAGATGTAGTCAATGCATTACTAAAAGTAACCAAACATAGTAAAGCTATAAAGAGTGCAGAGCTTTGGAAGATTCCCTTTAATTATTAAAAAACAAAACAAAATTTTCTTATTCTTAAAATGTATCATAAAGTTCCCAGTAGCAAATTATTCTGAATCCAACATGAATTTCAATTTTCATTTAAACGTATGTCCACGGTTGTAAACATGAAAAGAAAATGCTCTTCCAGAAGATCAGAAAATACTGGAACTTCTTTTAAATGGACACATTTGATTATTTGTTCTCTTGATGCAGAAACACAGGAAGATCATCAGTCCTAGAAGGCTATTTAGAAACAGATCTTCCCAGAGCGATTCAAAGGAGTCTTTAATTATTAAATTTATTTTCTGCTTTGCCTTTGTTAGTTCCCTTAAACAAAGAGGGACTACCCACAACTAGGATGTATGTACCTGTAAAACATTTAAAGTTTTTGAAACATGTTATTGGGTTAAATGCCCCACCCGAATAATCTGAAACATCTGCTCATGTACAGATACTGCAAGGGGGGAAAAAGCAAGTAGGAAAAAATATGGACAGGGAATTGGTCAGAGAAAGGACATGGAGGAGAAGGGAAAAGAGGAGAGACTAATATTTCTCTGGCCTGTAAGTCCTCATGGGCATCAGCCTGTTATATATCTAATGGCAATGTATGGTCTGTGGAAGACAGGAAGACCAGAGGAGGCTACAAGGTTGGCAAAAATGGGGGGGGGGGGGAGTCAAAAAGTGGTCAGAAAAGGAGGTGAATTTAGAAGGAAAAAAAGACCAAATACAGGACTGGGAAAGAAAAAACATGGGTTTGCAACTTATTTATTTGTTGTTTGATTTGTTTAGTACCCCTCTCAGACTGGCCATCTTGGGGTGGAGACCAGGAAAATATAGGGAAAGAATGGACAAATGGTTGGAAATGTGAATGAAGAATGTGAATGAAGGAAAGGTGGTAAAGAATATGGCAAGGAGAGAACGTATAGACACAATGAAGAGAAGGAGGAAATGGTGAATGGAGGAGGGAAAGGGATTTATTTTGTTCTGTTCGACTTTTAGGTGCTACTGGACTCAAATTTTGTTTTAGAACAAAATGTCATGTTTGTGGTTAGCAATAAAAAGGAGAGGATGTTCTAAGGTGCTTCACAGATTGATATATTATGCCATAACCCACCCTTTTTTTAAAAAAAAGCTAATCATAAGAGTATTTCATCAAAAATAATTTGGTGATCTTGGCTTCCTTAAGAAATAAGCTAGGGACAGAAATGAGGAAAGATACTTCCTTGTCAACTTGCTGATGATCTTAAACCTGTCTGGTTCTTCATGCTATTCTTTGGGTGCCATTTTAAGCCTGTTAACGCTCACTTTGAGTCAACAACCTGGCAGTCAGCCAGAGAAGCAGCTTCCTGTAACAGTTGACAACATCAGTTAACAGCACTCTAGGACAGATATGACTATCACTTGTCTATATAGCATCTGAGCCAGACTGCAGCCCTCCCAAACAACATTTCTGGTAAGCAAAAGTTAGAGGATTTTTAAAAAGTTTATTCTGTCATAGAACTTGCCACACTCCTCTAAAATATACTGCATCTCTCCATATAATCCACAAATAAACATTTTCTTCTTCCACACACTGAGGCACCAAATGAAGCAGTAAACGAAGGGGTTCTGAAATAGCATACAAAAGTAGCTTACCACTTCTAGACTACAGGAAATTAATTCACCGCAGTCATAGCTTTTTTGTGCTAACAAGGTTAAAAATCATCTGACTGCTACATGAATACAAACCACAAATAAAAGACAACTGAAACTCTTATTTGCTTAATTTCTTCACCAAAAAACAAAACAAAACAAGAGCTACATCACCAAACTAAGCAGTCTCCACAGAAGTGTTTACTGTTTAAGCACCAAGCTCAGGTGAGTCTATCAGAATAAAGAGAATAAGCTTCAGCATCAGAATAAAGAGAATAAGAAGGCCTTTGAGGAATAAAAACAATATAAGAACTAGCGTTTTGCTTGCAAGTTTTCAGCATTTGCAGATGCTAAGATGCTTACTCTATGGATTGCTAAAACTAATTAGAAAACTATCACTAAGTTATTCCAAAAGCAGTATTCCGTGGCACCAGGATCATTAACTGAAAGACAAAGAGGAAACAAAAATGAAGACTTCAGAACCTTTACAAGGTGGCAGTGTTCTGACAAACAGTCTGAACTGCTTTGGTGATGTTAACAGCAAAGCTCCCCAGCAGCACTTTTATCAGAATACTTTGCAATAGAAGGACTTGTGGTAGCTTCCAATGGCAACTCCATGTTGCATCTGTTAAATTAAAGTAGTTTGATTTGTCCTAATCCCAAGCAGCTCACACAAAACCCAACCAAGAATATTTTTCTAATCAGTACATCCATTCTCTGCTGACTGTATGTATAAGATGTTTGTACAAGTAAGAATTATTCCTCAGGTAGGAAGACTTCTTGTACTACCACTAGTTTTCAAGCATCCCCATACAAAAGTGGTATAAAGCCTTATGGAGCGCTCCCCAAGGTACAAACAGAATGAGGTCCATCAACACAAAAGGAGAACCTCAGGTTCGGCTACATTAATTAGCAGACTGATATCAAGAGCCAGTATAGTATAATAACTAGAATACTAGATTTGAACTAAAGGTAAAGGTAAAGGTATCCCCTGTGCAAGCAGAGTCATGTCTGACTCTTGGGGTGACGCCCTTCAACGTTTTCATGGCAGACTCAATACAGGGTGGCCTTGCCAGTACTTTCCCCAGTTATTACTGTTTCCTCCCCCCCCCAGCAGCAAGCTGGGTACTCATTTTACAGACCTCGGAAGGATGGAAGGCTGAGTCAGCCTTGAGCCAACTGCTGGTATCGAACTCCCAACTTCATGGACAGACAGCTTCAGACAGCATTTCTGCTGTTTACCACTCTGTGCCACAAGAGGCTCATAGATTTGAACTAAGGACGCCTAAATTCAAATTCCCTCTCAGCTACTGAAGTTCCTTCAGTATCATTATTGTTACATTTATTTATATGTTATGGATTGTTTCATGTATGGTAGATACATTTTACGTAAACCGCCCTGAGCCTCCAGAGAGGGCGGTATATAAATATAATAAATACATAACTAACTAAATAAATAAATACATAAATCATTAGCAAAGCACTGTCCAAGTACCTGAGCCTAACTAATTTCACAGACCTGTTACAATAATCAAATTGAACAAACACATGTTAACTGTCCTGTGCTATTTTGCAGAAGGACATGATACATATTAGAAAAAAAGTATAGCCGTGGGAAGAAATGTGATTCAGCTACTCCTAAATGTGTTGAGCTAGAGAGAATGCAATCTATCGCCTGAATTACAGGAATACAACAGTACACTATCAGACAATAAGAAAATAGTCACTCAACATGTGTAGTAAATTTCTGAAAGGATTCTCCAACTTTCACAAAGATCCTTGAAGGTAATGTAAGGATTGTAATACAATTCCCAAGAAATATAAAGATTCCATGGTCTTAAATCTCACAATGTAGGCACAATATTAAGAGCTCATCACCATCTGTACAATGAATAAAGCCGGAGAGGGATGGTGGGAGGAGTTGGGACTCATTGCCTACCTGATTGAGCCCCTGGGGAGTCACTGCTTCCACCTCCCTGATTGGATCTCGGGAGGACCAATCAGGTAGGGGACACACCATCCCCAACTACCTCCCCCCCGCCTTTCAGCCGCATGAAGAGGCAGCAGTCAGGTAAGGCAGCCCCAGCTCGAGCAGCCCTGCCACAGCCTCACCAGGTCTTTGCGGGGCTACCAGAGGGGGTGGATGGGGAAGGTGAGGAGCACACGTCTGAGCTTGCTCCCACCCTGACCAGCCTCGCCGTGGCCAGGTGAGGCCTTGGTGGGGCTGCCTGGGGGGGGAGAAGGAAACAAGTGGTGCCTGCCCGAGCTTGCCCCACCCCAACCATCCTCGTCATGGACTGGTTAGGCCTTGACGGAGTTGCCCAGGTGGGTGGGAGACGAGTGCCCATCCGAGCTCACCCCCTGCTCCAACCAGCCTTGCCGTGGCCAGGTGAAGCTTTGGTGGAGCTGCCGGGGGGGGGGGGGGGACACAAGCACCTGCCTGAGCTCACCCTTGCCCTGACCACCTTGCCACGGCCTGGCGCGGCCTTGCCAGGGCTACCAAGAGGGTGGTGGAGAGGGTGGTGGAGCCCACTGTATTTTTTAAACATAATATATATGTTAAACATATATTTCTGTTTTTTCTTGCTGATACAGAAATATTTTATATATTCAACTATTTGTTAAGTTACAATATTTCGTATTATTTATCTACCTTATTATTATTACTAGTATATTATTCAATATTATTTATTATGCTCATCTAGCTTATGAACTGCATTTTAAAATACTAAAATACAGTGCTATCAAAGAAGCAACAATTTTTGTACAGCAATTCATTAAGTTGTACCTGGAATTGCTTATTATTATTTCAACATTAGCTTAAAATAACTATAGGCTTCTAGAGACTACAGTCCAGTATCTGTTTAATCAAAGCCTTACACTTAATTGTAACAAAATAAGCTAAAAGTAGGATAAAAATATATAATACATGCTATTTGCTTAAAGTATTGACTTAACATGTTCAATAATAATAGAAGAAAAAAGGAATTTTTTAATGTATAAAAACATAATATTAATGACGTTTCTAGAAATCTGTGGGGAAGGTTTGCACCAGCTTTGACAGCTACTCTTTTGATGACCTTGGTGAACAGTATAATAGTATATTCCATAAACAGTGCAATATTGTAAAAATTCAGACACTGAAATGAAATCACTATTCCTTTTGTAAAAATGCATGATGGAGTAAGCCACGGGTATATATAGTACCAACACTGAATGACTGCAACATAAATCAGATCTATAAGAACATGTTACACTTGGTAGCAGCAATTAATATTAGCAATAATGATTAATAATTAGTTCTCCATGAACAAGTCTGCTAATTCAGCCACAGACCTATTCCACGTGCTGTAGATATGAGGAAAATGCATGTGAGTTGTAGCCATGTTCACTCTGGCTTATGAAAACCAAATGGGAATAGCTGGGTAGGTTTCCAACTGGCCACAAATTGAGGCATAAGGTTCCCTGCCCACAACTCAGCTATGGATATAAGGCCTACCACTTCCATGTCTTCAAATATCTCTTTCTGTGAAAGGGTAATGAGTAAGTAGTTACCCAGAAGCTTACACAACCTCATCCAATAATAAGCAATTCACACACACTAATTGTGTGAAGCAGTACTTTCTTTTGTCTGTAATTACTATACTGCCAGCCAGAGTCAGATTAACCCCAAATTCTGAAATTATTAGAGAAAAACTTTTCTCTATCCACTTTCGCTATGCATGATTTTGTAGCTCTCGTTGTGTTATCTTTCAGCGATCTTTTTTCTAAACTCTACAATTCAGCCTGGTTTGTAGCCTTCCAACTGATGTTTGGGGAAGGAATTTTCCTTGAACATTTACCAAACTTTCGTCCAATTCGGTTCGGCTGCCTGAGCTATTTAAACCCAACAGCTGAGCAGGAAGTGCCTGCCTGTCAGCTGTCAGGTTTCAATGGCTGTGAGCCACTAAACACATCTATTTAATTTCCCTCACTTTGATAAAGTGGGATCTGAACTGGCCAGTACACTTTAGGGAAATTTCAGCTCAATTCCATCTGGGGGCTGACACACAACAGAACCAGAATTTTCAGCTTCATGCTCATCCCTAATTGTAACAGCAGTTATAAATAAGTGCAACCATGCTTTTAATCCTTCTCTTAATTTCATCCAAGAAATCATCATACAAGGAAGCACAAGATAAGACAAAATAATTACCTTATGGGAATCACACTTACCGACAGGTAGCTGCTAACATCCACATTATCTGTGATGGTCTGGCGTTCTCCCTTCAGGTTAATTTTCCTAAATCTCCGCCGAGATTGTCGACGGGGCCCTTCCCTTTGCAGGATGTTGTCTTCGTTTTCTTTTGAGTTCTCCACCTGGAACACATGGTCAGAGTCCTGGTTATACATCCAATTCTTCCATATCATCGAAAGCCTATGTAATCTTACTAGATTCATGGGGTTAGGCTCAACATTAGTTAGAAATGCCTGTGGGACTTTGTTAAAAGACGTCTATGCAAGTTTCTTATATTGAGCTATACGTCTTCAGTTCTATTATTACAAAGAGTTGGGAGGCCACAATTTCCTTCCTGGAAACAATGTTTAAGAAAAAGAAAGAAAGAAAAACAACCTAAGCAAAGCCACCTAACTAGCAATAAAAAGTGTTTATTCAACTTATACTGTATAAAAACTAAAATCATTATACCATTGAGAGAGAGAGAGAGAGAGAGAGAGAGAGAGAGATTGAAAGGTACATATTGATATTTGTATTTAAATCAGTTACAAAGTACTGTATTTTCAATGGCTTCTGTGTTGTTTTGCTGAAATCTTAGTAGAACATACTAGACAAACAATTCAAAGCATCATCAGCAACTTACAACCTCTACTGGACAATGATAGTTCTCTTTCACAAGTTCTGGGGGGCAAAACCTTTCTTGCACACAGACAACCTTTCAACCTCAAATAGCTCCTCATCCACAATAATACATCATCAAATTTGAACATGGACACTGGAACCACAGCTTGAAACGAACACAGATGTCCAGATTTGTGTCACATACATCCAAACAACAATCATTGGACCCAACAACATAAACTATAACATCAAAGGCTTAATCACATGCTCATCTTCTAACATTGTATATGCCATCAAATGCAAATAATGCCCTTCTGCAAATTATTACAACACTCAGAACAATGGAATCCCCAGGCCTCAACAGGGACATTGGCTTCTTAACTCACTATATATGCTAACCTGCAGTCCCTCAGAAAGGACAAACACCCTCTGTATTTTAATTTATCTCTTATTTGGAATATAATTGATTTGAGCAAGTAGATTGTACTGTAACCTACAAAAGATATTGGTTTCTTAATTCACTAAATATGCTAAGCTACATTCTTAATAATCCCTCAGAAAGGCCTAATGTCCTCTGTATTTTAATTATCTCTTTATTGGAATATAATTGATTTGAACAAGTAGACTGTAATGTAACTTTGACTAGTAAAATGCAATGTAGTTTAGAATGGTATATATATGCTTTTTTTCTGGTCTGCAGACAGAGACAGCCAAATGCTCTACTTTGAAGAAGTTGATGCCCCTAGATGCTTCCATGCTTGAGAAGACAGGCAGGGGGCAGAAGGGCAAAGTCTCGGTTAACTGCTGTCAGCAATTGATTATCTAGTTGCTCTTTATTCTCTTAGTGATGCATTTATTGTCAGATTTATTAATCCTAGATGTTTCCCATGCAATTCAATCTCAAGTGAATACAAACAAATCAAAGCAGCCGTTTTTTCCTATTTATCTCTGGAATCTGTTAACCATTTCAGTTATTATGTATGTTAATTTACCCTCACACTTTGCCTATAAATATGATCTGATTACTTCCATTCCATGACTTGCTATCTGAGGAAGTCTGCATGCACACAAAAACTCATACCTTGAATAAAACGTTCATGATTTTAAAGGTGCCACTGGACCCTACATTTGTTCTACACTTAAACAAATACTAGTGGATGTTAAGACTATTTCTTAAACACATCTAATATCTCAATGTATCAAGTCACTGCCATTCATCTTGAACTCATGGGTAATGCTAGTACTTTATAATTCAGAGCATATTTAAAAGGAAAATGAACCAGTCTCAACAAAACTGCTAAAATGAGTTGAGGGAGAAACATATTACCTTCTCATGTCCATTTATGCTATAAAAAGATATCTGTCTCCCCATTTCCTTTAGAAATCTCAGCAGGAAACAGCACAGACAGACTCATGTATACAAACCACTGAGGGATGAAGCATTACATTGCCCATGTACTAATTGACTGTATGTTACATATTTCCTGGCTACTAGCTGCCTACTTGCCCTCAGACTGCCTGGCTACAGTGATCCATGTGACAGTCACCTCCAGATTAGACTTCTGTAACTCACATTACACAGGCCTGCCCTTGACTTTGATCTGGAAACTGCAGCTGTACAAATGGCAGCCACTAGGGTACTCACAGGTACATCTTGGAAGGCATATATCTAGCCTGTGCTGAGGCAGCTGCATTGGTTGCCCATTGTGGCCTGGATCAGATTCAAGGTTCTGGTACTAACCTTTAAGGCCATCTGCGGCTTGGACCTGCCTATCTGAGAGACTGCTTGCCTCCTTATGCCCCCCTCCAGGGTTATTTGCTCTGCAAGTGCCAATCTGCTTGTGGCCCCTGGCTCCAGGAGGAAGTTCCCCCACCCACAGTTACAGTCAGAACGGTTTAGAATGCATAATCGCTCAAAAAACAAATACAAAAAAAAAAACAATGCAGAGAGCACATGCATAAACGAGAATGTTGTAAAAACTATTTTTTAAAGATGATTTAAAAGGGTCAGCGAATTGACTGCGGAAGAAAGCAGTGCATGCATAATAGACCCAGCACTGACAATTGATGTCATCTTTGGGTCCCTACTTCCCGCTCAGCCTTCCTCAAGCTGTTGAAAGCCAGTTCTCCAAAAGCATTCCAGGGCAGCCACACTTCTTGCTTGCCTGCTGCACAGGATGGCTCCTTGTCTCCAGCACAATGAGACAGGTCCTATCAGGCACGGAGGCTGACACCAAGCCATTCCCAACAGAACGGGAGTTGGTTGCTGCTGGATAGGGAGCAGGACAGAGCAGTAAGACTGAACATCCACCATATTTGATTCATCAACAGCCCCCATCCCACATGTGTACCGGATAACAAAAAAATTACTGTTTTAAGCCAATCACAAGAAGCAGTTCAGAGTAAATTAACCTTTTTCACATCCTACCTATTATACAGGTAATGTTAAAAAAAATCACAAATGTTTTCCATTGACATCAAAGGTAATTAACACTGTTAAACTTTGGCAGGGTTGTGCCTAAAACATGTTAACAATGGCTACATAAGGAGCAAGATGGAAATATACATACAATTGTGAATTATTACAAGGAAATATTTTGCTGTACAGTTCTTTTCATATGTAATACAGGACTATGACAGTTTTGTGCAAATCATTCCCAATTAGAGTTATTCCTATTCCTGTTGCTGAGTTGATGTGTATGTGTGTGAAGTGCTATTAAATCATTTCTGACTTCTAGCAATCCTAGGAATTAATGACTTCCAAAACACCTTATCATCAACAGCAATGCTCAAATCTTGCAAGCTGAGGGTCTGAATCAATCTGATTCAATTTACCCCATCTAATCTACGTACCAACATAGCTTTCTTAAATTCAGTGCATGAGTATAACGGCTTTTCTTCAGCCCGGGCTCCTTATGTGTTGCTATGTGACCAAGCTGTCAACTGTTGTCATCATAACATGCAAGAGGGCACTGTGGTTGTGCTTAAGAGTTCAGCATACAAAAGGAAGTGGTAGGAGATTCCAAACAGCAAGTTTTATTAAGAGTTCTTATCTCAGAATAGCGTGGTGGTGATAAAAAAGTGCCATCAAGTCACAGCTGATCAAGTCACACAGACTTTCCGGGAATAGTTTGCCATTGCCTGCCTCCATGTTATTATCCTGGTATTCCCTGATGGTCTCCCATACAAATATTGGCACAGGTACAACCAGGTAAGCTTCTGAGATCTGAAGAGACTGGGCTAGCCTGTGCTTTCCACATCAGGACAAGAATAGCTTAGAGTTAAAGATTTCTCAAAGGCAATCAGCAAAAACCATTCCCATCTCCTCAGGCTCACAGAAAGCTAGATGGGATCCAAAACTTTGGCTCAATGTTGTTAAATATAGTTTTAGGATCAATTTCCACAATGTTTGTTACCAGAAAAGAAAACACAATGAACTTCTACTGGGAATTACAGTAACTACACCTGCCTGCTTCATTCAAATATCATCATTACTATGGGACCAAAAATATAATCAGCTGGAAAACTCCACTGCAAACATTTCATTGGCCCATTTGTCTTGAATTCTGTACTATCTCTGTGCTAAAGAACCTTCTCTATGCCTATAGTTCAATGAAAAATGTAGGTACTTCTTTATTTTTAAAAAAAAACATGGTTCCAGCATGCTAAATCTTATAAATCCATTGTCCAGACTCTAGCTGGCTAATGTATATTGTTTAAATATAATAATTACTTCTTTGTTCTAATTTCATTTTTAGCACTGCTTTAGTTTGAATTCTATCGATCTTTACACACCTCTGAAGTAAGCCAATCTAGGAGCAGTTCTAAGCAGTTAATACTAACCAACAGGCAAGAGTTGGTGGATGAGGTGAAGGAGGGGGAAGTGACCATGTCCTCATAGAATTCCTTTTCAGATGGGGAGGCAAGGAAGCTTGTAGCCAGACACGGATGTTGGATTTCCGTAGGGCAAACTTTAATAAACTCAGAGACATGATGAGTGTCATACCATGGACGAGAATGCTGGAAGGGAAGGGAGCATGTGAAGGGTGGGCGCTACTCAAACAAGAGCTATTGCAAGCTCAATCAATGACTATCCCAGAAAGACGAAAACACTGCAGGAGCTCTAAGAAGCCTATTTGGATGAACAGAGAACTTCAAGAGGAACTAAGAAAGAGAAGGAAAATGTTCAGGAAATGGAGGAAAGGACAGAGCTCTAAAGAAGAGTACCTACAGATTACTAGGCACTGTAGATCAATTATCAGAAAGGCCAAAGCTGAGAGTGAGCTAAGATTGGCCAGGAAAGCCCACTGTAACAAGAAAAGATTTTTCAGTTATGTGAGGAGCAAACGTAAAGTAAAGGAGGCAATAGGCCCACTGTTGGGTGCGGATGGACAAACTCTAACGGAGGATGTAGAAAAAGCAGAAAGGCTCACCGCCTATTTTACATCTGTTTTTTTCCCACAGGTCAAAGGGTTTAGGCACATCTAGAGATGGCAGTACCCAAGGGATAGTGTCTGGGTGGAAGGTTGACATGGATAGAGAGGTTGTCGAGAGGCATTTAGCTGTACTGGATGAGTTCAAATCCCCTGGGACGGATGAAATGTACCCGAGAGTGCTCAAAGAACTTTCCAGAGAACTTGCACAACCCTTGTCCATCATCTTCGAGACCTCTTTAAGGACTGGAGATGTCCCGGAGGACTAGAAGAGAGCAAACGTTATTCCGATCTTCAAAAAAAGGAGGAAGGATGACCCGGGAAACTACAGACCAGTGAGTCTGACCTCTGTTGTGGGGAAGATAATGGAGCAGATATTAAAGGGAGTGATCTGCAAACACCTGGAGGACAATTTGGTGATCCAAGGAAGTCAGTATGGATTTGTCTCCAACAGGTCCTGTCAGACCAACCTGGTTTCCTTTTTTGACCAAGTGACAGGTTTGCTGGATCGTGGAAATTCGGTAGATGTTGTTTACTTGGATTTTAATAAAGCTTTTGATAAGGTTCCCCATGATGTTCTGATGGATAAACTGAAGGACTGCAATTTGGATTTTCAGAGGGACTACTCATCAAGTTTGCAGATGACACCAAATTGGGAGGACTGGCAAATACTCCAGAAGATAGAAACAGAGTTCAACGAGATCTGAACACAATGGAAAAATGGGCAAATGAGAACAAGATGCAATTTAATAAAGACTAGTAATCAAGCCTGCTGCATATAAAAACAGCGGGCGCTAGACCAGGGGGCCCCCGGGAGTCACACGGAGCGCGGCTGCCGGAGGCTCCGTTTGTCGGGGGCGCAGAATGGTAAGGCAGCAGACATGCAGTCTGAAAGCTCTGCCCATGAGGCTGGGAGTTCAACCCCAGCAGCCAGCTGAAGGTTGACTCAGCCTTCCATCCTTCCGAGGTCGGTAAAATGAGTACCCAGCTTTCTGGGGGGTAAACGTTTATGACTGGGGAAGGCACTGGCAAACCACCCCATATTGAGTCTGCCATGAAAACGCTAGAGGGCGTCACCCCAAGGGTCAGACATGACTCGGTGCTTGCACAGGGGATACCTTTACCTTTACCTTTAATTATTTAGTTAAACTTACAAAAATGTATTACTATTCACATAAGCTGCTTTCTAGCAGAAGGAAGTTTAGCTTTTAAAAATGCCCAGTATTGACTAGCTGGTTGTACATTATGGAAGTAAAAGGTTAAGAATGTTTATACCAGAAAAGCAAACACAATGAACTGTTTGTGAGAATTACAGTAACTACACCCACCTCCTTCCTTCAGATACTGCCATCATTATAGAACTGAAAATATACTGGCGTATAAGACTACTTTTCCCCCCTGAAAAACATGCCTCCAAGTGGGGGGGTCGTCCTATACGCCGGGTGCACTTCAGTTGGGATAGACATAGCTGCCCATAGTGGCCCATAGTACTGTATTTTGAGTGGAAATGTTGGGGGGTCGTCTTATACGCCCAGTCATCTTATACGCTGGCAAATACGGTAATCAGTTTAAAAATTTCCAATACAGTCATATTCCAGTGGTCCATTTGTCTTGCATTCTGTACTATTACTCTGCTTAGGAGAGAGGAAACCACTGTTTTCTATGCTTAAGTGGTTCTCTCTGTTTTGTAAAAACACAGCAAGCTTCAGAAGAAACCCTAGTCTACTCCCACTGAAATCAATGGACTTAACCTTAAGTAAATCTGGATAGGACTGTACCAAGTGCTGGCACTTTCATCCTACCTCGGACAGCAATGAGCTAAAATACACTATATCAGGGGTGGTCAAACTATGGCTCTCCAGATGTCCATGGACTACAAAGGACTACAGAGCCATATTTTGGCCACCCTGCACTATACAATAGTTTCCCAAACTTGTAGAGCCCACAAATACTTTTGGAATTTGAGAAAGAGTAGTGAACACCACTGCAAAATGTCTACCAGAGAGAAGAATCAATTACAAAAGTTGTCCGTTGAGTTGAAGTCATCACAAAAAGGCTGTCAATTGGAGGATAGATCAGATCTTAGCTTTGCTTTTTGTTTTCTGTTTTCAAATAATGAAAGGATTTTCCTGAACTTAAACTATGTGTCTACCCTCTACTGTTCTCTTCCACCAGTAGGAGAAAACTTTTTAATTTGATTTGTCATACACCCAAAAACTATTATTGGCCCTCCTTTCTAGTTTTGGTGTTATGTAAGTTTATATTTTTATTAAATAATTTTATATATTTTAAATGTTGGTTTAATGTTTGCTGCCTTGGGGACCCTCTCTGGGTGGGAAAGCTGCTTAGAAATGTTTTAAATATATAAATAGAAATAAAAAAGTAAAGGCTACATGGCTGTGACCTCAAGCTCCCTGCTTTTATGCCCCCTCCCCAGCTTAAGGAGAAAGCAAGTGCCAGGACATAGGATGTCTGTACAGACCAACTATAGAAGCCAAGAATTTTCTTAAAGAAAAAAATTCAGATAATCAGAAGAAAGCTAACATGCTTTTTAACATGTTACTTTCATTATTTTTTAAAACAGGCTAAAGAAGTACAGGCTCAGTATAACAAGGCCTCCTATTTTCCCACTGTAGATAACAGATTTCTGAAGAAAAAGCAAGCCATATCTGTTCCACATAATATATTTTTGGTAAAGGCTTGGAGGAGGATCGTGTCTCATGGCTTAAATGGCACTCAGCATTTAACACCCACTCAGAATGGCTGTTCCACCCCTGAGTGCCTCCTCCTCCAACCAGCTTGCATGTCTGTCCAGCAGGCAGCCAATTGCCTTCCATCCCCCACCCCTGACTACCCCCTCCTTCTTCCACTTCTCTCTGAGGCTCAGAGACTGCAGATCCCTGCTGTATGAGAGCTGCCCCTGCTGGTGAGTTCCATAACAGCTGCCTGCAGCCTTTCCAGGCCCTGGGGGGAGGGGGAGGCCATCTGCAGAGCTCTTCCACCCCACCCCCCAATCTAGTGCACATTGTATTCCTAAATGCAATGGGCTTGGCCCCTAATATCTCCATAAAAGGATGCCAGCATTTATGGTTACATGTCTCCAAGCTATGAAAATATTGTGTGCATGCTTGTGTGCCTGTGTGCATGCGTGTATACGAGAGAGAGAGAGAGGTGGGGAAGGAGGGAGAGAAAAATAACATATATGTATGCTTGTGCATGTGCGTGTTGCTGACTTATGACAATATCATGAATTAATGAAATAAAGTTAATACCCTTGCTAAGGTCTTGCAAATGATGGGCCATAGCTTTCTTGACTTAGTCAATCTGTCCTATGTTAGGTCTTTTTCTTTTCATGCTGCCTTCAATGTTTCCTAGCATTAGTGCCTTTTCCAATGACTCATCTTCTCGTGACCAAAGTAAGACAGCTTCAGTTTAGTCGTTTTAGTTTCTAGGGAGAGGTCAAGCTTGATTTGATCTAGAAGCCATTTGTCTTTTCATAGTCTTCTCTACAGTACCCATAAAACACTCTAACAACAAATTTGAAATGAATCAATTTCCTTTCTGTCAGCTTTCTTCATTGGCCACCTTTCATACCCATACACTGTAATTGGAAATACTACAGGATGAATAACCTTGATCTTGGTCTCCAGCAATACATCCTTAGACTTAAGAATCTTTTTAGCTTTTTTATTACTTCCCTTTCTAGTCTCAATCTCATTTTGATTTCTTGGTTGCTATCCCCTTTTGATGACTAAACCAAGGAATACAAAATCTCAAGCAATTTTCATTTTTTCATTGTCTATTCCTCAGTAGTCATTATTTTTGCCTCCTTGATATTAAGCTATAATTGTACATTGGCACTTTCTGCTTTAACCTTCAATAGTAGTTGTTTCAAGTCTTGTTTCCTGCCAATAATATGGTATAATCTATATAACTCAAATTGCTGATATTCCTTCCACTATTTTCACTCCACCATCTAAATCTCATCCAGGTTTCCTTATGATATGTTCAGCACATAAAGTAACTTATGGGAAGATAAAATATATCTATGTCTGATACTTTTGCCTACTGGAAACCACTGTTTCTCCATATTATGTCCTAAGAGTAGATCCTTGTCCAGAATACTGGTTGTGCAAGAAAATAACTAGATGTTGTAGCACACCCATTTCTTTTAATGTCAATCACAGCTTTCATTAATCACACAGTCAAAAGTCTTGTTGTAGTCTAAGAAACACAAGCTGTTTTTTCTGAAGTTCATTCTTATGAAAGTAGACAAGGGATATTCAGGAATCAAAGCATTCAAATGGAATGCCAGATCAACCAAGCACCAAAACAAATAACATAAACCAGGTAGCTAGCATGTGATAACTTCAGGGGGGGAAATGCTACTTTTTCTATAAGTGGCTATCTCCTATGTAAGAGCTGGTGATACAGGCAGCAAAAAAATCTAGTTGATACTTTCAAAAACATCTTACATCTTGGACTTGCTGACACCAGAGAGGATGAAAAACTTATGGGCCATAGGAATACATTGAAACATTAACCCTGGACTGTAAGATGATAACACACACTTGAATGGATTGCTTAAGCCATATTTTATATTTTTAAAAACAAAAAGCACTCAAGTTAAATTTTTATTGAAGCCTCCCTACCTCTTACTTAAAATGAAATTCATAATCACGCTTTTTATCAAGTGGAAAGATTTTATTCACAAACTATACTTATAATGTTTTTCCACAATTTACACTAAAGCTTCCAATCCACCTTCACTGAATCAGCTGCAGTATTCTCGTGCGATACATAAAATATTTGAAAAGGGCTATCCTGTATCTTCACAATTTACTTTTCTTCAAGACTTTTATCTCTTAACAGGCAAGACTTTAAGGACCTGAATAGCTGCCTTTTCCTATTATGCAAAATGGGATTAACTATGCAAATTTCTTAAGTTCATGTGAATGATGTATTCAGCGTTCCTGGCAATGCATGGATACAGATTCTTAATTGTTTCAGAGCATAATGATCTTATGGGTTTAGCTTGTTTAGTGTATAAACAGAGTTGGGGAAATGATAAACATCATAAAGGATACAGTAAAATTAGAGAACATTATGAATATAAAAACCACCATAATCACTGACCCTTAACAAATTTAACTATTAGTATATTACAATTCTGGAATATTCTCCCATAAATAACTGTCACAATAAAGTCTGAAGTACCATTAGAAATCCTGATATTTATGAAAGGAAATGTAAGGTTTTATAGAAACGTACTTTATTATTAGCACTGGCAGTTCAGAGAACAAAAAATATGAAAAGCAAAAACAAAAGCCTGTCACAAAGGGATGGACCCTGCAAACTGATGCATGTATGTACCAAGTAGCATACTTTTTATTTTATTTTTTTTAATTAGATTATTACACAGCCTTTCCCTACGGCTCTGGGCGGTTTACATTAAACACTGTAAAACATTTACATAGAACAATAACAATATAATGGATACCAATCATGATAAAGGTAAAGGTAAAGGTATCCCCTGTGCAAGCACCGAGTCATGTCTGACCCTTGGGGTGACGCCCTCTAGCGTTTTCATGGCAGACTCAATACGGGGTGGTTTGCCAGTGCCTTCCCCAGTCATGACCGTTTACCCCCCAGCATATAGCATACCAATTAGAACAGCATTTGAACAAACAATAACATTTACAATCCCTAGGGAGGTTTGACCTCTCAATCTGGGGGGGGGGGGACGGGACGTGTAGATTTGAGTCAGTCGGACTCAAGCAAATGCCTGGTGGAGGAGCTCCCTTTTGCAGGCCCTGCAGAATTGTGGAAGTTCAGGAAGGGCACTGATCTCTTCAGGGACCTCGTTCCACCAGGTGGGGCCAGGACTAAAAAGGCCCTTATTGAGGTCCAACGTGTCTCTTTAGGGCCAGGGATCCGCAGCCAGTTGGAGGTGGCAGAGCATAGAGCTCTTTTGAAGGTATAGGCAGGGAGGCTGTCTCTCAGACCACGTATGGTCATAAAGGTGATTACTAAAACCTTAAGCTTAATTCGGAATTCAGATATTAAATAGGATAGGAGAGAGGACTGCTCCTTGTGGGACTCCACATGTGAGCTGGTGACAGCTAGATACTCACTCTCCTATTGCTACCCTATGTCTGCAATCCCAGAGGAAGGAGATCAGCCATTTGAGGGCTGTCCCCCCACATCCTTGTGTTGGCAAGGCAGTGAGCTAGGAGCTCATGGTCAACTGTGTCAAACACTGCTGACAGATCTAATAGTACCAGCAACGCTGAACCGCATTGGTCCAGTTGGCGGTGGAGGCCGTCCATCAGGGCGAATAGCGCTGTGTCTACCTCATGGCTGGGCCAAAAGCCCAACTTAAATGGGCCAAGGGCTGAAGTTTCTTCCAGGAACACTGATATTTGGCCTGCAGCAGCCCTTTCAACCAACCTCCACAGAAACTCTAGAAGCAAGAGGGGGCAGTAGTTGTCAGGCTTCTGTGGAGCCAAGTATGTCTTTTTGAGCAACGGGCGAACCACTGCCTCTTTTAATTCCCTCTGGGAATTTTCCCATTGAGAGGGAGAGATTGATTATTTCCCAGAGGGGGCTCCTATTCTTATGTCTGTTGTTTTTAGGAGCCACGATGGACATGAGTCTAGTGGGCAGGTGATTGCCTGTCCACTTCATCTAATGAGAGTAATCTGAACTAACTCATTGTCCGCTCCAAAGACGGCCAAGGGGCTTATAGTTCACTTTCTGTGTCTAAAGTTGGAGGAAGGTCATGGTGGAGAGTCGAGATTTTGTCCGCAAAATGTCCAATTGGCTATTGTTTTGGCGCCCTTCATCGAGGGTGGTAAGAGATAGGACTACCCTGAATAATTCTGCTGGGCATGAGTGCACAGACATGATGCTAGTCGAGTAAAAGTTGTGTTACACTAATTTAACTGCCATCTCATAGGCGTTCTATAAGATGTTCTCGATTCTTCATCACAAGTCTTCCTCCAAACTCACTGTAGTTGCCTCAGTTCCCATTTCTTCCTGCGGAGCTCCTTGGTATACCATGGGGCCCGCTTGAGACAGGGGCAGAGAGGAGGTCTGGGAGCTATTTCATCAATGGCGGCCAGCATTCTGTCATGCCAGTCACTGACTAGTTCACCTAGAGAAGTACCGGGAGGCATTGGGTCTCGTAGAGCATTCAGGAATCCAACTGGATCCATAAGTCTCTGCGGGGGAGCTGAAATGTGCTCAGTGTCCAACTGAGGGGCAGATCGCAGCCTAAGCCGGGTCTTCAGGGTATAGTGGTCCAACCATGACACAGCAGTAGCCGTGACTGGATCCATGCTCAGCCGTGAACCGAAAATCAGGTCCAGGATGAGGCCTGCCTGGTAGGTAGGGCCAACAACAAATTGTGAGAGCCCTAGTGTCACCATGGCTGACACCAGGTCCAGCCCATTGCCAGAGGAAGGCAATTCTACATGGAAATTAATGTCCCCCCGAATTAATAGTTGAGGGAATGGAAATGTCCAGATGGCTGCCGCCTCTAGCAGGGCGGGCAGGGCATCTGGAGGCTCACTGGGCACACTGTACACCTGCCAGATGACCTGAGAGAGAAAGCCCTGAAGGAGATGTTATCACAGATCAAGATTGCCACTACACCTCCCTGTCCCACGTTACGTGATTGATGGTGGATGGAAAACCCAGCAGGGGCTAGCTCTTTAAGGGAGACTGTTTTGCCGTCCCTGGACCAGGTTTCCGTCACATACACCAGGTCTACCCGCTGCTATGCAAAATATGCTTGCAGAGTGAAGGCTTTGTTGTTGATGGACCTGGCGTTGCATAGCATTAGTGTCAGAGATGGGTTGTTCACCTTTGCTTCCATCCTAGTGGACCGATGATTGACAGCTGTCCATGCCTGATATTGTGTTTCCTCCTTGGGTTGTCAACTGCTTAATTTCTAGGGTTGTGCCCTGGTTCTTGTTTCTTGTTTGGTTGCTTTGGTTTTGGTTGATTTAGCTTTTCTGTTTCAGGTGGCTGATTGGTTTTGGTCGTTTCAGGTAGATTGGTTCAGGTCATTTGGGTTCCAGAGGGATAACCCCGATTGTCTATTATGACATCTCAGGGCTACCCAATCTAGAATTAATTTGTTAGTTAGGGTGTTGAGCACATTCTATTGGGTCCCATTCAGGTGGGATGGAGGGGGGAAGGGGCACTTTTTAAATCTGAATTTCATTTCAGTTTATTAGGGGTTATTAATTGGGGTATGGTTGGTAGAGTTAGGGGCATGGTTTGTGGTAATTAGAGAGGAGTATGATTTGTGGTGATTTGGGGTGATCAATTTAGTTTGTAATAATTCGGGGTGATATCTGTGGGATTTGATAATGCCTAATTCCGTTCCCCCAGTTACAATTTTCTGCCTGATTTCAAGCTTATCCCTCCCCCTCCCCCCTCCTTCTCCCCCTCCCCCTCCTTCTCCTGTGTGTGCAATGTTTCCCACTCAGTTTTTCCCACCCAGCTGCCCCTGCAAAATTTTCCCACTTATCCCTCCTCCTTCTCTTTCCCCCTTTTTTTCCTCCTCCTTTCTCCTGAACAGTTTCCCACCCATAGTTGTTTTTTCTTGTTTCTTGATATGAAGAAGGGACTACTTTTGACCTGTATAATGGCTACGCTAGGTTTTGTGGATCTCAAATTCATGAAACTCTTGCTAAGCTAAACTGTCATGGAGGCATGCTAGCTACACTACTAAGAAAAGACAGTGCAAGGTAACCATGCCCTCCCATGTACTAGCAGAAGAGCTTAAAGCAACCAATCTAAATGTATGCTTGTTCAATGGCCTCAGAAAAGTATTTTAAAAGTACAATAAAAGTCAGGGAACAGGAAGGGTATGTGATATGCTTCTGTGAAGCAAGAGCTCAACAAGGTCTGATCATACAAACTGACAACTGGTTCTCATTTATAATGGGAGAGTACTGACTTTCTAAGGGCCTATTCTTACCACAATCATTTCTGAAGGCTCCAATACAATACACTCGCAACCTCGCTTTCCTCCAGATTGCTTGCCAAAACTGAGGAGAAAAAAAACACAGAAATTGTTAGCTGACATTAAAGGAAACAATAACAAAAAAAATAGAAATACAGCAGTACTGAATGTTAACTGGATGTGATGGAACACAAATGAGAAAAAGGTCATATATTGCAAACAAAATCCATCCTTAATTGCATCCCAACACAATTGGTTACTTTTTTTCTCATACTGTTGGCATGGATTGATCAAAAAGGCTTCCAAAAGGCTGAACTCAAAATTTTGCTCTTGACTTAGGCAGGTTCCATAACTTATCACATAAAATACCATAATACCATATCACATTGTAAAATAATGGAAAATGCAAAAACAAAAATGAAAACCAAGCCTGATTATGGATTTAAAAATTTTGATTACTAGTACCCAGCTTGTTGCTGGGGGGTAAACGGTAATGACTGGGGAAGGCACTGGCAAACCACCCCGTATTGAGTCTGCCATGAAAACGCTAGAGGGCGTCACCCCAAGGGTCAGACATGACTCGGTGCTTGCACAGGGGATATCTTTACCTTTACTTTTTATGTACTTGTCTGCAATTTTCAATATTTAATTCAAAATATGCAATTAATTCTTTAAATTTATAACATTAAAGCAGTAGGAAGTATAGCAAGAACAATTTTATTATTGTTATACATATTGCAGTATCTTGTTTGTTAGGAGGTCTATTATTAGTTTGCAGAAATATCAAATTTTATCAAGAGTTCTGTATTCTGTAAGCAAGGCAGTCAGGTCTTCTGAAGTGGTGGTGCTTTCAGGCTTAGATTGCAAGGCTTGAGTATCAACAGGAACTGGAAGCGGGTGTGGCTAAAGATGTCGTCCTGAGAGGGTGGCAGGGCATCTGCTCTGCTATCTCTGAAGCCTGACAGGGGTCAATTGTGCAAGCAATTGGCAGAAAAGAGGAGGGGTACGCAAACCCCACCTCACCTTTCTACCCAGGAAGTTCTTGGGGCCGTCTCCAATCCTTTAGGGAGTATATCTCCCTGGATTATAGGCTGTCAGCGTTCCAGGTCCAGAGGACGACTGCCATTTTCTACCTCGGACTTTCTTTTCTTTCTTTAATCTTAAAGTATCTGCTTCAACCCTACATGATGATTTACCACAAATGAACGCTTTGAACTGAGGGGAGGACTTCGGCTGAGTTCCAAAACATCATTTACTGCAAGTATCTCTCGCTTTTTTTTTTCTCCGTCTCTCTTCCTGCATCAAAGCCCTTTGTTTCCCCCCTCCTCTTACTCTGCTCTGCCCGAAGCCACCTCGTTAAGAGGCAGGCTAATTCTCCTAACTAAGCAGAAGAAGGACTCAAATCAACTCGAATTAATTGGCAAAAGCTCT
Organism: Paroedura picta; assembly: GCF_049243985.1. NCBI lineage: Eukaryota > Metazoa > Chordata > Lepidosauria > Squamata > Gekkonidae > Paroedura > Paroedura picta. The sequence goes on from NC_135371.1 coordinate 93,980,625, forward strand.
TATTGTAATTGTTAGGGTTTTCGGAGATAAAGAGATAAGAGCAGTGAATGGGAAAATCTCACGAGAACTTTGTGCCAGTACGAGAATCCCTGCCTTAACTGGCTTCAATACGTCACATGCCTGTGCCGGAACATTAGAGGATAAAACAGAGGACCTCTACTGGCCACTTGTAAAATTGTTTGGGGCCGGTTTTTTTTAAAGTCAAAATCATGTCTATGTTAAAAAGATTGGCTCATCTAATAGAGATACAAACCCAAGATTACAAAGTATTTTTAGATGGATTGATCAAAAATATCTCCAAGGAGATTCAAGATGGCAAGGAAGAAGTCTTCAATAGGAATGATGGATCAATAACAGTGACTGATGACAGCTTTAAACAAGGTGGAAAACCAACAGCAGAAGAGAAATCTGAAATTCATATCTTCAAGGAGATCCAAGATGCCAAGGAAGACGTCTTTAACAGGAATAATGGATCAATAACAGTGGCTGATGACAGCTCTAAACAAGGTGGAAAACCAACAGTAGAAGAGAAATCTGAAATTCTGGAGACGGAAAATGGGATGCCGGAGTTCTGCAGCCCAGATAAGGACACCCTTTTAAAAAAGACATACAGCCATCTCAAAGCAACAGTGTACAAAAATCAATCAAAAGAAATATGGATCTGCAGTGAAAGTAACCGATTTAAAAGATCTCTCTGGGGAAAAAATTGTATTGATACTGGAGTCCAGGAGGTGCAACGGCCTCAAGATTTATCGATGCATATTCTGCGGGAAAGAGTACAACTGCACTTTCTACGCCAAAGGCCAATGGGACAGAATATAATTTTACGGGAACGACAAGATGTAGCAAGCCTCGAGATGAGACCCCCTTAAGAAGACCGAAAGCTTTTTTTAATGTTTAATGTTATACTGTATTCTATATTTCCATTTTTATGAAAAAGGGGAAGCAGTGTCTCTTTCTCTCTTGTTTTTTTTTGTCTCTTTTCTTTCTTTTATAGGCATATAGGTAATATAATCATTAGTGCTGAAAATGTAAAATGGGGTTCTCCCCCCTTATTTTTTCTTTCTTCTATTAGTGAATTGTCCTAGGACTAAAGCCTACACTGACTTGTAGAAAATGTCTAATGTTAAGCTTTCAACCTAAATCTGAAAATATATCTGTCAGGATGGTTCCTAAAAAAAAAAAAAAAAAAAAAAACAGGAACTGGAAGCAAGGAACTGGCATTGAAACACAGTCTTCTACCTAGTAAACCAGTTGATCCAGCAAGATTCCCCTATCAGTCCAAGGTTTAAATAGGCTGAGAGGACAGCAGCCCCACCTGCTCTGGAAACAGCACCTGAGATTCATCTATCCAGGCTTAACTGGGCCCAGAATGCTGTGAACAATTACATCCACTATACTGGGATCCAGGAGGTGGAACATGAACTCTCAGCCTAGCACTATGCCTTCGCTACACTATCTCTGTCGCCACGGCTCCTGCCAGATGGAGGCAAACTCAAATGGACTTATGGACCAAGTCCTGGACTGGTGCTTAGTTGCCCCAGGACCTCAAGGTAAAAAGAGAAGTTCTGGCAGAGGACCTCCCACTGTGAGTTCTCAGTGGTCAGTTCTGGAGCCAGGAGCATTTGTCCTACATAGGTTTCTTGCAGTTTCCTGCTCTCCTCCTCTCCATGTCTCTGGCTCCTCAAGCTCCAGATAAGTTTCTAAGTCAGAGCCCAGAACACACTCACTGAGGGTCACACACAGTTCTTGTCTTAATTTTTTTTAAACACACAACTAATTTTGATGCTGCATTAATATGAAAAAGGTGATCTATGTACCTGAAAATTCAAAAAGGCACTGATTATCAGATATGATTCATCAAGAGAACAGAAGTTTCATTAAACTATTCTAGGAATACACAGAATCTTTTGAAGCGATGATAAGTTTGAATACTAAGAAGAGTTATGATCAGTAGGAGGCAAAAGCATTGTGATTAGAACTGTCAAATTCTTATTTTAATAATATATCACAGAAACAGCCCTTAAGTATAACAGCTTTTATGAGCTCATGTGTATGACTAAATCTCTCTCTTTTGAATACAGGTATCAGTCCCTGGCTTTGCACTGCAATTGTGTTTTGGAGTGAGCACAGAACGAAAATGGTTCTGGAGGGGCTGTTTATTGCATGAACAACATGTATGATTCTCAACCTTGAGCTTGTCAGTTTGTAAATCACTACATGATGGGGGTGAAGAGTACCAAGAATTCTCACATCAACTGATTTGCATTTGCAACATCCCCATCCCCACACCCACCCACCCCACATTTTACAGGCCATTTTTTTACAGGCATCTTGCTAACCTGGAGTCCAACTGAGAGAAATATGAAAGAGGAAGATAGGTAAACCCTTCCCCTCTTCCAACTCACACTGAAACTTATGTTATCAGCAGATATATGAAGACCCCAAAAAAAGAAAAGAAAATGTTCCCCTTTTCCCCCAAGACCTTCCCACCTACCACCCACCCATATTTTTCCAACAGAGGAAGAATACTGAAAAAAACACCCCTATGAAATATTGTTTTACAGTGAGTAAAATGCTCTTAAAAACAAGATGGGCGTGCTGAGTGTAGCTGTTAAATCCAAGATGCATTTCTGCACCTAGAAGGATGCCTAATCTTCATGAGAGGAACACGAAGGGCTTTCATTGCTTCTTAACAGCTACACACCTTCTGTTGTCTGTTTAACCTGATATAGTTAACCTTTTCATCATTCTCTCACACCACTATAATACATTTACTCAAGGACTGGATAAAAAGGAGATTACTGCTCTATGTTGCTGGTGGGAGAAAAAAGATCATAAGAGGGGGAGGCCTTAGAGAGAAATTGAAAGCCTCACTGAGCACTTAGCTCTCTGCAATCCCTTCAAAAGACTTTTAAATTTAGCTATGTGACAGTATCAAAAAATCCCAAATATTTGCAGGATTTATTTCAGCCATTTCAGTAACTGGAAAAACAACCCTCTCCTCTGCAAAAAGGCTGAATTAATACCCAGATTATGCACGCCTTCCTTTATCCCTTCTCCAGAAATTACAGCTGGTCAAAACACAGCTGCCAGAGTCCTCACTAGAACATAATGCAGGGCTCATATACGCCTCGTGCTTAGACAGATGCATTGGATTCCGACAGAGTTCCAGATTAGATTGAAGGTGCTGGTTTTGACATTGAAGACCATTCATAGTCTCGCTCCTGCATACCTGAAGGACCACCTCTCTGAATATATCCCCTATAAACTTAGGTGATTCCAACAGCCTGGTGCTCCCTGACCCACGAGAGGTGTGTCTGGCCTCGACCAGGGTCAGGGCCTTTTTGCCTACCTGGTAGACTGAACTCCTGGTGGAGATAACAGGCCCTGTCAGAGCTTACTCAGTTCCACAGAGCCTGAAAAATGCAGATCTCCCACCTGCATTTGGTTGAGGCTGAGCCACCAGTAACTTCTAAAAACCCTTCTCTTCCCCCTCCACACCTCCGAACACTCTCACCTGTAACACCTGGTTCTGATAATTAACTTGGTAGGGTAATTTGGAAGAGCCTCGGATGTTAAGGATAAAGATGCTGCTTTAGATATTATAACAGATTTAAATTATGCTGTTTTGAATTATGTACACTGCACTGAGTCACTTGAGCCAAGAGGGACCATTTTATAAACCAAATAAATCAAATCCAATAAAAAACTACTGATAAAAATATTTTTCTGGGGCTTTTTAATCTTGGATTAGCTGAACACACATCCCTAGTTCTCCGTCTCAAGTCTTTATTGTCTATTCTTATCATGAGTTTTTTTAATAATGAGCCACAAAAAAGTTGTTGCCAGTGCTTTTAATATGTATATTACGACAATCCATTTCATGCTGTGTTTCAAGAAGCAAGTTCAGATACTAAAAACTCTCTCAAAAGACTTTGAACAGAATCCTTTCTCTCTACTAAGGCTAACAACAGCTGTACAGGGAAGGTTTGTTTATCTGTAATGCCAAGACACCAAATGCTTTGACATAGAATTTGATCCTCATTGATCTCTCAGACAGAGATCTCAAATATTTCCCAATCACTGATCACTGTCATCCCATCTGGTCTGCTATGCCTGTCACTCTATGATAAATGCTTTCTCCTCCCCACTTTGCTCTTCGACATCTTTACAGAAGGTACAATCAACAGGTTTGCTTCTCTTGTGTAGTCTATCATGTGGCACAGCCTCTGCCCTGTCATTCCTAACACCAGACTTCCAGAAAATGCAAGCCAAACAATTGGCTCTTTTCTCTGTTTCACTCAGCTATAGAAGGCCTTTAAATTATAACATTTAATCTTAGAAATAGTTAAAATGCAGTTCTTCTTATCTAAATATGACAGTTCAGACATTTCTTACTAAAAGCAGTTAGCCAAATGATCACCACAAAATGTCTGATTTCCTTCAGAAAACTATTATGCTATTTTTGTCAATGCATTCTAGGCTTCAGACAGCCCTTTAAAATCGATAAAGATCATATCCTCTGTTGTATCAGTCCATGACTGTGATTTGCTTCACTTACATTTTAACCTTTGTCTGCTTTGAAGAAATGGTCACAAGTATACATGTGGAGAAAACTATTATTCCATGCGTATGTGCACATTCAGTACAATCTATTTGTCAGGCCTGGACATATCTCTTCCTGCCTTTCCCTCGCCTCCCAAGTTTAAAACAGTTTTTGCTGTGCTTAAAAAATGTCTATATTCTCCATAATCAATATTAAGCTGCATAAAGGTTTGATGTATTTTAGTATCTAAGACAGAATTCCATGTCCCTAGAATATTTACTTCAAGAGCTTTTACTGTTTCCTTAAGAATTAAAGACTGAAAACTCCACACTCAGTTATTCTCACATTCAGACTTTCCAAAAAGGCTTCACATCTATGACAGCCACCACAGAAATTCAATCAGTGCTTATTTGCAAGCTCCACTGAAATGAGTGAAAGTTAACCAGAATCAGCACTTAGTAGACTGCACCCCATACTTTTACTTATATGTTCCAATTCTTTTGATGTAGCAAATTTCAAAGACTGTTATATTTCTTGTCAAAAATTTCCACAGAAAAAATCCGATATAGGCTTCTTAGAATTTGCCAGGGACTTAATGTCAAAGATGTAGCAGGGCAATTCAAATCAATATATATGATACATCCTCCAGAAGAATTGCTTTTTAAAGAGAAGAACTAGAGAATAATAATGCATGCATTCTGGCAGAACTTTCTTTTTAACATGGTCTTCCACCATTCCCAAACTACTTTTAAACTCAAGGAACATTTTAAAAACAATTTGGGAGTTCTCTAGGAATAACTTTGAAGAGGCAAACTCATATAAATGATCAGATATACCAGAAGATCTGATCAGAAATTAGAATACTAGATTTAAAGCTCATTTTATGTTAGAATAAAATGGGCGCTAGCTGCTGTCCCTGGGGACGGCGCTTGGTGGCTGGCAAGGGTAGGAGAAACTGTTTTGGGCCCCCCTCCCGATGTGGAAAGGCTCTGCGAGGCACCCAGCGCCGTCCCTGGGCCCGCAGCTCATTCGCTCAGTGCCGTCCCCGGGCGCGCAGAAGTGGTCTCCCCCCCCCCATGGCAAAGGCTTCTGCGCGCCCGGGGACGGCGCTGGGTTGCTCAGCCGCCCTGCGCCGTCCCTGAGCGCGTAGGAGCCGTTCTCCCCTCCCACCCCCCCAACGGCAAAAGCTTCTGCGCGCCCGGGGAGGGCGCAGGGTTGCTCAGCCGCCCTGCGCCGTCCCTGAGCGCGCAGGAGCCGTTCTCCCCTCCCACCCCCCCAACGGCAAAGGCTTCTGCGCGCCCGGGGACGGCGCAGGGTTGCTCAGCCGCCCTGCGCCGTCCCTGGGCGCGCAGGAGCCGTTCTCCCCTCCCACCCCCCCAACGGCAAAGGCTTCTGCGCGCCCGGAAACGGCGCAGGGTTGCTCAGCCGCCCTGCGCTGTCCCTGGGCGCGCAGGAGCCGTTCTCCCCTCCCACCCCCCCAACGGCAAAGGCTTCTGCGCGCCCAGGAACGGCGCTGGGCTGCTCAGCAAGCCTCCCAGTGTCGTCCCCGGCCCGCAGAATCCTTTGTACTCCCCCAGTTGGGGGAAGGCACAGGGAGCCGCAGGGCTACCTTCCCTCTCGGCGGCCAGCAGAACAATGGCCGCCGTGCAGGGAAGGGTAGCCCTCGTCGGGGATGGGGTGGGTTGGGAGGTGCTTCGCGCCTCCCAATTGGCTGTAGTCCAGGCAAACAGCCAATCATCAGCCGCGCTGTGCGCGGCTGCTGATTGACAGTTTGGGGCTGGACTGACAAGCGTAGGGCCCAATCAGCAGGCGCTTCGCTTGTCAGTCCAGGGGAAGGGGCCTATCGGCACCCTTCCTCATCCCGACAGGGCCCGCCCTCGGGGCCCTTACTGTTTTATTTCTTCCGCTCCGCTAGGAGCAGTTAAAGATGGTTCTGGGGAAGTTGTTATGGGGGAGGGTTGTTTTTAACCTATTTGGGTGGTTTATTGTCACAGACTAGCCCAATATGAAAACTGCTTCTAATTAATAATTCTAATGCTTCCATTAAATGAACACTAAATATATCTTGGGTATTAGTTAAAACAGCTAAATGAAAGCACTGCATCACAATTAAATTTCCCATTGTGGTAGGTCATCCAAAAAATTCACAAAATGTTTATTATTATCAGATAACATTCATCTTCTCACTAAAGTTTCAGCTTCTCTAACAATATTGTTATGCAACAGCTGTTGCTGCTATAATTTGCTGTTCTAGACGAAACCTATTCATGCCAGAAAGATACAACCTAAGAGGTTTTTCTAAAGAACTTGTAGAATGCACTGTTGCATAAGTTTTAAAAGATACATAATTTAATAAAACCACATAATTTTCCAATACACTCCACTATTCCAATATGCTACAGAAGCAATTATTAGCCAGTTTCAAAAGATACATTAACTAAAATATCTGAATAAGCTAAAACAAAGCATCTTTACTTGTTTGTTACTAGACTAGGCCATACATCTGATGTTTTGGCAGATTGCTAATCCTACACTTTCCCACACTTTAACCTGCTTCATTAATAGAATTTTGCTAACGTAGCATCTTAAGTAACAGTGGTGAACACAATTAAAACACACATACAGCCCCCAAATTTTATTTCTTAATTCACAATAGACAACAGCTTATACTCCCCATATGAAAACACCACATTTTTCCTCTAAAGATATACTCATAATTTGCTAAAAATAATTTAAAAAATTAAAAAACAATCTCCTATAAAGAATTTTTGCTCCATCAATTCCAACCACAATTCTTGGTGTTTCCCAGGGAAATCTACAATATATATAGGGTTTATAAAACATCAGTAGCTTTTATTTGCTACTCATAAGAGATATATCAGGAAATGAGGCTGCCACCTTAGGCAGCAGACCACTGATTACAGCAGCAGGGACCCAGTCCAGGAAGAATATACCACATTTTCAGCTCTGGCGGGGCCAGTGGGGCTGCAGCTGCTTCCTGCTACACTGGGCGGCAGGCGGAGGGAGGAGCAGGGGCCACCTCTGTGATCTATATAAGGGTGCAAACAATACCAGGTGGCCTCTTGCTCTGACAAGCCTGATCGCAGTTTCCCACCCTCCCACCGTATTTCGTTGTAACATTATTGACTATGCTTGCTTTGGGTTTATATGTTATTTTTCACAGCTGGTGATTATGCTTTGTGAGCAGATCCTTTTGGAAGGGACCACCGCACCTGCAAGCCGGGCTCCACAGAATCAGGGGCCTCCTTAAGAGTCTAGGTATATGTGAGGCACAGTGCTTCCTGGCTGGGACTCAGTGGCCTTGCATTGCAAGTGGCAGGCAGGTGCCTTAATAGAGGTTCATGCTCACAGGGCTCTTGTCTTATTCCATCTTCCCATTGCCCAGTAGGCCTGGTATTAGGGCAATGCCAAAGAACAGTGCTCACAGTGAGTCTCCTTGGGAAATTCCTCGTTTGATATAAACTGCTCTAATCACTTCTCCATTCATTATCAACCTTTGTTGTTGTTATGTGCGAAGTCGTGTCCGACCAATCGCGACCCCATGGACAATGATCCTCCAGGCCTTCCTGTCCTCTACCATTCCCCGGAGTCCATTTAAGTTTGCACCGACTGCTTCAGTGACTCCATCCATCCACCTCATTCTCTGTCGTCCCCTTCTTCTTTTGCCCTCGATCTCTCCCAGCATTAGGCTCTTCTCCAGGGAGTCCTTCCTTCTCATGAGGTGGCCAAAATATTTGAGTTTCATCTTCAGGATCTGGCCTTCTAAAGAGCAGTCAGGGCTGATCTCCTCTAGGACTGACTGGTTTGTTCGCCTTGCAGTCCAAGGGACTCGCAAGAGTCTTCTCTCTTATCTTATCAACCTAGTGTTCCATTTATTCATTGTAGTTTTGATAAACATTATTACAGTTATAAGAGCCTCCTGTGGCGCAGAATGGTAAGGCAGCAGACATGCAGTCTGAAAGCTCTGCCCATGAGGCTGGGAGTTCAATCCCAGCAGCCAGCTGAAGGTTGACTCAGCCTTCCATCCTTCCGAGGTCGGTAAAATGAGTACCCAGCTTGCTGGGGGGTAAACGGTAATGACTGGGGAAGGCACTGGCAAACCACCCCGTATTGAGTCTGCCATGAAAACGCTGGAGGGTGTCACCCCAAGGGTCAGACATGACCCAGTGTTTGCACAGGGGATACCTTTACCTTTACCTTTATTACAGTTTTGCTAATGCCAATCATTTCTAGAGATTTTAGAATCATGTATGAGGGAGTGAAAAAATTTTAAAGAGGCGAGATAGCCATCTGACAGAGAGGTTGATTCTGTGAAGGCAAAGTGGTGGCAGGTTACAGTAGATGAGCGATTGGGATGTGAGTGTCCTGCACAGTGCAGTACACAGGGGGTTGGACTAGATGACCCATGAGGTACCTTCCAACTCTATTATTCTATGATTCTGTGATTCTATGAATCTAATGCATATTTGTAATCAATCCAAACTACATTGGTTTTCCACATTTTTACAATAGCAACAATCAAATCCATTCCTCCTGTAGCCACTTACTTCCTGTGATGATAGAACTTATCCAAAAAAACCCTAAACCAATTATTATGAAAAAAGAATATTTGCATGTTAGGATGCAGGGAGAAAAGGCTATGACAAGCATCTAACTAGCTACTAGGCATGGGTGGTTTGGCTCAGATAACCCAAAAAGTACCGAATCATTGCTGATTCAGGTACATTTTTGACTTATCCGAGCTGAACCACCCATTCCCTGCATTCTGATGGAATGAACCAGACAATTCAGCCATCTGAATGCATTTCCACCTGCTCCAATTCAATGCCTTCCCAATTGAGAAGACACTGAAATGGAGTAGGCCGAGCACCTGTCATCAACAGCTCATCAGCACACTTAAAATGAAGCAACCAGCACACCTATCAGCTGATGATGAAGCCCCAAAACCTTTTGGATTCAGCTGAATCTATTCAGCCAAACGTAAAGAGATAAAGGGGTATTTGTGCTTTTCAGATTCAGCCGAATTGAAACAGTACAAATTTTACGTTTTGCACATGCCTAATAGCCACACACCTGGAAAAAGAAGCAAACTATGCATTTCTCAGCAGAGAAGGCCATTACAAAACTACAGTCATGACAGGCAAAATACATGATTTATTGCCTGTTTTTAAGATAAAGGCAGGTGCAAGCTTTCCAGAAAACAATCCCACTTCTCTGTCTAATTTACCTCATATCTCACTTTAAATTCAAAAGGAGAGTAAGCAATAAGACTACTTCCATGAATCCATAGATGGTGGAGAACATTTACAGACAGATTCAAGCATGTAGCCGTGTTGGTCTGAAGTAGCACAACGAAATTTGAGTCAAACGGAACCATTAAGACCAACAAACATTTATTCAAGGTATGATCTTTCATGTGCATGCACACTTCCTCTGACAATGGAACAAAACAGTACAGATATAAGGAGAAATTAAATTAGCAGCAAATAATAAACAGCATCACATCCAAAATAAGCATATTGATAATGATATTACCTTGCTAGAAAAGCTAATCAGTCCTTTGGATTCAATTGTTGTTCACAAACAATTGTTATCACACAAAACAATGGAATCCCCAGGACTCAACAGGATATCACTACATAATGCTAACCCCATTCAGTTCATATAGCCACACTTCTTACAATCCTTCTTTTTATTTTATTTCGGACAATGTGATGTAAGTAAGTATGCTACATAATTTAGAAACGAACACCCTTGTCTCTGGACAGGATAACAAACTCAGTACAGCTTGTCACTTGTGGGGATGCTTCCATGCTTGGGTGGAGATGGATGGGGCTAGCAACTAGTCTCTTTTAATTTCATCTTATTAAAATTAATATTAAAATTAAATATTAAAAGATTAAAAGATTAAAAGAGGCAGTGGTATGCCCATTGCACAAAAAACCATCCTTGGCTCCGCAGGAGCCTGACAACTACCGCCCCGTCTTGCATCTGGCGTTTTTGGGGAAGTTGGTTGGAAGAAACTTCAGCCTTTGACCCATTTCAGTCGGGCTTCCGGCCTGGCCATGGGGTGGAGACAGCACTAGTCACCCTGACGGATGACCTCCGCCACCAACTGGACCGAGGCGGGTCAGCACTGCTGATATTAGACCTGTTGGCAGCGTTTGACACAGTTGATCATGAGCTTCTAGCTCACCGCCTTGCCAATGCTGGGATACAGGGGACAGCCTTCAGATGGCTGATCTCCTTCTTCCAGGGTCGCAGACAGGGTAACAATAGGAGAGAGAATATCTAACCGTCACCAGCTCACATGTGGAGTCCCACAAGGAGCAGTCCTCTCTCCTACCCTATTTAATATCTTCATGCACCCTCTTGCTAAGCTGATGCGGAGGTTTGGGCTGGATTGCCACCAATACGCAGATGACACCCAACTCTTTCTCCTGATGGATGACTGCCCTGATTACCCCCCCCCCCAGAATCTTTAGCCAGATGCCTGGAAGCAGTGACAAAATGGATCAAGCAGAGTCATCTGAAGCTCTACCCTGAAAAGACAGAGGTCCTGTGGTTGGGTAGGAAGGGACCATGGGAGAAAGTGCGCCTACCCACCCTGGACAGTGTGCAGCTCCTAGCGACTCACTCCACCAGGAACCTGGATGTGATCCTGGATGCTTCCCTTACAATGGAAGCCCAGGTCCCAAAGGTAGCACAGCTGGCATTTTACCACCTCTGCCAAGCCAAACTACAAGCACCCTACCTGAAACCAGAGCACCTAGCCACAGTGATCCATGTGATGGTCACCTCCAGACTGGACTTCTGCAACTCACTCTATTCAGGCCTACCCTTATCCTTGATCCGGAAACTACAGCTGGTGCAGAACGCCATGGCCAGGATTCTCTCTAAGACATCATGGAGATCTCATATCTGGCCAGTACTCCAAGAACTCGGTTGGCTCCCAGTTGTATTCTGGATTAAGCTTAAGGTTTTGGTAATCACCTTTAAGGCCATATGCGGTCTGGGCCCAGTGTATCTGAGAGACCTCCTCCCTGCCTATACCCCCATAAGAGCACTACGCTCTGCCACTTCCAACAGGCTGTGGATCCCTGGCCCTAAAGAGGCACGTCGGACCTCAACAAGGGCCAGGGCCTTTTCAGTCCTGGCCCCCACCTGGTGGAATGAGCTCCCTGAAGAAATCAGGGCCCTGCCAGAACTTCCACAATTCCGCAGGGCCTGCAAAAGGGAGGTCTTCCACCAGGCATTTGGTGAGGCTGATTGACCCATAACATCTACAGGTCCCCCCACCCAGACTGAGGGACCGAACATACTGAGGGAGTGTCAACGTTATTGTTAAAATAATCTTGTTCTAGTTGGCATGTCATTGTTATACTGTTATATTGATTTTAAGAGTATTCTATTTAAATGTTTCAAAATGTTTTATGTAAACCACCCAGAGATGTAGGGAAGGGCGGTATAAAAATCTAAATAAACAAACAAATAAACAAACAAAATATTTTCATAGCTAGGGAAGTGTCTGCCATTAATCACTAACCCTGACATTTTTATTTCCCCAATGTTTTTGTGAACAACTGAGCCCAAAGGACTGATTACCTTTTCTAGCAAGGTATTATCATTATCATACTGCATATTTTGGATGTGATGCTGTTTACTAATTTGTTACTAATTTAATTTCCCCTTATATCTGTTCTCTTATAATTTTTGTTCCACTGTCTGAGGAACTGCATGAAAATGAAAGCTCACATGTTGAATATATCTTTCTTGGTTTTAATGGAGTCGAATTTTGTTGATTTAAAGACAAAGAACCTGATGGGAAATTAGAGGATTTAGCAATAGTTATCTGAAGGTTGAGCCTTTCCCACCTTATATAATTGATCACTACACTGAAAGGACACTGAATTGTTACATACCTGCAGGGTGGCAAAAACATAGAGTCCTTCATAAGCACAGATCCAGAAAGAAGAATATACCAGCATCTTGCAATAGTGTCAGAACTAAAAAAAAGGGACAAAGATGAACACAGCATCAGTATTAAATGCTACACATCCAAAACTTCCAATGAAATTTTTGAAAGTACAAGCTTCTCTACCAACGAACTTACTGGGAAAAATGGATGGATGCAACAGAGAAAGATGTTTTTTTTCCCCGAGGCATCAAACTTGCTGTTTATAGAAACAAGATGTAGTTATGGGGTCCCCATTTCCCTGAACAGACTGTTTTATGTATTCAGAGGATGTATATGACTCTCAGTTCTACTTTAAAAGAATATTTGAGGTGGCTGCATGTGAACACATCCATGCATGAAGATAGGTGGTAACAAAGCTCTACAGAGTCTGGGGGTCATAATGAAGTTGCTCTTACCTGTAACCACTGTTTATTGAGTGTGTTCTGTGCAGGTACAGACTGGGATTGTTTCTGAGCAGACCTGCTACAGAAAACAACATTTCAACGCTAAAAAGTTCTTGGGTATTCTTCTTCCCTTTGACCAATGTGAGTCATCCTGTTCCCAAAGTATGGTTACATGGTTTAAAGGAGGGGAAATTTCATTCCTCAGATCCACCTAAGCCACCATGAAACCAGAAGAAAAACTGTTATCTGAAAACCCAAAGCGAGGGGGGGAAGATGTGTGCCTGCACAGAAAACACTCAATGACAACATTCTGGGATGTATCCAGCCTTCACCTGGAGGCTGGCAACCCTGGGTGAGTTTTGGCTCCTTACAGGCCCCTTAACAAACAAATTACCTCTCTAACAGGAAATTCTGGTAAAGATCATACAAACAGGCATATCCAATTTGCTTTAGTCTTTAGTAAATGATAAAACTTATATGTATACCAAAGAATTGTTTTTAAATACATGTCATTATTTTATTATCAGTAAATGTTTGATTTGTATACCTATTATATACATACATACATACATACATACATACATACATACATACATACATACATACATACATACATACATACATATATAGAAAATAGAAATGTTTATATATATACATATATGCATGCATGTGTGTGTGTTTGTTTGTTTCCCCCCTGGGCGAGAAGGAGATTGACCACAATAGGGAGCCTCTGCAGACAGTTCGGAAAAAGACTCAACGGCGAAGAGCGAGACAGTTCTCGGGCCTTTGGAGCTCCAGAATAGATTTCAGGCCCTTGCAGAGGAGGTGCAAGGGTCAACAAGGGAAGAGGTCCCAAAACGAAGTCCAAGACAAAGGGAAGAGGCCACGGGGACAAAAGGAAATGGAGTTGAGAAGAAAAAGGAGAGTACTGGTAATTGGAGACTCCCTGCTAAGAGGAATGGATCGCCATGTGGCTGGGCCCGACCCCCTAACCCGAGAGGTGTGTTGCTTGCCAGGGGCGAAAATTAAAGATGTTTCAGAACGGCTGCCCAAACTACTCAAATCTACGGATCGCTACCCATTTGTGATGGTCCATGTGGAAATGAATGACATGTCCCTGAATACCATCGCTCCTATTAAAAAAGACTATCAAGATCTGGGGAGGAAGCTCAAGCAAATGGGGGCACAAGTGGTATTCTCTTCAATCTTGCCTGTCAAGGGAAGAGGAATGCGTCGGGAGAGGAAGATAATGGAGGTGAATCACTGGCTGCGTAGTTGGTGCCGGCAGGAGAGATTTGGTTTCTGGGACCATGGGATAGGCTTTCTTGAGGAAGGCCTACTAGCACCTGATGGACTGCACTTATCGAAACTGGGGAAGAATGTGTTTGGCAGGAACCTGGGGAGATTCATCAGGAGAGCTTTAAACTAAAGCCACTAGGGGGAGGAGACGATCAACATAGGGAGTGTATGGAAGGAAAACGATCGGAGGCAGCCCAACCGGCAAGGCCAGCTCATAGGGAACCAAAAGTAAAAGGATTCAGATGTCTTTATACTAACGCACGAAGCATGGTCAATAAAAAGGAAGAGCTGGAACTTCTCATGCTGATGGAAAGGTATGATCTAGTAGGCATCACAGAAACTTGGTGGAATGATTCTCATAACTGGAATGTAATGGTGGATGGATATGAACTGTTCAGAAAAAACAGAACAAATTGAAGAGGTGGAGGAGTGGCACTGTATGTGAGGAAAGGGCTTACCTGTCAGGAAATTCTAGTGAAGGAGAGCATATCTACAGTGGAAAGCATCTGGGCAAAAATAAGCGAGGGGAAAACAAACAGTGTGGTGGTTGGTGTCTGCTACCGACTGCTTGACCAACGAGAGTATGTGGATGATGCACTTTGTGAGCAGCTTGAGAAAATATCCAAGCAGAAAATATCCAATGAATTTCCCAGATGTGGGCTGGGAAACAAACTCTGCGAAGCGTCCTCAGTCATGCAAGTTTCTGACCTGCGTGGCTGACAATTTCATTTATCAAATGGTAGATGAACCCACAAGAGGTTCAGCCATACTGGACTTAATACTGACCAACAGGCAAGAGTTGGTGGATGAGGTGAAGGAGGTGGGGACCTTAGGGGGAAGTGACCATGTCCTCATAGAATTCCTTTTGAGATGGGGAGCCAAGGAAGCTTGTAGCCAGACACGGATGTTGGATTTTTGTAGGGCAAACTTTAATAAACTCAGAGACATGATGAGTGTCATACCATGGACGAGAATGCTGGAAGGGAAGGGAGCATGTGAAGGGTGGGTGCTACACAAACAAGAGCTATTGCATGCTCAATCAATGACTATCCCAGAAAGACGAAAACACTGCAGGAGCTCTAAGAAGCCTATTTGGATGAACAGAGAACTTCAAGAGGAACTAAGAAAGAAAAGGAAAATGTTCAGGAAATGGAGGGAAGGACAGAGCTCTAAAGAAGAGTACCTACAGGTTACTAGGCACTGTAGATCAATCATAAGAAAGGCCAAAGCTGAGAGTGAGCTAAGATTGGCCAGGGAAGCCCATTGTAACAAGAAAAGATGTTTCAGTTATGTGAGGAGCAAACGTAAAGTGAAGGAGGCAATAGGCCCACTGTTGGGTGCGGATGGACAAACTCTAACAGAAGATGCAGAGAAAGCAAAAGGCTTAGTGCCTATTTTACATCTGTTTTTCCCCACAGGTCAAAGTGTTTAGGCACATCTAGAGATGGCCATAGCCAAAGGACAGTGTCTGGGTGGCAGGTTAACATGGATAGAGAGGTTGTCGAGAGGCATTTAGCTGCACTGGATGAGTTCAAATGCACCCGAGAGTACTCAAAGAACTTTCCAGATAACTTGCACAGCCCTTGTCCAACATCTTCGGAACCTCTTTAAGGACTGGAGATGTCCCGGAGGACTGGAAGAGAGCAAATGTTATTCCGATCTTCAAAAAAGGGAGGAAGGATGACCCGGGAAACTACAGACCAGTGAGTCTGACCTCTGTTGTGGGGAAGATAATGGAGCAGATATTAAAGGGAGCGTTCTGCAAACATCTGGAGGACAATTTGGTGATCCAAGGAAGTCAGAATGGATTTGTCTCCAACAGGTCCTGCCAGACCAACCTGGTTTCCTTTTTTGACCAAGTAACAGGTTTGCTGGATTGGGGAAATACGGTTGATGTCATTTACTTGGATTTTAGTAAAGCTTTTGACAAGGTTCCCCATTATGTTCTGATGGATAAGTTGAAGGACTGCAATCTGGATTTTCAGATAGTCAAGTGGATAGGGAATTGGTTAGAGAACCGCACTCAAAGAGTTGTTGTCAATGGTGTTTCATCAGACTGGAGAGAGGAGAGTAGCGGGGTACCTCAGGGCTCGGTGCTTGGCCCGGTACTTGTTAACATATTTATTAATGATCTAGATGAGGGGGTGGAGGGACTACTCATCAAGTTTGCAGATGACACCAAATTGGGAGGACTGGCAAATACTTCGGAAGATCGAGACAGAGTTCAACGAGATCTGAACACAATGGAAAAATGGGCAAATGAGAACAAGATGCAATTTAATAAAGATAAGTGTAAAGTTCTGCATCTGGGTCAAAAAAATGAAAAGCATGCCTACCGGATGGGGGATATGCTTCTAGGTAACACTGTGTGTGAACGAGACCTTGGGGTACTTGTGGATTGTAAACTAAACATGAGCAGGAAGTGTGATGCAGCGATAAAAAAGGCAAATGCCATTTTGGGCTGTATCAACAGAGGCATCACATCAAAATCACAAGATGTCATAGTCCCATTGTATACGGCACTGGTCAGACCACACTTGGAGTAATGTGTGCATTTCTGGAGGCCTCACTTCAAGAAGGACGTAGATAAAATTGAAAGGGTACAGAGGAGAGCGACGAAGATGATCTGGGGACAAGGGACCAAGCCCTATGAAGATAGGTTGAGGGACTTGGGAATGTTCAGCCTGGAGAAAAGGAGGTTGAGAGGGGACATGATAGCCCTGTTTAAGTATCTGAAAGTTTGTCACTTGGAGGAGGGCAGGATGCTGTTTCTGCTGGCTGCAGAGGAGAGGACATGCAGTAATGGGTTTAAACTTCAAGTACAACAATATAGGCTAGATATCAGGAAAAAAAATTTCACAGTCAGAGTAGTTCAGCAGTGGAATAGGCTGCCTAAGGAGGTGGTGAGCTCCCCCTCACTGGCAGTCTTCAAGCAAAGGTTGGATACACGCTTTTCTTGGATGCTTTAGGATGCTTAAGGCTAATCCTGCGTTGAGCAGGGGATTGGACTAGATGGCCTGTATGGCCCCTTCCAACTCTATGATTCTATGATTCTATGATTCTAAGGGGCCCTGAGTGGAAAAGAAGCCCTATATTAAATAAACAGACTAATGCACTTTGTGAATGGTTTGGTTCTTTTAAGGTAGAAAAGCAGAGTTCTCATAAAATGGTGTTAAATGCTCTTTCAGTATCTGATGATGGTTATAGGGGGGAAAAGGACATAACATAATGTCCTGTAACAGATGGGATGTAGAAACTACCCTGAGTAAGAATTACCAACTGCATCTATCTGCTTAGCAAAAAACCTCAAAACTGGAGAGTCACTGCATAATCCAGCTAGCTCAGTGGTTCTCAGCTTGTTAGTCGGGACCCTTGGGAATTGAACGGCTCTTTCACAGGGGATATGGCAGGGCGAGTAGCTTGGCTGGGGGAGGGGCACCGCTGTCATGACCCCCCCTGGTTCATGCCATCTTATTCCCGACTGCTCTTGCATATTCTCACTTTCTCAGGCCTCTTCTAACCCAAGGCCATAAAGCAATAAACCTGTCCTCTGAGATGTTCCCTCCCTTCCTTTTCCCAGCGGGCGAGGAGGCCCAACAACTGTATCAATCTCACTGTAAGTGTCCTTGCGGAGACAGCCAAATCTCAACAATGTGCCATCTCCCCGATAAGGCACCTGGCCATCTGGTAGCCTGGGAACAGAACCCCTTTTGTCGTCTCTAACCACTCTCCCGCCAAATCCCCTGAGCACCCCTCCTTTATTTGGTGCACCCTATATATATCCCACCTGGTCTGCTTGTACTTTGTTATTATCAAGATCTTTGCTTAGGAAGATCTTGGCATGCTTAGCTAAGTGTGGACTTTGCCTAATAAAGCTCTACTTTGGAATTTGCAACCGACTGTTGGATACTTGATGCGCTTTCACTTGGGACTCCACCGGCTGGGCTCAGCCTGATTCCTGACAACCGCCACTGTTGCCACTCCTCCTGAAGGCACCCGCCAAGTTATATACAATTTATAACCAACTTATATACAATTGTGAACAATGGATCTACACACAATTGGTCACTTTCGGTTTAATTTCTGTGAAAGAACACTTGCATAATTTTATGGTTGGGAGTCACCAAAACATAAGGAACTGTATTAAAGGATCGCAGCATTGGGAAGGTTGAGAACCACTGAGTTAGCTCATTAACTCGATGGACGGATGTTATAATCACAAAAAAAAAACACCTTAACAGAAAGCAGGTTTAAAGGGACAGTTTTTGCAGCGGCAAAAAAGGAACTGAATTCTCACGAATCTAGGATTGGACGGGAACCACCATCCTTCGTCAACTAGCAAAAAGCAGGAATAGAACCCAAATTTTAACAGGCCATCTGGGACTTCTTCAACTGCCCCTTTGGCCAACAACTCTTTCACCTGAACATCCAAATCTGAAAGGAATTAACAGGTGCTTTAAAGCCTATAACTTTAGGCGGAACGGAGGAAAACTCTAACGTAGCCATGTTTAACTGTGGCTAAAGCCCAAGAGTCTATAGTAATCAAGCCCCAAGCTGAGGCGAATTTGGAAAGGTGATTGCCAAAGACCACTGGAGTGGTCACCGAATCTTATTGTCAGAAGCCACCCTGGCCTTGTTGACAATGATGGGTATCCTTCTGAGAATATTGCTGTTGACCCTTGGAACCAGGTGGCTGGCATCTCCTTGAGTACTGTTGAAAGTGACATGAAGGATACTGTTGATGGTACTGTTGGCGTGGAAGAGGAGGAGGACAGAAATGGGTAGCCTGGAAACATTGGCAGTAGCAGGTCAGTTTGGGTTGGACGGATGGAGGAAGAGGAAAAGAACTGAGGGATCGAGCGACTGCCGACTCTTCTTCATGGAATTGAGGAAGTAGTCAGTTGCAGCAGCAAAAAGGGTGCCCTACTGAGAGTATCAGCTATTGAGTTGTGGTCCTCATCCACATGGATGGCCCATAACTTAGTGCTGTGCTCTAGCGCAGACAACACTGCAAGTAGGCAAGGGAACTATATCTTAAACAATGCATTTTTAATACAAGTATCCCCTAAGCATCGCTATAACCATGTGGCAGATATGAGGGTTGTGTATGGTGGCGTCCAAATCGGCTGTTCCAGGCCAATGCATCCAGCACGTGGAATGGCCGATTTGGACGCTACCGCGTACAACCGTAGTAGATACAAGTATCTACAAGTATAGCTATGACTAAGGAATTGGAGATTTATTAGCATGTAAGATTAAACTGAAGGTTTCATCCCAACGGCAAAATGAAGTAGAAGAAGAAGAGTTGGTTCTTATATGCCGCTTTTCTCTACCCGAAGAAGGCTCAAAGTGGCTTACAGTTGCCTTCCCATTCCTCTCCCCACAACAGACACCCTGTGGGGTGGGTGAGGCTGAGAGAGCCCTGATATCACTGCCCGGTCAGAACAGTTTTATCAGTGCTGTGGTGAGCCCAAGGTCATCCAGCTAGTTGCATGTGGGGGAGCACGGAATCGAACCCAGCATGCCAGATTAGAAATCCGCACTCCTAACCACTACAGCAAACTGGCTAGAATCCATAAGGAAAAGATGAAGTATTAGTTGTATTTTTGAAGGCAGTTATAGTTCAGAGAGGTCCATTAGCTTGCATGAGAGATGGTGGAGGCTTTGTCCTGGTAGTAATGTCGTAAGGCTAGAATTCATAAGAAAATACAAAATAAAAGGTTCTGGATATATATCTGGAATAAGCTGTAATTTAAATAAGAGAGATATCTATCTCTTTCATAAATAATTTCTATTTATAAGGTTTTAAGGAGATCGATGGTTTTGATAAAGATGTATAATAGTCATTTTCAACTGTGTAGAGGTGAAACACTAACTTCTGTACCTTTAATTTTGTCTAGCACAGCTCAGAATAATTGAAAGGCTGCAGTGCTGTCTTGGAGATTCATTAGCCATGCATAAGAAAAGGAGGATTATTCCTGTTTTAAAGTTTAAGGCTTGAATCTTATAAGGTAAACTTTAGTAGAATGGTGCCCAGAACTTACAGCTTTATGCTCAGGATATTCTAGTGTTTGTTATTATATTTCCAGCTGACAAGTCTGCTTGAAATGCTTTGTTTTAAGAAAATTGACAACCAGCTAAAGAAGACTAGATGAAAAGGCCTTTATCCAAAAGCCCACATTCAAACATTCATATTTTGAATGTTCTTTGTCTACAGTTTCAGCATTAAATTGTTAGTAGAAACACTGAGGAGACATCTATCATCAAAATATGCCTTGTAATGCTTGGGAAATGAACATCCTCACCAAATAGATATTTATCAAAATTCCTGAATGTGTTGTATCCCTTTAAAAATGCTTTAAGATAGCGGTCCCCAACCTTTTTCCGGTTGAGAACCACCTCCGGGGGTGGGGGAGAGCTGCCGGCCCAGGTGTCGCGCATGCTTGGTTTCACCAGCAGGGGGCACTAATGGGCACGTGCAGCAGCTCCGCGCATGCACTTTTGCATCCGCTGGCGTGCCGGAGGCCGTGCCGGCCTCTTCTAACCCCTCTCACAGCAAGAAGCTAGCTTTTCCCAAAGAGCTGCCTTTAAACAAGGCATTGCTTAGTGCTACCTTTAAACAAAGCCATTGTTTAGTGCTTTGGGATTGAATTGCTAGCAAATATGGCAGGTCCTCATATTATATTCTTCTCCAAAACAGAGAAGACACAGGGTGTGGTCATCTGAGTGTGACATTTCAGTACCACATTTACAGATTTCTTGAATAAGGCCTTTTGAGCCACTATGGGGGGCCACAAGTAATCTCCATAGAAAGGAGGTTGGGAGCTAAAGCCACCCTGAGCCCTGGAAGTGAGAAGCACAAGGCAAAGGTGTGTACAGACTTCCTTGTCTGCTCATCACACGGTAAGGCAATGGGTTTCAAGAGAGGATTACCCAACAGAAACAGGCTAATCCTCTTTCATTGTCTTCTAGATCTTTCTTCAAAGGAGTATTGCTGGGAAGAACCTTTCTCAATGGCAGCAAGAAAGGAACTGAGGGAGTCGGTGCCCCTTACCTTGGTCCATGTGACTGTCCTTTGGGTAGGAAAGGGATAGTGAGAGGGGGGAGGAGTGCCCTCTAAAAGACTTTTAAGGTCAGGAATATACTTCTCCAGTGCACACCTGCTCAGTCCAATAGGGCAGTGGTCCCCAACCCGCGGGCCGTGGCCCGAAGGCCAAAGCGGCCAATTAGCTCGCGGCCCGGCAAGCTTCTCGCTTCAGGAGGGGAGGGAAGAGATTTGCTCGCGGCCTGGAGGGGCCAGGAGGGGAAGCTGTGGCCGCCGGCATGGCGGCGGCGCAAATGCGCATGCACGGACTGCCGCGCATGCACGTTTGCGCTGGGGCTGCTTGCGGACCACTGCGGAAGCTTGCGGACCGCTGCAATAGGGGACTGCACAGAAGATGAGCCTCTATATTCATGCACTGCAATGGTTTTTAAACATATTTACAATATTATTTAGTGAGCATTTTCTGACTCATGACTAGTTTGTGTGGATATTATGTGGCTATTGCTAGGGGCAGCAATTACTACTCAGAGAGAAGTTTAATAAGTTCCAGTCAAAAGGGGGAGGGTCACTTTGCTGGGCAGAAACCAGTACTGCATTACATAAATTGTAGTTTGAATTTTAATTTTGGACTAGTATGGCTTGAAACAACTTGTGACTAATTTTTTGAGGGAGCAAAAATTAAAAATGTAAGAGCTCTGCATGTTAATTTCAGGTGTCATACATCAGCCTGTGTAACTAAGCAACACATTTCTCATCCTGAAATAGCAAACAATGCTATTTTCTGAACCTTTACTAATATGCTACTAGGACTGACTTTGTTTAAAATCAGTAAATCTGTATGCAAATATATATATATACACACACACACAGAAGAAGAAGAAGAAGAAGAGTTGGTTCTTATATGCCGCTTTTCCCTACCCGAAGGAGGCTCAAAGCGGCTTACAGTCGCCTTCCCATTCATCTCCCCACAACAGACACCCTGTGGGGTGGGTGAGGCTGAGAGAGCACTGATATCACTGCCCGGTCAGAACAGTTTTATCAGTGCCGTGGCGAGCCCAAGGTCACCCAGCTGGTTGCATGTGGGGGAGCGCAGAATCGAACCTGGCATGCCAGATTACAAGTCCGCACTCCTAACCACTACACCAAACTGGCACACACACACAGAGAGAGAGAGAGAGAGAGAGAGAGAGAGAGAGAGAGCGCGAGAGAGAGAGAGAGAGCGCTATAATAGTTTCAAAATAAGGGGAGAAATCTTTTTTAAACAATAGTAGAAAAAGACCAAAAAAAAAAACCCCAAACCCTAGTTTCTCTTTCCCCCCACCCAATCCATCCTCATTTTTAATCAACTCAATTCAAAACACATTAAATAAAATAGTACTGTCTTGTATGCCTTTATTTAACCCTCCAATGAGACCCCCCCCCAAATTGTTTACTACTAAGCTCAGTAATTATGTGACATTTTAGGTAAGAGCAGCTTTAACAATGTTTCCACATACCGCTACTTGGTCCTAACAGTTAATGTCCTCTGAACTACAGCAGGCAGCTTGCTTTTTAGCATGACAAGAGTTCTGGACAACACGTATTATCTGAAGACTAAAGAATGGATGCCATTAAAGGTTTTTGTATTGTTGTATTGTTGTTGACTAAAGAATGTTGGTTTGCTCTTAGTACTATATAGGCCTTACATTTTTTAAAATATTGTACAACAGTTTATGTGAACTTACCAAAACAGAACTTGATTTCCTTCGTACCTTTTGTAACGTGCACTTGAAGTCATAATTCTGAGAAGAAAAGTTCCATATTATTATGGCTGATCCACCGTGGATGGTTACTTGGCAGTATTTTCATTTTATACAGGGAGAACCAGGATTCAAAATATTCAGAGATTTGAATCAAAGTTGAAATCTTTAATAGCTGGACAATGTAGAACTATCACTTTCATATACCACTTTAATCTTTCCGTTCACCCATAAACTACAACCCATGGATGATCAATCCAGCTGTACTACAAAAAGGTTTTTTAAACTTATTTAATTATCCACAGTGGCATTCAACACCAAGCATATTGCAACACTAGGCATACAGTCAAGTCTTCTGAGATTTCACTAATTTCAGTATAATTTACCAATTTATATTTTGCACCTGAAATTTGTCCACTGTTGAGCTGTACAAAGTTACAGGCAATAACTAACATTTTCTACGTATAGTATATATGCACTCTGAATTTTTATGCACGTTTATGCTTCTTGTTTTATTTATAGTTTGAAAACTTCAGTTTATGATTTTACCTTTTTTGTTGAGAACTGCCTCAATGAGGTCTTTGAAGAGACCGCATATAAGCATTTTGAATAAACAAAACAAATAAATGTTGCTTACATTTCTTCTAACCACTGAGAATTTAAAAGACAAAACACATGAGAAAGCACAGCACAAAGACTCATCTTAACCTCTTGAGCTTTCAGACTACCAAATTTGTATGAGATTAGATATTCATACCTTAACTGATGTTCCCTGAGATTTGATAGTATGTCCATTCCATGAAGATAGTAGTATACAGTATTTAAATCCTGAAAATAAAAACATGAATTTAAATATTGAAATAGTGGAGTAGCAAACAGAATGTTAAGACAGAAACAGAGAAAACTGGGTTTAAATCTTCAATCAACCAGGAATTTTAATGTGGCCTTGAACTAATTAATGTTTCTCACAAGATTGTTTCAGAGATCTTGGAAAGTACGGGGAAACCAGGAATGCCAAGAACTCCTCTGATGAAGCAGGAAATGTTTTTATGTATTAATTTAATACAGAATGTATTAAATAACGCCTTTCAAAATACTTAAGTTGCACACATTTTGTAGCGTTTTTTTTTACAGCCAGGGCAATTAACTATCCACTCTACCTATATGTGATGGTTGAGGGCATTCTGTTTCACTGTATCTGACAAAGTGTGCATGCACATGCAAGCTTATACCTTGAATCAAACTTCACTGGCCTTAAAGGTGCCACTGGACTCAAACTTTGTTCTACTGCTTCAGACCAACATGGCTGAATCCATATATATTTTGTAGTTATCTGATAAATGCCTCTAAACAACAGCAGGCCACAAGAACCAGAATAGAAATGTGCTTTATAATCACGTTTGCTCCTATAGGACAAGCATCCTCAGGTGGGAAAATCAGGCAGACTATTGGCTTACTATTCTTTTATTTTAAAAAATATAAAGGACACCCACACCCATCCCTCACTAGATCTTACCACAGAACTCTGGAGACAGGGTTCCCCAAAACTGGCCTCTAAATGCAACTCTGCCCTCTCTACACAGCACAAAAGGACAGGACAACTTGAACTATGGGAGCAAGCAGAAAAACCCTTGCCTTTCTACACTATCAATGAAGAGAGCAGGATAAAATCATGCTGTCTGTTAAACAGGCTTAAGAAAAACCCAAGAGCTATTTTGAAATTACACCATTCTCTAAAAGGAGGGTTTTTAATTAATTATATTTAATGGTAATTCAGGAATGCGAGCAGGTGAGCTACTTAACTCTTTTCCTTCCAGTTGTGTTCCCACCAAAGTTCATTCCTTTATCAATCTGCTTTTACCCTCACGCAGTACAGCTACTGTAGCCCCAGAAGCTGCACTGTATAAACTTGAAAACTGTCAGTTAAAATAATCTCAGAACATATCACATGTAATTTCATGTTTAAAGTACATGGATAAAGCTATAATCCCTATGTAATAAAAATTGAGTATGTATTAACATGTGAATTCAGGCGGACAGAATTTAGCACGGTACAATGACAGATGCAATACCAAAATGAAAGCCTAGAGATATCAGCAAGAAACACAGTAATGTATCACACAACTAAATGAAAAGCAGAACACAGAAAAATGAATGCTTAATATACTATTTATATGTCCTTATGATGTTCACTATTTGTCAGGGGATTTGTTAGCCACAATTTGATCTAGAGCTCCAGTGGTCAACAGGTAAAGACTTAACTCTTAACCCTTCTTGAATCAGCCTTCCAATGTTTGAGCCAAATGTTGTGATGAATGGTAACACTGGCTACCTGTACCCTCGGGCAGAAGTATATAGCTTCCTGGGACGCATCCGTGGCAAATTCCACCACCCTCTTGATCTTCAGGAGAGACTGTTTTGCCACTGTGTTGGCAAAAAGTAGGAGACTTCATCAGGTTGTCAGTCCAGATGACAATGGCCTGAGGGAGGTTGGGTAGGCTCCAGAAGCTCTGATCGCCATGGAGTTCTTCTTAAGAGTTCTTCTTAAGAGGATATTCATTTTTCTTGACTATTACATCCTTCCGCTGGTTGTCCCCATCTTTAGCTAATACAGCTCCCGAATTGAGGGTGATCACCAGAGCATCAACAAGTGGAACTTTTAGATCCTCCATTGTCTCCTCTGGGAGAATGTACAGTCTCCTGGCAATGGAAGTGAGTTTCCAATGCCTGGAATAGGACAATTGGATTTTAGGATATCATCAAAGCCAACTGGGAAATGATGGGAATGTATGAGCAGGAACGGGCCATGTGAAACACCTGGCATCCCAGATTAGCTGAAGGCTTTGGTTTTTCTCGGGCCTCCATCCCATACTTTTGGCAGAGATCTTTGGCCATGCCCGCACGTACCACGCCCGCGCATCGGGCCGCGCCCACATGCGCGATGCACGGCCCGGATTCCCTCTCCCCGCCCTCCCGCAGTAAGAAGCTTCCCGGGCTGCAAGCTTGCAGCCTGGGACGTTTTTTACTGCGGGG
The DNA here is from genome assembly GCF_049243985.1 of Paroedura picta. Taxonomy (NCBI): domain Eukaryota; kingdom Metazoa; phylum Chordata; class Lepidosauria; order Squamata; family Gekkonidae; genus Paroedura; species Paroedura picta. The sequence goes on from NC_135371.1 coordinate 94,006,672, forward strand.
GGGGCAGGGAGAGGGAGCCGCGGCCCGGCGCCATGGCCTTCACGGCCAGGCACCGGGCCACGGCCCGCAGGTTGGGGACCACTGGCCTGGAGGATGTGGCTGGGATACCAATGGGCTTATCTCCTTACCTCCCCTCCTCCCTCTCTAAAAGAGCCACAGGTAGGGTAGCTGCAGAACATGCCTCACTGGGGGAGCGTGTTCTGGGCCCATGCCAGGGAGGGCTGACCCATGCGCACCTGTGTAGGTTTGGATGCCCCCCCCCAAATTTATATGAGGCAGGTGTTCTCCTGCTCAGAAACATCAGTGGCACAGTATTCCAAATCCGTCCATTCCTCTTCTTGTCCGGTGGCCAGAGGACCTGTGGTATGCCTGCACACACACACACACACACACACACACACCTTGAGAGGAAGGCCCAGCAGCAGAACTTGGCACAGAGAAGCTGCCGCCCCCCTCCCCCTCTCGTTGGCACTGAACTCAGAGCCGGAATCGTGCAAGTAGGGGGAATATTTGGAGATTGCATGGCTGGCGCCATTTTGGAAGCCTGGGTGCCCCCTGGGCATGGCAAGGGTGACCATATGTTGGGGACTTGATCCCAGAGCTCTGAGATGCCCCTGTCACCCTCAAGAGACCAGAGGTCCTGGGAGCCGGCCCCTGATCGAAGCTCCGGCACATATAGCTTAGCCAAAGGGCTCGCCAGCCCTGCATACTTCCAGCAGCGTTTCTCAGGTGGCTCATCGGCTGAGACGTCCTGCAGCTGCTCAGTGTGGCCCCTGGGCAGCATGCAACCCGGAGCACTTTGAGTCTTATTTCTGCTTCATTGTAGGCTTCAGGGCTGCTTTGCAGGAGCCAGTGCCTTTTGGCGCAGGCCAACCTTTCTCCTTCATGGGGGCCCTTTTGTTCTTTGCTCCCACCTTCCTTCCTACTGGGGTTGGGGAATCACCTGCCGTGCCTCCAATGTGGGTCCGCTAGAGGAGTGGAAGCCTGGAGCTCTGGGCCGCTCCTCGGGGACTTGGGCAGCCACCTCTGACCCCTCCCACTATTCTCTCGCAGCCTGGTCAGTCCTGGCTCCAGCCATCTGTGGGTAAGTGGGAGCCATGGAGAAAGAACTCTAGCAGTTTTCTCAGAACTGCAGTTGCAAAGAAGCCTCTTTATAGTAGAAAAATATCCTCATTTTGTAGCTGTTTTTATTTGTAATTCCAATGGATTCTATTGATCAGGAGCAGAACTCAGGATCTCCTACCTAAAAGTAGGGCAATCTAAACTGGAAGGTCAGGCTCTGGTCACCAGCTAGGTGGCTGCAAGAAATTTGCATTACAATTGTCCTACCTAAGCAAGCAGAGACATGACCTAACCACTCTGGATGACTTCACCCTCCACTGGAGGATAAGTGATGCTATAGTTATGTAGAAGTTTGCCCCTCTCTAGAAATGGATGAATTTCTGGGCCAGTGGTTGTCAACCTGGGGGTCAGGACCCCTTTGGGTGTCAAACAACCCTTTCACAGAGGTCACGGCAGGGCAAGCAGCTTGGCCGAGGGTGGCATCTACACAACAGCCTTGCGGGGTAGATCGAGATAGAGTGTTCGTCTGTCTGGAGCAGTGGGAAAGAGCTAGATCAGTATGGTGGGACAAGAGGCAGAACTGAACTGAGAAATCCCAGAAAAAAAACAAATTTATATACAATCATGAATAATGGATCTTCACATCAATGGTCAATTTTGGTTTAATTTCTGTGAAAGAACACTTGCATAATTTTATGGTTGGGGGGGTCACCAAAACATGAGGAACTGTATTAAAGGGTCGCAGCATTAGGAAGGTTGAGAACCACTGTTCTAGGCTGTCATGATCTACCTTCTATGTACAAAAGGGAGGTGATGCTGCATCTTCACCCTCTAGCGCTGCATTTTGCTCTCATAGCAGTTAAGAGCCCCAGCAGGGCCTAGATTCCAGCACAGGAGTTTGCCTTTTACTCCTGGGAAAATCGCAAGCTTACATCTGAGACATAAGGACAATACAAGTTGAAAACTGGAAACAAAAATTTTGTTGAAAGGAAAAGAGATATCTGAAGTGGTCTTGAATAGTCAGAAGACCCTGCCTCAGTCTTTTAGAACACCCTGACATGGATGGCCCAGGCTATCCCGATTTTGTCAGATATAAAAAGCTAAAAAAGGCTTGTTAGTATTTGGATAGGAGAATACCAAGGAAGTCCACAATTGTGATGCAGGGACAGACAATGGCAAACCATCTCTGACATCTTTTGTCTTGAAAACCCTATAGAGTTGCCATAAGTCAGCTGTGACTTATGGCACTTTCCATCACCTGTCAGACAGGTATACCAGAATATTTAGATAGCTTTTTTAACAGTGAAAGCTATTCAAAAGTGTTTATACTCGCATATAAGCTGACCCGGATATAAGCTGAGACACCTAATTAAGCACCTGGACATCACAATTAGGCAAATTACCCCTTTTAAGGTTGATGGCATGCACTTCTTAAAGTGGGGTGTGTATATCTGGTTAGATGGTGTCCATGATTGACAGCTAGATTGGCTTAAGGTGTAGGGAGCCCTGGTTGGAGCAGAATTTGGCCCTACTCTGTGGCGGTTTTGATCACTGGGGTGGATCCTTTGGGGGGAAGCCATACCTGCATGCCAGCCTCCCCCAGTTTGGGGGACATTTTTTAGGGTTCTTGGGGGTGGAGCCACTCAGCACAGGCTGCCAGCTGGCTTCCTCCACCAAGAAGTAAAATGACCATGCTGTGACCAGCACCCAAATAGATCCCAGGTATTGCCACTCCATGGTCTTATCCTCCAGCAGGCATGCTGAGGATACAATTATAGGGCACCAGGTAGACCTATTGATGTTGGATCTGTCCCCATTCTGCACCAATTCTCCATTGATAGTATTCCATAAAACATGGTGGTTATGTTTTCACCAAAACAGCCTTTCCCCCCTTTCATTCACCTCCTAAGCTCCACAAGGAGCAACATTCACAACAGTGATTGCATAGTACACATTAATCTTAAAAAATTGTGGAACACTTTCTCACAATGATAGTGAGTTTGACTGTTGTGTCTTAAGTTCAAGAGTAAAATATTTTTAAATTTGCAGATTTTAATGGATTAATTTTGTACGTGGAATGGGCTCTTCTAACTTCAGCTGCTTGATTTTTAATGCTGCCAAATGAAATTTAAAGATCATATTCAAATAAACCCAGTCATTTTATATGCTTTATTTTTTAAAAGTCTATGCTGTATTTTGCCACTAATTTGATTTCTGAAAACTGCTATTATTTCATTATGTCGATGTTTTGCTCTTGGTTTTATTGGATCTTACTGATCTTGCTGTTTGATTGTTCTGATTATTGTTCAGCACCTTGTGAATCTTGTGGTTATGAAGCACAAGATGATTTACATGAATAAATATTGATTTAATTTAAGAGATAATTTCTGAAATTAAGGTGACCAAATTATACAATATCTATAAGCACAAGGATTCATGTGTGCCTTCTTTTAAAATCATAGCATATATAGATTTGAGTAGCTACTTAATAGTTTATTGTCAAAATATAAAGCAATGTTACAGCAGCAGCTGAATGCCTGCCACAATCATCCTAAAACTGCATTATAAAATGTACCACTTGTTAAAAATTTTAGTTATAGTTATTGTGGCCACCTAGTGGAAAGACACAGTAATCACAGGCAGTGAGGGAAGGAAGGAAGGAAGGTTCTCTGACGGCTAGACAATTTCCACATGGAGGAGTAAAATGTGAGTGGCTTCCTACTTGCAAACATGGGATGGTAAATCTAGACCCCTCCCACATTTTCCCTCTGCCCTATCACGGCTTCCTTCCTGCCTGCCTGCCATTCTCGCTGGACTAGTAGGCCCAGATGTGTGGGAATGTAACAAAGCATACTCCCCTCCTTGTGGGCAACACCCTTAATCCTTTTGCATTAACTTCTGCAAGACCTGCTGGTCAAGAGCTCTATCCAAAAATGTCCACTTGACTACCCTGGAGTAAATATGAAGTTAAGGCTGGTTCAAATAATCACCCTACATATCTCCCGCATGGAAGAACAGGCTTCCAAGGCTGCGGAAGTAGCTGTCCTAATAGATCAGGCTGAATACCCTGGAGGAGTATCCTGGCTGCCAGATAGGTTAACAGGATGCATTGCTTTCTTTAGTCACCTACTCGATGTAGTCATGGTTCCATCTTATCTTTATTGGGGTAACCAATGCCTTCAAAAGCAAATCACCTCTATGCAACTGTTTAACTCTAAAAATATATGTGCAAAAAGCACTATGGATACAGAATAGCCAGTCCTATTTTTTTTTTTAGTGTGATTAATTGACTGTACCTAATTGACTGTACCTATTTTACGCTGAAAAGGGATCAATTCTGGATCGAAGCGGCTCTGCTGTGTTAGTTCTTTGAGATCTGTCGGCCACATTTGATGTGGTCGACCACGAACTACTAGCATGCCGCCTCGCCGGAACGGGGATAAGGGGCACAGCATTACGCTGGATACGCTCCTTCCTCCTAAACCGGACCCAGAGGGTGGCGTTGGGGGATGAGCTATCGAGCTCGTTTGGGCTCCCCTGTGGAGTACCACAGGGCTCGGTGCTTTCCCCCACGCTTTTCAACATCTTTATGCGCCCTCTGGCCGAGCTGGTCAGGAGTTGCAGCTTGGGTTGCCATCAGTATGCTGATGACACCCAGCTGTATCTCTTGATGGACGGCTGCCCTGATTCCTCCCCGGATCCATTTGCCAAATGTTTGGAAGCCGTAGCTGGATGGCTCGAGCAGAGTCGTCTGAAACTCAACCCTGCCAAGACGGAGGGTCCTGTGGTTTGGGGGAAGGGAGCAGATCAGGTAGTGCGACCACCCACCTTGGCCGGGACCATCGCGCCCCAGGCAAGGAATGTGAGGGTTAACTTGGATGACTTGTTAACACTAGAGGCCCAGGTCAAGAAGGCAGCGGACCAGGCTTTTCTCCATTTTCGTCAGGCCCGGCTACTAGCGCCCTACCTGTCTCCTGACCACCTAGCCACTGTGATCCATGCGACAGTCACCTCCAGAAGAGATATCTGTAACTCGCTCTACGCAGGCCTACTCCTACGCCTGATCCGGAAATTACAGCTGGTACAAAATGCGGCTGCCAGGGTCCTTACAGGAACAGCTTGGAGGGCCCATGTCCAGCCTGTGCTGAGGCAGCTGCATTGGCTACCGATTGCTAGCCGGATCAGGTTCAAGGTTTTGGTTTTAACCTTCAAGGCCCTCCGCAGTCAGGGACCCACATATTTGAGGGACCACCTGATGCCTTATGCCCCCCCCCCACAGGGCGCTACACTCGGTGGGGACTAAGTTATTGGTGGTTCCTGGACCCCGGGAGGTGTGTCTGGTTTCGACCAGGGCCAGGGCCTTTTCGGTCCTGGCCCCCGCCTGGTGGAATGAGCTCCCGGAGGACCTGCAGGCCCTGTGGGATTTGCCATCCTTCCGCAGGGCCTGCAAAACGGAGCTCTTCTGCCAGGTTTATGGTTGAGATTGGCGCCTCCCCTTTTTTAGATCGGGACCCCTCTCTACATCTACATCAGCAGTGACCCCTGGTTTCCCGGATACTTCCGCCACCATCAGGTGGGGTGGGTTGGGTGGGCTGGGAATTATTTTTAGGTGTTTTATGTATTAGAGGTTTTATGGGGGTTTTACACGTTGTTACCCACCACGAGCCTCAGGGGAGCAGCGGGATAGAAATCCAATAACAACAACAACAACAACTCTAATTGAGGCATCTTACTTTGACTTTGGAGGTCCAATATTGCCTAACGGGGAGCAAGACAATGAGGCTGAAACCTGTAGGAAGGTTTGTAGCGATTCCAGGAAAATCTGCTGTATACCTGGTTCCTAAAAACTCTAAATGCCTTAGAGCAGTGGTCCCCAACCTTTTTATCACTGGGGACCAGTTAACGCTTGACAATTTTACTGAGAACTGGGGGTAGTCTTTTGCCGAGGAACGTCACCGCCGCCTGAGCCCCTGCTCCATTTGCTTTCCCACCGGCGCCCCTGACTTCCCGCCGCCCGTTGGAGGGCGCTACCAGCAGCAGCTGCGCAGTGCCACACCAAGGGGGACCCCAGCCATGGCGGCCGCTGGAAAGCACCAAAAGCGAGCTGGCAGCAGAGTGGCAGGGCAGCCCCCGAGGCAGCAGCCGGGCAGGAGGACGAGGAGCTACGGCCCAGTACCAAATGATCGACAGACCGGTACAGGACCAGTGGTTGGGGATCACTGTCCCCAACCTTTTTATCACTGGGGACCGGTCAATGTTTGACAATTTTACAGAGGCCCATGGAGGGGTAGTCTTTTGCCAATGGACATCGCTGCTGCTGCCTGAGCCCCTGCTCCCCTTGCTTTCCCGCTGGTGCCCCTGACTTCCCGCCACCCGCTGGGGGGCGATGCCAGCAGCAGCTGCGCAGTGCCATGCTGAGGGGGAGCCCCAGCCATCGTGGCCGCTGAAGAGCACCAAAGGTGAGCTGGCGGCAGAGTGGCAGGGCAGCCCCGAGGCAGCAGCTGGGGAGGAGGGCAAGGAGGAGCTGCAGCCTAGTACTGATTGGTCTCCGGACCGGTACCGGTCTCTGGACCAGGAGTTGGGGACCACTGCCTTAGAGAATATAGAGGAAGAGCCCAAATATCTGAATTCTCTCCTGGAGTTCCTACGTTCTGAAAGTGGAGGGACCATCTTTGGTTAAGTTTCAATTAGAATATCTTCTAGCTTGTCCTCAAAGATCATGTAATCCTTGAAGGGGTAAGATGTTACTATGATCTTGGGTGATGCTACCATCAACCAGTTGCTCAGCCAGAGTGTGCTTGGCAACCACAGTAGCACCAACGGCCCTTGCTGAAATTACAGAAAGCAAGATAGTATCAGCTACAAAACCTTCTCTGCTCTTAGTAGTCAGATGGGGGGGGGTACATAAAAAAACCTTTATCTGCATTTTGCATAGCAAAAGAATGACATACAGTCTAGATAGAGTGAGCATTGGTGTCATGGGCTCTGTGCAGGGCTGTGTCACTCTTACAGACTGCAGCCTCTTTAAGTACCCTTCCTTCCTCCAATGTGCAATCTGATCCAGATAACATACTGACCGCAGGAGCATCCACACTATGAAGCATAGGAGGTAATCTGCTGAAGCTGATCAGGCATGACACTTCTTAGTCTGAGACACCAGAAACTTGGAATTAATAGGCTCATGCAATTCACTTCTGACTACCTAGCCAGATACCTATAGGAAGGGGGAAGATAGAATCTGCTCCTAGAGCTGGCTGTAACTTCCTAGACTCTCTCCAAGTCCAAAACTTCTTCTGGATGTGGAAGATCCACCACAAAGAGTAGAAAGTTTCAGAAACTTAGATCAGGAGCACAAGATGAAGGAAGACTTAAGTGGCAAAAAAAAATTAGGCTTGGGAGGAGAAGGGGATGAACCTTAACAGTGATCTAAACTGTTTTGACAGGTTGGGGTTGCTATTAGAGTAAACTGAGTAATTAAGCAAATTTGGTGAATGGTCTGTTCATGAGTAAACAGTTTGGCCAAATCTGAGATGCATGTATACCCCTTCACCGTTTGGATGAATCCAAGAAGTTTCAGGGCTTTCTGTACATATGCTTCTATCCCCCTCGCCCCTTCCCAAGCAGCAGTGAAGAAAGGGGGAAGAGAGCGCCCTTCAAACAGTTGATAATGACAGGAATCCTGCTCGCTCCCTTTAAATCCTGCCTCACCAGGGTATTTGTCATCATCAGCTCTTCAACACACTGGCTGCTCTTTTTAAATACTCACCCTACTGTTGCAGAGGGTGGAGTGCCTGTCATGATCAGCTATTAAGCACATACTCCTCCCCCCATTCCGGTCTACTCAAGCACTGCCTAATAAAGTGGAGGGGGAGCATTTAAACAGCCAAAATGTGGCCAAATCACAAACTGCAATTCAGCCACCCTGATTCAGACAGTTTGAAAGCAGTGAATGGGCAGTGTGATTAGTCAACAAAGTACCCAAATCAGTATTGATTTGGGTACTTTTGGGCTTATCCAAGCCAAATTGCCCATGCCTAGAGAATGATTTGGGTAGAACTCAATGTCCTACCCAAGGACCTGGGGGATCTGATGGATAAACTGAGTTCTTCACACACAAAAGTGGATAAACTTTCTTTACACACCTGGGCCTCCTAGTCCTTCCAAGGGTGAATGATTATACAAATGAAATGAAACCCCAGTCTTATGCTCTAGATCTATTTTCACAGTGACCAGCATACAGTACTAAAATTTTGCAGCACAGCTACTCCAGCTGTTGCTTGTCAGGCATCTATCTACTTAGAAATAAAGACTTAACACTGTATCAGTATTAAAGATTTTGTTTTATTTTCCTCCAGGTTGCTAGAAAGCCAGATTGGTATTCCAAGTACATCAGTCTTGTCCTTCACCAGATCTTACAAAAGTGCTACAAGGCCTCTGGCAGATTCAGTGGAGAGGCAGCATAAACATATTTTAAGCAAACAAAAATACTGAAAAGTATGCCACAGTATGAATGCTGGCAAATAAGCCACCATTTTATAGAATAATTGACTTCCGTAAAAAGACAAAGAAAATTATTTGACCCACACAATTACTTTAATTTTATTGGCACTAAGCTTTGCTTTCCATGTTTCTTGCCAATAAATATCTTGTATGTTACAGGGTTCTCCCAAGCATCCATATACTATTAATTCAACAATTTTAGTTCCAACATCTTTCAGGAATTGAAAGATGTGGGATTTGCCAGTCTTTTTCAACCTTTTGATCATTGAGAACCCCTTGAAATAGTCTTCAGGCTTCAAGGACCCCTGGAAGTTATGTCAGCTGGTCACACCCCCAGAAGTCATATGTCACCAGAGGTGATATGAGAGCAATAACTGGAAAGTTTTGTTATAAGGGACTGAAGATAATGGTTCATGCAACAGGTAGGAGAATACTGTGCAATCTGTAAATCTATTCCTGGGCTGTCTTTATAGCAAAGCATTTGAAATGCCAAGTTTGCAATTCCGTGTGCACGTGTGTACACACATATACATACTCAGATGAGTTCAGTGAGATGTGATTTAGAATCTAGAAATTACCCTGTTTTTATCATACTTTAAAAAGGAAACATTCACTCTCAGAAGCTAGTATCTTATTCTTTCAGAGACAAAACTAGGTCATAATCTAGTGCCATTTCAAACAAGCAAAATGCCAATCAAATCTGAAAGGTAGCTGGGAGGGAAAATATAGATGGCTCAACCAGATCTTCATTAGCATCTGTTTCTATAATGGTGGGAAAGTTCACTTAAAATAATAGTCACTTCAATGCAGTATATCATGAATATTCAGCATCTAGCTATGGTCTATAGTCTAATGCAATTGCTCATTCTCAAAGTATATTCTGATTATGTTTCAAGGGAAATCTTTTCAGAATTCAAAAAGGCAGGGAGTGGAAGAATCATCAGCTAACAAACTATCCTGGTCACCTTTTACTGTTTTGAACCTGCCTACCAACACCTCTTCAGATGAGGAAGAGGTTGGGGAAACGGGCTTCAGTCCTTGGATGCTGCAGGAAGACCCACCAAGCAAGATGTAGACTCCATCAGGTGCAGATGAGGAGTCTCAGCCTGCAATCAAAGAGCCATATCCTCAGGCCTCAGCCCAGGATCAGAAGCATAAGAAGAGACCTTCAGCCACCAACCTCACAACAGGGGTTACCAGAGTCTTTGGAACTCTGGAGAAAGTAGGTTGAGAGGGAGACACAGGAATGTTGTCATAGTGCACAGTTGGCAATCCAACACTAGGCAACCTCTGCTATGAGTTGGAGTCATTGCAGATCAGGGCTGACAGCCCTGTAGCTTGCTCAGCCAATTGATGACTTGCACCTGTCCCTGGGTGACTCAGCATGTTGAGAAGATGCCTTGAATTATTCCTGATAAAAGCAGCCAAAAAAGGGCAAGCCAGTGCAGGGGTAGCTAGTCCACAACTTTGGATACGTCTTTGAAATGTGACGTTCTGGTCTGACCTTCTCCTTGGATGTGCCCTCTGGGTTGATGTGTGGACTGCTGACTAGCTGTCCCTTAACCTCAGATTGTTTTTGGACATTGCCTATTGCCTCTTTCCCCAGGTGCCTGCCTGAACCATACCAATTACTACTGTGTACAAGCAGCCATAGAAAAAAGTATACCTAACAAATTAATCAACAGAACACCTATAGGTAAACAGAGAACGCTCTTAACGTTGCTAAAGGTACTTCACTAGCTTGTTTTTAGTGGGTTTAACGGATAAAAGCATTCTTTTTTTGAATGGTGCAAAAATGTTGAAGTATATAACTGAATAAACTATGATAAGGTAACAAAATAGCTAGAAATACACTACATCACTCAACAACTTTGCTACTAAGAGGATTTGAATCTCTGAGAGACTGATGAAAATGTAATACACACGTAAATCAATACACAAAAGTTAAGTAAGCTTCCTATAATTGTCTCATCAACACCAAGTCCCAGTGAGGACCCTGGGACATGTAAGCAGGTGCACATAGAATTGAACTCAAAATTTTTATTTAAAAGGCACTACTGTACTAACTAACATGCAAACAAGAACTAAGAACCATCTGAGTCTGTAGTTTATTATCCACCTATAGAAACAGTGGTTATAATGAGTTAGTACTATGCATCTTTATCTGGTCAGTTATATTAGCCACAATGTTCAGTCTACTATATTAGAAATGATTCAACTAACAATATTCATTATTTCTGAGTCCTCACAAAAATTAAGGAGCCACAGAAGAACTTAACCACTTTTAAAAATCCACAAACTGTGGATATTCCAGGAACAGCTATACTTTCAGAGACTTGTCAGTAAGGATGGCCACTCTCACACTTCCTGTCCATTATAAGTCACATATTTTACCAAATAGTGTTAAAGTGGCTTGTCCTCCTCTGGTATGCTTCCATTTTCTGTTTAACTACAGCTACTACCAAACTGGAAACATGTACATGGAAATCAGCAGCTTTTAAACTCAGCCAGGCTGGTAGTGGTACAGAGTCATGCACAGCTTTCCTTCCTAGAACATAATCATAGAGTTGGAAGGAACCTCCAGGGTCATCCAGTCCAACCCACTGCACAATGCAGAAACTCACAACTATCTGCCCACCCACAGTGACCCCAATTTCATGCCCAATTCAGCCTGGCCTGGAGGAAATTCATCTACCATCCCATAGTGGTGATCAGCAATTTCCTGGGTATGCAAGGAAGGATTACAAGAGACAAACACTGGCACATCCCTTCCTGCCCACTCATTTACAATCTGCCTAAATTCATACAATCAGTATTTCTATCAGATTACTATCTAGCCTCTGCCGAGCATGCGCGTTTGCGGCAGTGCATTGCGCAAACGTGCATGCGCTGCCCTGCTTCCCTCTCCCCCCCCCACAAAAAGAAGCTTGCCGGGCTGCAAGCTAATCGGCCGTTTTGGTGTCCGATTTGCTTGCGGCCTGGGAAGTTTCTTACTGGGGGGGGGGGAGAGGGAGCCACAACCCGGTGGTTGGGGACCATGTTCTATATTATTATTATTATTATTATTATTATTATTATTATTATTATTATTATTATTATTAATATTATTATTATTAATAATAATAATAATAATAATAATAATATCCCGCCTCCCCCGAAGGCTCGAGGCGGCTCACATAAAACCCCTCCCTTAAAATCCATAACAATCACATAAACTTACAGTAAATACAACCAATTAATCAACAATAACAACAGTAACAACAATAGATGGCAATACTAATCATCGAGTCTCCACCACCTCAGCTACAGGGAGGTGGAGGGACCTAGCACTCACTCACTACTGCCAGATTTCATGAGGGGGGGCCTGATCCTCCTCACCGCCAAGCCTCACCGTAGGCCCAGCGGAAGAGCTCCATTTTACAGGCACTGCAGAATGCTGGTAATTCCCGCAGGGCCCTCAGCTCTTCCGGGAGCTCATTCCACCAGGTCGGGGCCAGGACCGAAAAGGCCCTGACCGTGGTAGAGGCCAGGTGGGCTTCCTTAGAGCCGGGAATAAGCAACAAATTGGCCCCCGCCGAGCGTAAAGCCCTGCGGGGGATATAGGGCGAAAGGCGGTCCCTCATATATGCTGGGCCCAGACCACGGATGGCCTTAAAGGTCAGAACCAAAACCTTGAACCTGATCCGGAATACAACCGGTAACCAATGCAGCTGCCTCAGGACTGGCTGGATATGGGTCCTCCATGGCCCTAGCAGCCGCATTTTGGACTAGTTGCAGTTTCCGGATCAAGCCCAGAGGTAGGCCAGTGTAGAGCTAGTTACAGAAATCTAATTTGGAGGTGACCGTCGCATGGATCACTGTGGCTAGGTTTTCAGAGGACAGATAGGGTGCTAAGTAGCCAGGCCTGGCGAACGTGGATAAATGCCTGGCCAGCTACCTGCTTAACCTGTGCTTCGAGTGTTAGTGAGGCATCAATGGTTACCCCCATGTTCCTGACCTGAGACACGATATTAAGTTGCGTCCCGGCCAGAGAGGGTAAGTGCGCTTCCTGATCTGCTCCCTTATGGCCCAACCACAGGACTTCCGTCTTGGAGGGGTTGAGTTTCAGGCGAATCTGCTCGAGCCATCCAGCTACGGCTTCCAAACATCTGGCAAATGGATCTGGGGGGGAGTCCAGGTAGCCATCCATGAGGAGAAAGACCTGGGTGTCATCAGCATACTGATGACAACCCAGCCCATAACTCCGTACCAGTTGAGCCAGAGGGCGCATAAAGATGTTAAATAGTGTGGGAGAGAGCACTGAGCCCTGTGGGACCCCACAAGGGAGCCGGTAAGGGCCCGATAACTACTCTCCCACTGCTACCCTCTGAATCCAGTTTTGGAGGAAGGAGCATATCCAGCGTAATGCCGTACCCCTTATCCCCGTACCGGCGAGGCGGCTCGCTAGCAGCTCTTGATCGACCACGTCAAACGCGGCCAACAGATCTAGAACTAGCACAGCGGAGCCGCCTCAGTCAAGCTGGCGACGGCGGTCATCCAACAAGGAGACCAGCACCATCTTGACCCCATGGCCAGGACGGAAGCCAGACTGGTATGGATCGAGCACCGAAGTATCTTCCAGGAACGCTAGGAGCTGGTCCGCTGCAGCCCTTTCTACCACCTTACCAAGGAACGCTAAATGCACTACTGGGCAGTAGCTTGCGGGGTCATGCGGGTCTAGAAAAGGTTTCTTGAGGAGAGGGCATACCAATGCCTCCCTCAACGCTTCAGGGAACTCCCCCGACTGGAGAGAGCAGTTGACAATATATGACAGCCCTTCAAGTATTTGAAGTTAGTTATCGTATCTCCTCTTAGTTGTCTTCTGTTCAGGCTAAACAGGCCAAGCTCCTTCAACCTTTCCTCATACGATTTGGTCTCAAAACCCTTCTCCATATTCGTAGCCCTCTTCTAGACACACTCCAGTTTCTCTAGGACTGCAGTCCTATAATGAGGACTGCAGCAAAGAAATTAAAAGACGCTTGCTCCTGGGGAGGAAAGCTATGGCAAATCTAGACAGCATCCTAAAAAGCAGAGACATCACCCTGCCAACAAAAGTGCGTCTAGTCAAGGCTATGGTATTCCCACTTGCAATGTATGGCTGCAAAAGTTGGACCATAAGGAAGGCTGAGCATCAAAGAATTGAGGCTTTTGAACTCTGCTGCTGGAGAAGACTCTTGTGAGTCCCTTGGACTGGAAGGCAAACAAACCGGTCAGTCCTAGAGGAGATCAGCCTTGACTGTTTCTTAGAAGGCCAGATCCTGAAGATGAAACTCAAATACTTTGGCCACCTCATGAGAAAGAAGGACTCCCTGGAGAAGAGCCTAATGCTGGGAGCGATCGAGAAGAAGGGGATGACAGAGAATGAGGTGGCTGGATGGGGTCACTGAAGCAGTAGACTCTGCACTGAACGGTAGAGGACAGGAAGGCCTGGAGGATCATTGTCCATGGGGTCAAGATGGGTCGGACATGACTTCATACTTAACAACAACAACAAACAGCATACTGTCAGTCAGTGCTAAGCACACTTTCCTGGGAGTTAGCCCCTTTCAACAGACCTAGAAAGAATTCTGGGTAGACGTACTTGAGATTGTTCTCCCTAAGACTTCCTTGGAGAACAAGTTTTATAGTATTGGGACCGTGAATATAAAGTGACAGCTAGGTTTAATAAAAGATGTAGATCCCTTTTCCCTGATCCTGTTGGGGAATAGGTTCTATGGCTCTAATGGCTACGTGGTTTTGTATTGCTAACTGAGTTCTGAGTCTTTTTGCCAGGTGTTTTAATTTGGGGTAAGGAACAAACTTGTTTGGAGTCATCGTTATGAACTTGTAGCCATTCGTGATTATCTCTTGCCCAGGCATCTATGTGGGTAAGGTCCACTGGTGGGCAAAATTTTGCAGCCTTCCCCCCCCACACACACACACACTGGCATTGACTCTTGAGTCATGAATTTGTTCCAGGCCAGGCTGTATTCTGGAGATTTTAGGTGCAGGGATCACTTGGGCATGAAATTGGGGTTACTGTGGGTGGGCAAGTAGTTGCGAGTTCCTGTACTGTGCAAGGGCTTGGACTAGATGATTCTGGACGTCCTTTCCAACTCTATGATTCTAAGCTTTAGACGATATTTTGTCCCCCTCAGTCCGATCTGGTCTGTTTGACAGTCTGTTGGATCTGAAACCACTTCTGCTACTTGATGAACAAAAATTATTATCCCAATTTCTCTTTCCTATAGTTTGATTCAAATTGGGAAAGGTGTGTTGGGTTATACAGGAAGTATTCCCTGCATATGTGTCAAGGTATGGCCTCTTTCTTATCCCATGTCTATATCAAAATGTTGCCTAAAGTTTTCTCAAATAACTTCTCCCCTACAAATGGGTAGGCTGTCACATTATTGTTTTAAACTGGTAGTCAGCTGGCTGAGCTTTAAGACAAGCAGTCTTCTAGTGACTGAATTTGATGCCAGTGAACTGGCAGTGAAAACTAAAGCATCTAGTGCAGCATCTGTTGAGAAGGACAGAGACGCCAACTGGCTGAACAAACTAGCTGACTTTGCCAAGATGGCTAAACTGACACTAATAGTTAACGGAAGAACAGAAGAGGCCTTTCAAGAACAATGGGGCCCTTACCTGAACTATTTAAGAAAATAATACAAAGGGGATTGAAACGGGGAACTAAATATATTAAATGAAGAGCATAACCCTTCTTTTTTCTGTACTAACAATGTAGATTGCATGTATTTCACTATCTTTAATTCTGGAAAATAAAAATAAAAATCTTATATATAAAAAAAGAGAAGGACAGAGAGGCCAAGCCTCTAGCAATACCCTCTAGCATTTTCTTATCCTTTGCAGGCATTCTCCAGCAGCTTCCTGCACCAAGCAATTCCCGCTCTGTTCATGATGAAGGCTGTGGAAGAAGTCTTGCCATAGCTACTGCCTCATGTGTGCAATGGATTGCTGTCTCTGCATTCTTATCTATCTATTTATTTATTTATTCATATTTATATACCACCCTCCCCAAAGGCGCAGAGCGGTTTACATATAACTGAAACTATACATGAAACCATACATATAATAACATTATTATTAGTTGATTAACCCGGTGACAGTATAACATAACAGTATATCATAACATAAACAGTGATAACTTGAACAGGTCCAGGAGTCTTAGTGGGTTTCTGGGGGGAGGGGGGGCAGGGGCCCTGCAGATGTTGGTTGGTTGGCCTGGCCTCAGCCAAATGCCTGGTAGAAGAGCTCCCTTTTGCAGGCCCGGCGGAACTCTTTTAGTCCTGTCAGGGCCCTGATCTCCTCTGGGAGCTCGTTCCACCAGGTGGGGGCCAGGACAGAGAATGCTCTGGCCCTGGTCGAGGCCAGGCGAACTTCTTTTGGCCCAGGGACCAGTAGCCGGTTGGTGGCGTAAAGCTCTTTTGGGGGCATAGGCAGGGAGGCGGTCCCTCAGGTACACTGGGCCCTGACCGCGTATGGTCTTGAAGGTAATTACCAGAACCTTTAACCTGATCCGGAATTCAACTGGCAACTATTGCAATTGTTGTAGTATGGGCCGGATGTGGGATCTCCACGGTGTCGCTGTGAGGATCCTGGCCGCTGCATATTGGACCAGCTATAGTTTCCGGGTCAAGGCTAAGGGCAGGCCTGTGTAGAGCGAGTTACAGAAATCCATCCTGGAGGTGATTGTAGTGTGGATCACTGTGGCTAGGTGTTCTGGGGCCAAGTAGGGCGCTAGTAGCTTGGCTTGGCAGAGATGAAAGTATGCCAGCCATGCTACCTTCATCATCTGGGCTTCCATTGTGAGGGAAGCATCCAGGATCACACCCAGGTTCCTGGCAGAGTGAGCCGTAGTAAGCTCTACGCCATCCAGGGAAGGCAGATGCGCTTCCTCGCATGGGCCCTTCCTACCCAGCCACAGGACCTCCGTCTTTGAAGAATTGAGCTTCAGAGGACTCTGCTTCAGCCATCTCGTCACTGCTTCCAAGCAGCTGGCTAATGCTTCTGGGGGAGAGTCAGGGCAGCCATCCATCAGGAGGAAGAGCTGGGTGTCATCTGCATATCGATGGCAACCCAGCCCAAACTTCCATACCAGTTGTGCGAGAGGGCGCATGAAGATGTTGAATAGGATAGGAGAGAGGACCGCTCCTTGTGGGACTCCACAAGTAAGTTGCCGGCGGTCTGATGTTTTCTCTCCTATTGCAACCCTCTGTCCACGATCCCGGAGGAAGGAGATCAGTCATTGAAGAGCTGTCCCTTGTATTCCGGCATCGATGAGGCAGCGAGCTAGAAGCTCATGATTGACTGTGTCAAACGCCGCTGAGAGGTCTAGTGATATCAGCAGTGCTGACCCGCCTCGGTCCAACTGGTGACGGAGGTCGTCTATCAGGGTGACTAGCGCTGTCTCTACCCCATGGCCAGGCCGGAAATCTGACTGGGGTGGGTCTAGGACCGAAGCTTCTTCCAGGTATTCCATCAGTTGGTTTGCGACTGCCCTTTCTACCATCTTCCCCAGAAACGCTAAATGCGAGACGGGTCAGTAGTTATTAGGCTCTCGCGGATCTAGAGATATTTTTTTCAGCAGTGGGCATACCACAGCCTCTTTCAATCCCTCCAGGAATTCTCCCGTTGTGATAGGTTGATTATCTCCTGGAGGGGGCCCTTTATCCTTGTGCCAGCTGTTTTTAAGAGCCAGGATGGGCAAGGCTCCAGTGGGCATGTGTTGGCCTTGCTGTTGCTAATATCCTGTCCACCTTGGTCAGTGTGAGTCGCCTGAAGTTACTCATTGTTTTCTCCAAAGACAGCCAAGGAGCCTCCAGTTCATTTACTCCAGTTCATTTATCTAAGGTTGGAGGGAGGAATCCATGGCATCCCAAAGGTATCCTTCATCGTCCTTTGAGACTAGTCTGCCAAACTGTAGGGCCGCAATGGGAGCATCGATCAAAGGGATCAGTAGGATAGACTCTCCATAATGAGGTAACACACCCAGTTTTTTAATAAAGGATGGTATTTGCCTATTCACTAGGGGTCTCTTCCATTCAGCCCTAATTTTCTTTTCAGATTCCTCTTTATCCTTGGGGCTGTGGCATTTCTTTTTACTGTCTGTCAGAAGTCAGAATCATAGGGGCTGGAGGATCATCATCCAAGAAGAAGCCCCCAGAGTGCTCGTTCCTGCCCACCATCAGGCTGCTACAGAGATCGAAGTTGCAGCGTTTTCAAAATGGCAGGGACAATCAATCGCATTTGAAAGGCATGAAAAAAAGAACCTCAACTATAAGACTATTACTATTATAACATACTAAACTATTAGACTATTATCTACAACAGTGGTCCTCAACCTTTTACAGGTTGTGGACTGGCGGCAGCATGGAGGGCTATTGCCCGGCCGCACATGCGCGTTTTCGGCCACGCATGGCGCATGGCGCGTGCGCAGCCCTGCTTCCCTCTCCCCCCCCTACCACAGTAAGGAGCTTTGCCGGGCCGCAAGCTTGCAGCCTGGGAAGTTTCTTACTGCAGGGGGGGTGGGGAGAGGGAGCCTCGGCCCGATGCCAGGGCCTTCGTGGCCCGGCACCGGGCCACAGCCCGATGGTTGGGTACCACCGATCTACAAAACTTCTTTTTTAACAAACTTCGCTAACCAACTAATCTAATTCAAGGAGAGGCAAGTCAGCCTTGCTACTCCCAGGAGAAGCAGGAAAAGACTGGAGGAGGATACCTCCCACCATGCAGGACAGGAAATGAAAGCTTGATTCTGCCTTCCAGGTAAAGTGGGAAACACCCACCAAGACATCCTCCTGAATCTCAAGGGAGAAAGCCTTTGAAATATTCATGTGCCACATTTAAAAATGTGTGTACTTACTGTCAAAATAGCTCCCTACAAATATTTTGAAAATTAAATGAGGCAACAGCTTGGTGTAGTGATTATGAGGCCGGACTTCTAATCTGGCGAGCCTGGCTTGATTCTGCGCTCCCCCAGATGCAACCAGCTGGGTGACCTTGGGCTAGCCACAGCACTCATAAAGCTGTTCTGATGGAGCAGTAATGTCAGGACTCTCTCATCCTCACCTACCTCACAGGGTGCTTGTTGTGGGGAGAGGAAAAGGAAGGTGATTGTAAGCCACTTTGAGATTCTTCCAGGTAGAGAAAAGTGGCATATAAGAAACAACTCTTCTTCATTATCACATGCCCCCAAGTCAAGAAAAAGATACTGTACTTTTCTTAACGAGACAATGTATTATTAAACATCTGCTGGCAAAAGACCAGATATAATAATATTCTTATAATGTTCTCTAACTTTGTACACCAAAAATTACAAATATTGTGGATGAAAACATGTGAATGTCTGAGTCCCAAAATTCTTGAATGCATTCTTACATGCTAAATTTAATCACTTTTGAAGCAGAGGAGCTTTCTTATCTGCTTCTTTTAAAGAGTTAGGGGTATTTATACAAGGTATTCATGATTCTGAAATCTACTGCGGGAGAAAGAGAAAATCAATAAAAGTTAATATATCATCTTTAAAAGTTTCATACGTCAAACAAGTCCACAAATAATACAAAGGTTTCCTAAATAAATCTTAAGTAGTAATAATATTCTGGGGACCAAGTGGAATTATATTGTTTTCTAGCCTTCAATAGATTTAGAAAGCTGTAACTCTTTTTGGATTATACTTAACAAGTGACTGAGGTTAAAACAATGGATTTTGTTGTTAAAGGAGTGAATGCTCTAAAGCAATCCTTCAGAAATGATAAACAGTGGCTGCAAAATACAGGAAATAAGATTGAAATGTGAATATCAGGAAGTGCTTCTTTACTGTAAGAGTTGAGCAATAGAACTTGATGACAGAAGAGCAGAATCAGTTTCTCTGGAGATACAGAACATTATAGGTGGCTTACATTGAGAGAAGACTAAAAAAGAAGAGTTAGTTTAAATGATCTACAAAGTGCTACTCAAATGTAAGATGCATCTAATTTTGGTATTGTCACTTTGCCAAGATTGACTTGAACGTGTATTTAGGAAAGGACATTATATGAATTCAACTTATAAAGTGTTCAAGTCAGGCTGTCCAAGGGACAGTTCAGACAATTGGAAATAATGACATCCTCATAAATATCTGACATTTTAATACAGCCAGTTAGTTGACCACATATTCTATGCCCTCAGATTTCTAACACTGTCCTTAAAAGAAACACTGGGCTTGTCTAGCTGACAACCTCCACATCAACATGCAGATTATGCTCTATTTTGTTGCAAAAAGCAACACAATAATAGGAGCCAAGCCTGTTGCACTCAAGAATACAACAAGCACTAGATTAGGGGGGTGGAGTGGAAGAACTCTGCAAATGGCCTCGCCTTCACCCCAGGACTTGGAAAGGCTGCAGGCGGCTGTTAGCTCTCACACGGCAGGGATCTGCAGCCTCCAAGCCTCAGAGGGAAGTGGAAGGAGGAGAGGGTGGTCAGGGGTGCATCACGGAAGGCAATTGGCTGACTGCTGGACAGACAGGCAAGCCGGTTGGAGGTGGAGGCACTCAGTGGTGGGACAGCCGCCCTGAGTGGGTGTTAAGCGCTGAGTGGCACAAGCCATGAGACACACTCCTCCTCCAAGGCCTTACCAGAAATATACAGTGGATATATTTCTACTATAGTTATGTTATGACCTATTTGTGTCTGACTTCCTACCCTTGGCTAACCTACTGAACAACTGTGAATCAAAGACTAATGTAATTATATAAACTGGTCGATACCCAAGTGATCTGTCAATATTCTTCTTAACATATATAATAGAAAAGAGTTTTGTAACAAGTTTTCACTTCTACAGACAATTGTTAAATCATCTTTAGTATTTAAAATTGTATATAAGATACACAAAAAGTTTCAAAATCTGCATGATTATATCAAAAGGTTCTGCTTTCAGGTCAGCCCCAAAGATGTTACTTCTATTCCACTTATATAGATGCTTAAAGCCAAGTAGAAAAATAAGAACATCCCTTGTGTAGCAATGAAAAGGAAATTCTTCCAAGGCGTGTGTTCTATAATTCAGGACATCCTGACTCACTGGTTTGGTTTGACAATTGACTTTTCATGATATCTATAAAATGAGAAGCAGGGAGACAGGGTATGGCTCAAACAAAACAGGATATAAGGGATAACACATGCAAGTATCCCTACCTGACACTGCAACAAGTTTTCAATTTGCATTAAATACAAGCCAAAATTCAACTGCACATGTTGTCACCTTACGAACCTCCTATTTGTAATTTCCTGAAATTACTAGGATAGACAATTTATTCACATAGATTTTGGCAATAAATTAAAAATTGTTTAATCAACACACAGTAAACAAATATGCCATAAAGGAAATAAATAGCAAAGCCTTAGTAAAAACAGGCAATTTTTGCACACATTTTACACCTAAGAAATTTAAGAAAATTATTTAAAATATTAAAAATTCTATTTCAAAATGCCAGTCATTTCTCAAAACAAGAAGTAGATGTTTTCCTCTGTTTGATTCAGCTGTTCAACAGCACAACAAGCCCTTTGATATGCTTTCTACAGGAATTTTATTACAGCCATTTTCACAGTGTCCATCATTAGAGGAATGTGAGTACGTGGGGTACAGTTGTATATTAAAGAATTCATAATAATGACCTAAGAAGAAAATAGATACAACCTGAAAAGTATTTCATGAGCATTTTTCCACTATTTGAAGTAAAGAAAAATATTTAATCCTTCTTACAATAACAAAAAAAGGAAACAGAAAGAAGATATGACAAAATAATATGACAGGATATGACAAAATAAAAGGCCGTATGTAAACAAAACACCCAACTAGGACATTCTATGTGCCTTTTTGCACAATCAATGCCATGCAAATACTAAGACATTCATAAAGGATTGGATTCAGCTATACTGTTTTATCCAAAGCAGACATGTATTTACATTCACTTTAGTACATCCCTTGCATAATTCTGCAGAAAAGGTGCCAAAAGGTGTCAAACTGAAGGTAAAAATGCTATATGATAAGTTTTCATGTTCTAAAGCTGTAAGACTTAACAAGTGACGGAGATCAAAACAGGGCCCTCGCAGCACCATCGATTCCAGGGTGGAATGTGTTGGCTTAGGATGGAAAATAATCAAGAACATGGCCATCTAGGTGGTGTAGCGATCACCCACTGCACCCCTGGATGCCCTGCTGGGCTTGCTGGAAGCAGCAGCCATCTGGGAGTTGCAGTTTCCTAAACTTTTGATTCTGGGGAATTTCAACATCCATGCAGACCCCCAATCACCAGGACATGGCCCGGACCTGGTGTCGGCCATTGCAACGCTGGAGTTATTGCAATTTGTTGCTGGTCCCACCCATCAGGCTGGCCATACCCTGGACTTGATCTTTGGCACTGGGGTGGAGATGGATCTGGTGGCAAATAATATTGCTCCATGGTCAGACCACCATGCTATGAAGGCTTGACTAAGGATACCACCCCCTCCCCGTTTGGGTGACAGAGGTATTTTAGCCAACCCGCTGAGACTTACTGAATCCAAAAGATTCATGAATGCTCTGCAGGACCCAATGCCCTCTGGTGTCTTGTTAGAGGCCTTCATGAGGACTGGCAGTCCCAACTGAGAGCTGAGATTGACGAGATTTCTCCTAGGCGTCCTCTCCGCTCTTGCCTCAAACAGGCTCCTTGGTACTCCCCAAGAGCTTCAGAAGAGGGAAGTGAGATAGCTAAAGTGAGTGTGGCATAAGATTTGCGATAAGGCAGCAAGGGCATTTTATCGCACGCTTATGAAGGCGTATGAAGATGGTGGTGAAAATAGCAAATTGAAGGAACAGCTTTAAATTGGCTGACCGCCTTTCTTACAAATTGGTCACAGAGGGTTGCAGTCGGACCCCTATGGACTTCCCTGTGAGGCACCACAGGGGACGATACTCTCCCCTACACTTTTCAACATTTGTATGTGCCCTCTGGCCCAGCTGGTCTGGAGTTTATGGGCTGGAGTGTCACCAGTATGCAGATGACACCCAGCTCTATCTCCTGATGGATCGACAGACTTCCCCCCAGATACATTTGCCAGTTGTTTGGAAGCTGTAGCTGGATGTATCAGGCAATTCATCTTAAACTCAATGCCTCCAAGACAGAGGTCCTGTGGCTGGGTAGAAGGAGACAGGATCAATTCGCCTTCCCTGCCTGGATGGGATGCAACATACATCTGTACTAATTTGGGAGTGATTCTTGATGACTCTTTATCTATAGAGGCTCAAGTCATTAAAGTAATCCAGACAGCATTTTTGCATCTGCGCTACTCACAGCTTCTAGCACCCTACCTATCCACGGAACACTTGGTCACGGTGCTCCTTGCAATGGTCACTTCTATGTTAGACTTCTGTAACTTGCTCTACACAGGCCTACCCTTGTCCCTGACCAGGAAACTGCAACTGTTACAGAATGCCGCTGCACAGGTCCTCACTAAGTCATCTTGGAGGGCTCATGTCCAACCGTCACTGAGGCAGCTGCATTGGCTGCCTGTTTACTTCCAGATCAAGTTCAAGGTATTGGTTTTGATCTTTAAGGCTATACACGGCCTGGGTCCTACTTACATGTGGGACCACTTATCTCCTTATGCACCCTGCAAGGCTCTTTGCTCTGCGGGTATGAATTTGTTGGTGGTCCCGGGCCCTCAGGAAGCACACCTGGCCCAACTAGGGCCAGGGCCTTTTTGGTCCTGGCCCCACCTAGGGGATTGACTTCTGGATGAGCTGAGGGCCCTGTTGGGCCCATTATGAACGGCCGCTGAAACTGTGATTTCGGGTCACATGGAAAACGTGGAGGGGGAAGACACGAAGCACACTGGTTATGCACGGGATAGGGCACGACAGCGGCAAAACCCAGAGTAACCGATTATGCACGCGGTGATCCCGGCACTGCTTCTGGTTGCGCCCCGGTCACCCGGAAGCTGCACTTTCTTCCGCGTTTCGCTAACGCACCTTTTTCAGCGGCATACACCGAAGCTGCGGCCGGTTGCAGCCGGCACTGTGCGTTATCGGTGATTTTAGTCGCCGCCATTCCACCCTGAATGTGCGTTATTCCCCCTCGTGCATAATGGGTCTTGGAGCTCTCTGAATTTCGTAGGGCCTACAACATAGAGCTTTTCCTCCTGGCTTTTAGTTCAGGCTGGGCCATATACCAGGTTAATAAGAACAGGTCCTTCCCCATTCTTGTGAAATCTGGACCACCTGGGGAAGCTATCATCACCCTCGATGTACATTTGCTAGATATATGAGTGGGAATCAGCAAGTTGAGGAGTACGGTCTATAGAGTAGTTACTGCTGTCACCTATGTTGATTTTTTACTTGCTTTATATTGCAGTTGTCAGCAAGCTGGTATAGTTTACTGTCTTACAGGATTTTACTGTTTTATTATATTGTGAACCACCACGAGCTGGCTGGCCCGGTAGTGGTGGTATAAAAATACAATAATATAAATTAAATAATGTAAGCTGTGCCTTACTTTATTTAACTGCCAAAAGTTTAGACAACACAATACTCAGTGATTCACTCTAGACTTGTTCTCCTCTTTTAATGAAACAAATCCAAATGAAGTTTCAAGTAACTATAGTTCTTTTTTCCCATTTTTGTCAATGCACATTATGAATGTTTTTAAAAATTTTCCACAAACTTACCTTGGGTTTTTTAAAAAGACAATGATATCTTGAGATTATGGACAAATAGCCCCAAGTACTTCAATAGCTTAATAGGACCACCATTACAAAAAAGTCAGTGGTGTATTTGTTGAGATGAGTATCACTCCAGAGGTTAATTTAAGACACATACATGAAGTATTCTAGCAGTTTAAACAAGATCCTACATGTTAGTTTATATTACACAATTAAAAGCATTGGAATGTCACCAGTGAAATAACTTGTTTCTGGAGAAAAAGTTAACAATCTGTATTATCATATATTTAAAGCTTGAATTTTAGTTGAGCACACTAGAACACACAGTACTATACCTATTATAATATATACTATGCTAGAAAGGTTCAAGGATATAAACCAAGATGGTAATGTAATTATAACATAATTGAGTATTTCAGGACTAATTAGATTTTAGTTTGCAGCAGACCTGTACATGAAATTTGACATGCAATATACCCGATATATTTTCCTGGTCAATTTTTCACAAATTAATAACTGAAATAGTGATGTGTCCCAAACTTATAATTCCAGTTACTCACTATAAAATAGCCACTATTTGGTAAAATTCAATGGCTTGCTATAAACTGAGCAGCTGCTACACTGCATACACACATACATTTAACCACCTGCTGATATTGCATGGCTATAATATTTGCAGATTAACTAGAATACAGCCTTTCAAATATTCAGAAGATATAAATATTTGACACAAATAAGAATCTATACTCCCACTTGATTAACTGCTGGATTCCATATTTTCAGAGCGCAGAAAACATGTTTTGTTATCCCATCCCAGTATTTCATTAAATTCAAATTATTTGCTTCCATACACTCTTATCCAATGCTTGCAAGTGTGAGATACAAACGCCACAGTAAAGGTAAAGGTAAAGGTATCCCCTGTGCAAGCACCAAGTCATGTCTGACCCTTGGGGTGACACCCTCTAGCGTTTTCATGGCAGACTCAATACGGGGTGGTTTGCCAGTGCCTTCCCCAGTCATGACCGTTTACCCCCCAGCAGAAAGCTGGGTACTCATTTTACCAACCTCGGAAGGATGGAAGGCTGAGTCAACCTTGAGACGGCTGCTGGGATCGAACTCCCAACCTCATGGGCAAAGCTTTCAGGCAGCTGCATTACCACTCTGCGCCACAAGAGGCTCTTTAAACGCCACAGTAGCCTGTAGTTAAATCTTGAAATCTGTTTTCTACCCAAAACTATTTAATCCAAGTCAGCAACACCTGCTGTTCTCCATTCCAAGGAGGTTATAAACTTTGGGCTTTTGCATCACGCCCTGCAACTTCTCCCCTGCTACGCACACACAAAACTTTTTTTTCCTACTGAACATTCAGCATGATGTAAACAGTTCTGTGGTAGAGAAATCTTCCTAAATCATGTGTAAATGTGTTGATAGTGTAAGGCAGTGGTCCCCAACCCCCGGTCCGGGGACCAGTAACTGGTCCGTGGATCAGTTGGTACCAGGCCGCGGCTCCTCCTCATCCTCCTCCCAAGCTGCTGTCTTGGGGGCTGCCCTGCCACTCTGCCGCTGGATCACCTTTGGTGCTCTCCAGCGGCCACCATGGCTGGGGCTCTCCCTCAGCTTGGCACTGCACAGCTGCTGCTGGCAGCGCCCCCCAGCAGGTGGCTGGAAGTCAGGGGTACCAGCAAACAAAGCAGGGGCTCAGGCGGCGGCAGCAACATCCCTCGGCAAAAGACTACCCCCCCTCGGGCCTCAGTAAAATTGTCAATTGTTGACCGGTCCCCGGTGATAAAAAGGTTGGGGACCACTGGCCTAAGGTGACCAGATTGTCCCACTTTTGGAGGGACATCTGGGGGTACCTGGCAAATTGTACTTATGTTGAAATTATATATATATATATATATATATATATATATATATATATATATATTTCAATACTATTTTTGCATTCTATGCATTCTATTAAACATTTTGTTGCTCCATATAGACCAAATTTTTAATCAAGAACCCTCCCCACAGTCAATGGTGTTCCACTTTACCAATGTTAAAATCTGGTCACCTTATGATAGTCCCTTACAAAAAGCTATCACACTGCACTTGTGAGGTGAATTTTTAAACATTCTTCTAATACTTATCTACAATTCTAATCCATATCATATCATTTCCCGTATGAACTAAGTAAGCTGTCATCAGTTTATTTCATACTGTCATCAGATTAGGTAAGGAGGGAAGCAACAAGAGTAGTACATTAACTTGTATTAACAACTTCTTATAACTTAGATGCAGAAGAAATCCTGAATTACATAAATCTTTCACTGCAAATGGATGTCATACTAGATGTAAAAAGGCAAATAAGGCCATTATCACGACAAAACAACTATGTCATAATAACACACAATCAGAAGCCCTATCAACAATAATTCAGTAATTTAATATTATGAACAGTATTACTATTCAATAACCAAGTAGCAACTGAATTTCACAAGAGGCTGCCAAAGGTATTTCTTTCAAATATTGCTTATCATCCCTGCTCAGAATACTGGACAGTTAATAGGAAACAACTTTAAGTCTTTGGTGCCTCTTCCTCAAAAGCCCAGCCAAGGTAGACCACATTATTCAGTCCCAGTAGATAATCAACACTATTACTGATAAATAATCTTACAAAATAGTCTGCTTGGAAAGAACATACAATAAAAAACATGCAAAGATACATGGTTTTAACATTGTTTTATTATCTTAATATTTTTATGTAGAAATACTTTTGTATTTTTACTACACATATTGATTAATTTTTATCACTGATTGCAGTTTGTATTGGTGCATTATTTATATGGGTCAATCGACCGAATAAACATACTATACTGTACTGTAAACATGCAAAGAAAATCTATTAAATGTGGTGTTTGGCCTGACCTTGCCTCACAGACTTCTTAGAGATATTCAAACTGTTATTGCTTTATTCTTGGGCTAAGAAAGTCAATTGAATGTGGTACCTCCCAACCCTACCCCAGAAAGGCAGTCCACAATAGGACACCATAACAAAAGTCACTGAGAGATCCAGGAGAATCAAGCTGAAAGGTAACCCTCATAGTGCTGCTCGTGCATGTTTGCAGCCGCGCATGGTGCAAACGCGCATGCATGGACCTGCTTCCCTCTCCCCCCCTCCCACAAAACGAAGCTTGCCAGTCCGCAAGCTAATTGGCTGCTTTGCTTGGGGCCTGGGAAATTTCTTACTGCGGGGAGGGGCAGGGAGAGGGAGCCGCAGCCCGGTGGTTGGGGACCACCGCTGTAGACCACAACCCACAACTCTGCAGGATTACACTGAGTAAATACAGTGGTTGGTCATGGAGAAATGTTTCTTCACCATCAAAGTCAGGGAGCAAGCCTTAAAATGAGCTTTAGCCTTGCCTTGTCAGATTAATCCCAAGTCTCTCTCCACTGTCATTTTAGTACCCTTGTCTTTTCCTTGTCCACAGTCCCTCAGGGGTCACCTGGGTTCTTAGATCCAAGATAGTGTACCTAGGACCAACCATATCAATCACCCATGACATCTCCTCATTCCAATAGTCAGGCATGCCAGCAAGAAAGTCTACGAATGCTATCTACAAACTAGTTGGACCCCTCAGGGTACAGCAGATCTTAACTGAGCCCCCACTCAGTCTTGGTATCTTTATGTCTAAACCACATCCAGCAGTGATCTATCCATGACAAATGAGCTATCTTTTATTCTTTAGATCACCATCCTACTCAGAACATCAGATCAATAATTTTACAGGCACATGCTATGACCTGAGTGTGGCCCATGGACACCATGAAATCCTAAACCACTCCTTGGCATGGATGTTTAAGTCCCCTAAGACAACCAGGAGTCTTGAACACCACCTACAAGACTACCTCCACCAGCTCAGGCATGGAGACAGCTAGTCACATGGCTGGGTGATACAGCAACAGGATCCCAATCCTGTCTCTCACTCCTTACACTAAACACTCTTAATATAAATCAATCCAGTTTTGAAACAGACTTTTAAAACAGTATTGACATAGCCAACTTACACTGCTCTAATTTTCTGAAGTCCAAGAACAAAAGGATTATTAGGAATTGATGTCGGATAAGCCCTTTTAAGTGTTACAAGACATGTTAAGGTATCTGGGTACACTCTGGGCGACTGACAAGCTCACTGCTCCTGCACGATAGTGGCAAGACCTTTGCATAACAGAAACTTTTTTTGTTCCTTGCTTGCTTTCATCCATTCATCTTCTCCCTCAGGTGAAAAACTGGGAAATGCTCAAACACACCTAAACAAACTAATATGAAGAAGAGTAGACACGCTTCTTTCTAAACCTTCAAAATCAGAGCAAAAATTCAAAATCAGAAACTGATTCTAGATAAAGAAATAAACCTTAGTATTTTTCAAGAATTTTATTCGGAAAATGTGATATAAACTAATGACAAATAGACTCAAGATACTTAATCCTACCTATGTTTATTCAAAAGTACATCTCACAGAGTTCAACAGGGCTTACTCCCAGGTACGAATGCACAGGACTGCAGCCTGCATAGCAGGAGGATGGTGGTGGTATAAAGGAAGATTTCAGTGTTGTCAGAAATGTTCAGTTTTTGTATCTGCATGTTTTCTTTATCATGGGAATTTTCTTTAAAAAAAAAATGCTCCTGCACTGTAACACAGAGAACTAGGTACTAGCCAAAATCAAAACAGCTTCTGAAAACATGCTCAGTACTTTGCCTCTTGGGATCTTCCCCCGGCCCTTGAACAGCCAACTCCCATGCTTTCAAAGCTCTCATCAGTTGCAAAAGAGGTCTGCCATAAGGAGAAAAAAGGGCGTTCAAGAAACACAATCCCAAAGCCTCTAAAGCATGCAATACTTCTTGGGTGGAACCCTGGATACAGGCCATTGCTTTTTTTTTTCAAAGAGTAGATAATAAAACTTTCCATTTTGTTTACTACAATGTTGATGGTTTCTATTTTCAGCTTTTCTCCTTACTTTCAAAAGTGGCAAAAAAGAAGCATTTAAAAGTACAGTGGCTTGTAACGTTCCCTAACACTGCATATTCACACAATTTCAAAACACCAAACATTAGTTTTATGAGCAAATATATGTATATGGTATGTTATTGAAATAGTAAGGCTTAAAATGTATTTATTTTCTTTCCCAAATATGCCCAGTTCAAAAACTTTCTGATCCCATCTTTCCCTTCAGGACTTCAAAAATTTCCATTCATTTTACATTTCTAGTAACAGCCTCCTTTTTAAGTAACATTTTACTGTACAGACTAAGAACAAATAAACTGCACATGTCAAATGCATTTAGACAACCTGCTTTGCAATCACTTAACTACTCAGAATACATAATAACAGCTTCATCAACAAAGCATTAAAAACAAGACCTTATGCAATGCTGCAGCAATATTATGCAAGTGTTAGAGGCAGGTGTGCTTGGAAAATATTTTGCAACATAAATGCATCTATACATATTCTCAATGAATCCCAGTCATCTGTGAGACTCCTTATTTCCTCTGATAGTATTTAATCAATTGTCTCCGCTGGGGGAAAGGTTTTAAAAAATCCTAAACCATTAGCCAACTGAACTGGGAACAGTCATACCAGCTGAGTTTAGATACAGAGAAAAAAGTGAGATTGATTGTGTGCATCATAAACAGAAGAGCTCTATAAGGAAAATATTTCAATTATTACTTCACATACAGAATATTTCTACTTCAACAGAAATTCAGTAAACTATTCTCCAGCTGTATACATAAACCCAAAGGGACACTGATGAAGAAACTGTCCATCTGTTTATTTAAAGAGACCACAGTAGCTAAAGAACAGTTGATCCTGGGTTTCGATTCTTTCTTATTTCTTCATATATAAATCCCCTATTTTGTGCTGGACTGACTGACAAGAAGAAGAAGAAGAAAGAAAAAGAAGAAGAAGAAGAAGAAGAGGAAGAAGAGGGAGGAGGGGGAGGAGGAGGAGGAGGGGAGGAGGAGGAAGAGTTGGTTCTTATATGCCGCTTTTTCCTACCCAAAGGAGGCTCAAAGTAGCTTCCCATTCCTCTCCCCACAACAGACACCCTGTGAGGTGGGTGAGGCTGAGAGAGCCCTGATATTACTTGCTTGGTCAGAACAGCTTTATCAGTGCTGTGGTGAGCCCAAGGTCACCCAGCTGGTTGCTTGTGGGGGAGCGCAGAATCGAACCTGGCATGCCAGATTAGAAGTCCACACTCCTAACAACTACACCAAACTGACTAGTTATTGGGCCATTATTTCCACATTATTTCCTTCTCTAGGGTTTATTCCAACCCCAACTCTGAACAAAGCTGTATGCCATTTTATTCCCACGGTTACATTTGAGTACTCCAGTTCCTTGTATTTTTCTGGGTTTGAATCACGCTTCTGCTAAACATAAAGTTTCACTAACCTAAATTGCAATTTCAAAGTATGCACAAAACACAAACATGTAAAATGAATACCCAACAGGAGTTAGTGGACACAAGTTAAAAATTATTCCCCTCACAGCTACCCAGAAACTGCTCACCCTCTCTGGTTTGTACAAAAGAATGTGTTTTTAAGTGCCATCAGGGTGCAGCCAACTCATGGCAACCCCATAGGGTTTTCAGGGCAAGAGACCCATAGAGGTGCCTTACCATTGCCTGCATAGCAACCCCGTAATTCCTTGTTAGTCTCCCATCCCAATATTAACCACGGTCAACCCATCTTTGTTTCTGAGATCAGGCTAGCTTGGGCCATCCAGGCTAGGGTGTTTACAAGGGTTATATTGCTGTTTTAAATTCCAAGCAATACTCTCCAGTAGATTGGGGGTACAGTATTTGCTGGCGTATAAGACTACTTTGTTCCCCTGAAAAACATGCCTCCAAGTGGGGGGGGTTGGCCTATACTCCGGGTGCACTTCAGTTGGGATAGATATAGCTGCCCATAGTGGCCCATAGTACTGTAATGTAATGTAACAAACTCTATATTTTGAGTGGAAATGTTGGGGGGTCGTCTTATACGCCCAGTCGTCTTATACGCCGGCAAATACGGTATTTTATATTGTTGACATCTTTGGGTTTTCTATTATAGAACTTAAATGCTTTGGATAGAACTCTGCATTTTAACGGGGAAAGATTCCGGACCAGTAGCTCCTCAAAGGCAAGGTTTCCAGAATATATGCCTTGGGAGTCAAAATTTCTTTTCTCAGATACATCTTTGAATCCTTACATCCCAGTCAGAAGAAGGGAGGGATGTGGCAAAGAAAACAGGATACAAAGGTAAAATACAACTTGATTAGAGCAGAGGAAGAAGAAGAGTTGGTTCTTATATGCTGCTTTTCTTTACCCGAAGGAGGCTCAAACTGGCTTACAGTCGCCTTCCCTTTCCTCTCCCCACAACAGACGCCCTGTGAGGTGGGTGAGGCTGAGACAGCCCTGATATCACTGCTCGGTCAGAACAGTTTTATCAGTGCCTTGGTGAGCCCAAGGTCACCCACCTGGCTGCATGTGGGGGAGTGCAGAATCGAACCCGGCATACCAGATTAGAAGTCCACACTCCTAACCACTACACCAAACTGGGAGAAATAATTGGAGTCAAAAAATTAGGACCTAAAGTAAAATAAGACACCAATGTCCCTATTCAGGCTGCAGAGGTCCACTGTGCTAAATTTGTGTATGAATTTAAGGTGCTTTTGAACTCAACTCATGTTGTTCTACTGCAGACCAACACAGGTACCCACCAGAAATTGTCTTTTAACAGGTATTAATACATTGATACATCTAGCATACAACACCCAGATACTGAAGTCAGAAGTACTGAGGCAACAAACTCACTTATAGATGCTGTTTCTATACAAATACTAGGGGCAAAGCCCGTTGTCTCCAAGAATACAATGGGCGCTAGAGCTTGGCAGTAGGAAGAGGAAGGGGAGGAGTTGTCCAGTCTGTAAGGGCATGGGGTTGTCATGTGTGTTGTGTGGGAGGTTGTGGTGGCATGGTGGCAGATGAGGCCATGGGTGTGGAGATATGGGTGTCAAGAACCTGTGGTGTGGAATGTTCGTTGATTGTGGGAGAGGACTGACCTTGGGGAATTGTGGCATAGTGGTTACAGATGAGCTTTCCAGAGCCAAGTTCTCAGATATGTGAAGGGAAAATCAGACTGGAGACTCTTCTTAGGGGAAGATTACATGGCAACCAATTCCCCCCAGTTCTGCGTCATTTCCCTTCTTGTGTGAATTAGGCCACATTCACCGAAATGCCCCTCTGCCCTAATACACATAGGGTAGTCACAGTACACAGGTGTCCACCCTGTTCCTTCTGTCTCCCATATTTTCACTGTTGGTAAAATGTTATGTGCCCACATGCTTCTTTCATGGTTGCTCCTTAGAAGAACTGATTTTTGTACGCTATTGCTTACTACCCAAAGGAGTGTCAAAGCGGTTTACAAACACCTTTTCCATTTGTCTCTCCACAATAGTCAACCTGTGAGGTATGTAGGGTTGTGAGAGATCTGAGAGAAATGGGAATGGGCCGCAGTGACCCAGCAGGCCTCAGGTGTCTCAAAGCATTTTCCAATCGTCTTCCCTTTCTATCCCCATAGCAGACTCCCCATGAGGAGGTGGGGTAGCGAGCCTCACAGGGAAGATGGCAACCCTAAGAGGAAGACTGTCTGTTCACAGCAGTCTTGACCTTAGTAAGGTTTTTAATACTGTTTTTTTATTTGCCAGGCCAAGGTTATTTGCCAGTTACTATTTCAGTGATGATGCGTCTCCAGACATTTACTTGTTCTCTATTTAGTTTCAGGCTGTAAATATTTATTTAGATCTTCCTGCACTTTCCAGACACACAGGACTGATGTTGGTCTGCCTGTCTGCGCCCCAGAATACAAACAGTTGCTGATAAGGGCTGGCCCTAACCCATAGGCCAGGAGGGACACTCCTGCACCACTCCCTACCAACTGCAGGCAAAAATGGCTCATTTGAAGGTGGACTCTGAGGCACTGTACGATTTTGAAGTCCCACCTCCAAACCTCCAGGAATATTTCCAGCCCAGGGGTAGCCAACCTACAGGTGTAGCCTGGAGAGCTCCTGGAATTACAGCTCACCTGCAGAGTATAAAGATCAGCTCCCCAGGCAGAAAGGGCTACTTTGGACAGGGTTGTGGTAGAGAAGAAACATTTAAGGCTTTCCACACAGGTTGTTGTTGAATTGAAAGACTTGAGGCCTACTGTACAGGGTTGTTATGCAGATGAAACAGGAGACAAAAGAGCCAGCTTCCTCTGCAGAATAACGCTGTGCAGTGGCCTCAAATCTGCAGAGAGTTGCAAAGAAGAAAGACACATGGCTTGGCTGTGTCTAACCCCCGGCCAGAGCAGTATTTTAAGTGAGAAGGGGCTTTTCTGTGGCCTCCCTGTCCGGCAACTGTTTGGCAGAAGGGGAAAGTCAAAAGGAAAGCCCTCAAAAGGAAAGCCCTCAGGCTCCCCTGCGTTGCTCTTGGAAAGGCCTCCTTCCCTCAGTCAGAGGCTGTCAGAGGTTCCTTCGCAGCAGGCCTGAAGGGGGGAGGGGGAGCACTCTGCAGCCTCCTGCCAGCTCTGTCAGGGTTCTGAGGCAATTTACAGTTGGACATGACAGTTAGGACAGCCTTGGGGCGAAAAGGGCTGGCGCAGCCTCTGTTCTCATCCCCCTTGGCAGCCCTGCTGACCTCCTCTCCCTTTGGTGGTCAGGAGCAGACTGGCAGCCAGACTGGGCTGGGTGAATGGAATTTTGGTCTGTCCTGGTGAGGGGCCAATAGGAAGGCACTTTGCGCGCCTCCCCATTGGCTGCTTGGCCCTGGATGGACACTCGGAGGGCCCTCTGAGTTTTTATCCTGGACAGGGCCCGCCCTAACTCCTCCCCAGGTGGCCTTACTCTTTTATTTAATAGGACCCTGTCCTATTTAAAGATGGTACCTTTGGTTTTCACACCACTTCCAAGAGGTCAGACAAGGCATTACAAGAGCTACGAGAACATAATAATTAAAAGAGGCAAAGCAATAAAACAAAGTCATATTTGAAAATAAAAATCTCCAGTCTTTTTTAGTCGTGGATCTTTGGCACTTCAACAGAGATTGGAGGAAAGAACTCCAAAATGGCTGCCACAGTAGGCAGAACCAACAATAAAATGTCAGGGAAGGAGATTCTATATTGCTATGATAGTAGCTGTTGGACAGCCGAAACAGAATCTGTTTAACAGCTTGGTGTTGTGGTTAGGAGCGCGGACTTCTAATATGGCGAGCTGGGTTTGAATCTGCGCTCCCCCACAGGCAGCCAGCTGGGTAACCTTGGGCTCACCACAGCACTGAGAAAACTGCTCTGATTGAGCAGGAATATCAGCCTCACCCATATCAGGGCTCTCTCAGCCTCACAGGGTGTCTGTTGTGGGGAGAGGAAAGGGAAGGCAATTGTAAGATGCTTTGAGACTCATTCAGGTAGAGAAAAGCGGCATATAAGAACCAACTCTTCTTCTTCAACATGACAATTTGTAACATTTACATTGTTTAAATAAAACTGCCCATGCACAAATAATTATGTACACATATTGCATATCTGGCAGTATTAATTTTTTTGTAGGTTTCTAACGCTTTTATCTCCTTTACCTGAGCCCTTCTAACATGAACTCAGCCATTTTTAATCTGCCCTATTACTTGTAACAATGACAGCTAGTGCTGAAGGGATGGTGAGAGCCTCCTGCACATGAGTACAGTAAGAGAAACTCTGGAAAACTTTTGATGGAAACATAAATGCTTTTTGAAAAGTTGACAAAAATTGGTTATATTATCAACTTCCACCTGAATTATAAAAATATATATAAAGTGACTGTCTGCATTATACCACAAACAGATATTGAAAAACCCAACTGATCCCACCCATGTCGAAAAAACACTTGGTGGGCATCATGTTGGGGACCACTGGCCTACTTGATTAAAAACATAGTTAAAAAAATAATAAGCATAGTTACTAACAATGAATTCAATAACCAGCATCCACATTTATACATTAAAAACTGATGGAGATTAATACTTGGACTAAAATAGAATTAGAAAGCACACTAAAAATGTTTTTTTTTAAGATAACATATCCTACAAGCAGTGCCTCATGCAAGTACTGTATGCAAAACAATAAACCAAGTTTAGTCAACAGGAAATATTTCTTTAAAATATGCTAATAGTGCTATCCTCAGCAGAGTGACACCCTTCTAAACGTTTGACTTGGAAAGTGGTTCCAAAATCAAATTGATTTTGGGGTGGTATACTAGTTGAGTCAATAATAATAATCAACTATAAGGACATTTTAAAAAATGTAAGTCTCTAAGAATATTAAATACTTGTTATAAGAATAACACTGAGAAAAAAATAGAAGATTGTTTAAAATAAGGTGACCAGATTGTCCCACTTTTGGAGGGACATCTGGGGGTACTGGGCAAATTGTACTTATGTTGAAATTTATACATACATACACACATACACACACACATACACTATTTTTGCATTCTTTGCCTTCTATGAAACTTTTTGTTGCTCCATATAGACCACATTTTAATCAAGACCCCCCCCCCCGTCAATGGTGTCCCACTTTACCAATGTTAAAATCTGGTCACCTTAGTTTAAAATCAACTAACTATAACTGTATTCTATGCATTAAAATAAGGAACAGAACAAACGTATGGTTAGTATCTTATCGCATAAAAAGCTCTTGTTCCTGGAATCTTCACTAACTGAAAGATCAACACAGAATACTGCTGTTCACTGTCTCATAAAAATAATATATATAATAAAATAAAATGCATTCAAAACTGAAAATGCTTTCCCTATACTGTTCTTTTTCTTTGTCAAATGCAACCATAACTTAGAAAAGCAAATCTGATTCAAGAGACTCCACTAAAACCTATCAATAACAACAAACTATTCTCAGGTAATAAATACAACACAAAACCCCTTTAACACTGGTCTTATGTAAGCTATACATCACAAAGTAATTCTAGCTTTTAGCTAATCCTCTTCTAACACAAACCATTTTTCTAGCAGAATGATAATGCAATCCTATGGATAGCTACTTCTAAACCCATAGTTTTGGACAGAAAAATTCTGCATAGAATTACACTGTGAATTTAGCAATTTAACAAATGTCAGCTCACCTACTCAGCATGAAGGATGTGTATTAAGCTATGGTTTTATCTTGTGCTCAAATAACAGGTTCTGCCATCACCATTCCTTAAGATTGAAACAAGCATCACTTAACTGTAAATGATGCACATATGCCCAATGTAAAAAGCAGGCTAGTAAAGATTCTTCAAAATGTTTCTTAAGTGTTACATTCATAGAGGATCACTGAGCTTGCAAGGCATTTAGTAAGGGGCAAAACACAATTAAAAGACCAAAATAAATCAATAGTTGTGCCAAAATCAGGCTATTAAATAAGTCTGGATAAGGGCTGAACCATACATGAAAGTTCAGTACATGATAGCCCTTTTGTAAGGAAAAGCTCAGGGCCACTGGGCAGCTAACACATATTTGACTCCTACAGGTCTGCCACAGAAGCTTGCTACCAGCAATCTTAAAGCACCGCATAAGCAAAGCAAAACCGAAATGTGTGACTATGCCACAAGTAGGTTGCATGCAGTTTCCTACATGGAAGTAATTGCTCCGTTAAAAAGTGCAGATGAGAAACATCACTGACTGTTAAACAAGCAAGAAGCCAAAATACCTCTTGAGTTCTTTCTGATGGCTTTTTCCGTAGTGCTTGTTTAATCCTGGGATCCACACGTGATGTCATCCTATAACGATATTTCTCCACTTGTAGAGACCCGCGGGGAAGGGGGATCGATCCACAAGTTACCTCTACTTCAGCTCGTCATGAATATTCTGAAATCCACTCGATCCCCAGTATCCACTGCTCCGGATTGTTCTCTCCGCGTCCTTTTTAACAATTCAGAACAACTGGCCTTCCCACAACAGACAAAAGGTTCTATGAAGATCTCCAGGCCTCTGGTGCGTTCCCCGTTTCCTCCGGCAGGTCCAAAAGAGAGGGGAGCCTCCCCAGCTTCATTTCGCTCCAAGCCTTGGAAAAAACCACAACACTTTACACGGCACTCAAGCAAGGAAAGGCAGTAGCCACCGCAGCCTCTGCTTGTCCCAGCAGGAAATCTGATCCAAGGAAAGGCTCCATACCGCCGCGCAGAATGTATTTGGGGCAGGGGCGAGTGTTTGGGGTGGTCGCTGCTCCTTCTTCTCCTTCCTCCCCCGGAAGCGCCAGTGAGAGTTGGCAAGAGAGAGAGTGGGGGATTAAGCACATGGAGTCCTGGCGGCAGGCGGGCTGGGGGGGAGCCGGGGCCGGAGCCACGAGCCAAGTGAAGTCCCGGGTCCAGCCATCGGGGAACAGGATGCGAGCCCAAAGGAATCCAGAAATCTGGGAAATGGACGGGGGGGGGGGGGACGGAGATCACATCCGATGATGAAATTCCAGGCGCGGGAAGGAGCGGTGCTGGCGGCTCCCCTTGCAGACGGAAGCTTTACACAGGACCGGGGATGGGGGGGGGGGGGTCAGTGCCTCGAGCAGGCGAAAGCCCAAAGGCAACACGAGAGGGGTTGGTCGGTTTCCAGCGGCGCGTGGGGAGAAGGGACCTGAGAGGCAGGCGAGTCGTGCGGAGTGGGGCGGGAAAGCTCCTTCCCTTCCTTCCTTCCTTCCTCCCTCCTCGCCCCTTCTTCTCCTTTCTCTGGCTGGCTCTGCCCCTCACCAGCGACGCGGCTTCCACGCGGGGCTCCTCCGGGCTCGTCCCGCGGCTACAGCGACGCGCAGCGCGGGCGGCAGCCTCATGCTCCAGCGGCGCGCAAAAGTTTTGGGGTCCCCCTCACCCCTTCGGCGCTTTTCCCTCCGGAGGCAGACGGGCGGGCTGCCTAGTTGGAAAGTTACCGGCCAGAGTCCCTCGACTTTCGTCGGCCCGCCCGCCCGCGCTCTCAGGGACACGCCCGGCTCTGAGGTTCTCGTTGGCTTCAAGGTTGAGAAACCTTGCGCGGGCGGGCGGTTTGGTCTTAAGCGCAAGGAACAAGCAAGCCTTACTGCTCCTTTGCTGTCCGGAGAAAATAGTGTGCGTTTGTTTTTCCTTTGCCTTGGTTCGGGATTCTGTAGCGGCGTGCAACTTTTCTCTCCGCATTACCTCTTGTTTCTTTCACAGAGAAGCGAGGGCGGGCTCCTCATACGAAGTATCAGTTGGCAGGAGCCAAGGGAGGAGAGCGACTTTCGGCTCGTCTAGGCGGGACATCATCTGACCACGCCCGCCTTGCTTGCTCCGTCGTGGAACGAAAAACCATAGAGAAAGCGGCTAGAGAGACACGCGTCCCTTAGCTTCCGCTCTGGTAGGAGATTTGTTCAGGCTCAGTAATAATGGCAGGAGCTCAAACGGCCAGCCTGGAAGTGCGCTCTGCCCTCGAGGGAGCGATTTTAGGGGAAATCTAATTAGCTTCATCTGTTACGCAACTTGAGGTTTGTTTTGTGGCTGAGGGCAGCCCTGGCGGTATCGGTTATCTGGGACACAAGAAGTTGTTGAAATCCCTCTTTATAGGATAGTTGTGCTGATGGTCTTCGTTTTGATAACCTGTACTTATTGTGTAGCATTGCATCGCGAATATCGGTCTGTTGTACTATATTTTTCCAAAAAAGATCAAATAAAGTCTTATATCAAATTCGGCCAGATGTAGCGTTTATAATGCAAAAGATGCGAAAGTCATGCAGCTCTGCTATTTTCCTATGTGTGAATGGAAAGCTTATATTCAGTGTTCCAGTTCAGTGATATGACAAAGTTCTTTGCAAGACTTCCAGTAGAAATTAAGGGACACAGAATGAAGTTAATGTATGACAGAAGACAATTGCATTACAAGAAATTAACCTGTATAATTTATCACTAAAAGAACCTGTGAAAAAGTATAAATAGAAAAACTAGGCAGCATCCAGCAAAATGTGTATTTTAAATCAATATCTTTCATTGTCAGGATATCCCCAATACTGAAGTGAATGACAGGAGGTGGATGAAGCACTCTGTTAATACCTCTGCATCGATCATGTTTCCTCTGAGTAATCCATTAATAGTTGTTAAAGGTATCCATTAAAATATATGTTAAACAATAGGTGGATCTAAGGCATTATTGGAGGAATTACGATCTCTATCTATGAAAAAGCCTTGGGAATCTGTCATAAACACAAGGAGCTATGATATTTGTATTAATACATTCTAATGTATGCATTATCTTGTATGCAAGTCAATGGTCTGTCTTGCCTGCTGATATCATCCTGATTCTACAAGGTCTCAAGGCCAGAGAAGAATGGTTGGTTTGTATACCCCATTTTTCTTCACTTTAAAGAGTCCCAAAGCAGTTTACAAACACCTTCCTTTACTCTTCCCACAACAGCATGTTGTGAGATGGATAAGGCTGATAGAATTATGAAAGAATTGTGACTGTCCCAGGGTCACCCAGCTGCCTGCATGTGGAGGAGTGAGGAATCAAACCCGGTTCTCCAGATTGGAGTCCACCACTCTTAGCTACTACATTATGCTGGCTCTATCATATTACTAGGTCTAGATGCCTGTACGTTTAACTGTGGATCTAGAACTTAGCTGTAGTCTGCTCGTATATGGAAAGATAAGTGTTCCAAAACAAAAACAGCTCATGCAACCAGTTTCAGGTGTCGAAATATTGGCTGAACTAATAAGGTTTGGCAACCCTGTTTTTATAATCCATGCTATTAAAGGTTGGTTGATTATATGGTGTGGAGTCCCTCACCTGTGTGATTACCATGACCTCTGATTTTACCATGTGATGGCGAATCTATTTGTCATTATTTATGGTGGCAAAGCAAAATAAAAATTGATACATGGAAATTTTGTGAGACGATCACATCTAGAGAAGAAATAATTTAATTTTTGCAGTACTTTAGACAAGTCATTGTCTTTCATTCTAATCTGCGTAACTGAATTCAGCCGCACACAGGAAGCCATGATTGTCACATTTTCAGTTTGTTAATGGCCAACTGAGAAACCTATGACACTTATATATGACTGTACAGAACTTTCTTCTTTCTTAAAGAATATGTAACAAAGAAGAATAAACAACAGCAATGATGAATAAGAATAAAAGAAGATTTTTAGATTCAAATTTTCACATTTCAAATTTATTTTTTAATACAGCACTGCAGCCAGATAAAACAGGTAGCAAGAAAAAACATTTCAGAGTAGAAAATTGCAAAATCAGGAGCCAGATTTTTAGATTTATATCCCACCTCTCACAACTTTTGTCACCTTGAGGCAGCTCACAATTAAAACCATAAACAGTTACCCATAAAAATCCCATTAAAACAATAACAATACATATACAACCCACAATATGGTGGAAGCAACTATCCCAACTCAAACTACAGAGTCCAGCCAGTACTAGATGTTATTGTATTACAAGGGATGCTCAGCTAGGCTGGGACCCCCAGATCAAACTCCGATCAACCCCCCCCCCCCCCAGCCTCAACTAAATGCCTGGTAGAAGTGCTCCGTCTTGCAGGCCCTGCAGAACCTAGCTCCGTCAGGGCCCTTAGCTCTTCTGGGAGCTTGTTCCACCAAGCAGGGCCCAAGGCCAAAAAGGCCTTGGCTCTGATCAGAGGCCAGGCAGATTTTCCAGGGGCCCAGAACAACCAACAGATTCCTACCCACAGAGCAGAGAGCCCTTGGGGGGGCATAAGCAGACAAGTGATCCCTCAGATAGGTAGGACCTAGGCCGCATATAACCTTGAAGATTAAAACCAAAACCTTGACCTTAATCTGGAAGCAGACTGGTAGCCAGTGCAGTTGTTTCAATACTGGCTTAATGTGGGTCCTGGTAAGGGGTCCTGGTAAGGACCCTGGTAGCCACATTCTGAACCAACTGAAGTTTCCGGGTCAAAGCCAAGGGTAGGCCCGCGTAGAGCAAGTTATAGAAGTCCAGTCTGAAAGTGACGTTGAATGGATCACAGTGGCCAGGTGGTCCAAAGACAGGTAGGGATCTAGTAGTTGGGCTTGGCTCAGGTGGAAAAACGCCATATGGCCTATCTTCGTAATCTGAGCCTCAAAGGTAAGGGATGCATCAATGATCACCCCCAAATTCATGACAGTCACTGAAAGTGTTAGTTGCACCCCGTCCAGGCATGGGAGGCATGCTGCCTGACCCTGTCTCCTTCCACCCAGCTAAGGACCTCTGTCTTGGAGGGGCTGAGTTTCAGGAGGCTCTGCCTGAGCCATCCAGCCACTGCTTCCAAACAACTGGCAAATGTTACGGGAAGGGTAACATCCGGCCATCCATCAGGAGATAGAGCTGGGTGTCCTCAGCATATTGATGACCCGAAACTCCGTACCAGCTGCGCAAGAGGGTGCATGTAGATGTTGAAAAGCATGCAGGAGAGTATTGCCCCCTGTGGCACCCCACAAGGAAGAACCACGGGGTCTGACATCTCTTCTCCCACTCCATCCTCTGCATCCAATTCCAGAGAAAACAGACCAGCCATTTCAGTGCGGTCCTCCTAATACCGGTCACAGCAAGGCGGTGGGCCAACAACTCTTGGTTTACCACGTCAGATGCGGCCGACAGATCTAAAAGAACGAGGATGGCCAAACCGCCCTGATCCAGCTGGCTCCAGATATCATCCGTCAGGGTAACCAGCGTGGTCTCCACCCCGTGGCCAAGACGGAAGCCAGATTGGTATGGGTCTAGGGCTGAAGTTTCCTCCAAAAACGCCGTTCCACTACCTTCCCCAGGAATGCTGGACGGTAGGTGGCAGGGTCCTGCGGGTCCAGGGGTGATTTTTTTAGGACAGGAGGAACCACTGCCTCCTTAAGTCCATCGGGGTACTCTCCTGATGTCAAGGAGAGGTTCACAATCTCCCTTAGGGAACCACCTATCCACCTGTCATCCAATTATAACAGCCAGGGCAGACAGAAGTCTAGGGGGCAAGTAGTCGCTCTCACTGCCCCAGCAATTTGTCCACTTCAGTTAAGGAAAGCCATCTGAGGCCATCAAACACTCTCTCCAATGACAGCCACTGAGCTTCCAGTTTGCAATCTATTTCAATCGTGGTAGGCAGGTCCCTGTGGAGTGACAAGACTTTATCCATAAAATGGCTTGCTAGTGCCTCACAGTTCAAATCCAATTTCCTAAAGTTTTGGTGCCCCTCCTCGAGTAAGAGATCAAACTACCCTAAACAATTGTGCTGGGCGAGAGCTTGTAGATGCAATTTCTGCAGTGAAGTCATGCTTTGCCACCTTTTTTTTCCAATTCAAATATTTTATTGTGATATCAAACAAAATATCCATACCCATCACTAATCCATAAAGTCGTCAATCTAACATTCAATCACAAATAAATACAAATATACATTCAAGACTTCTCTCCTAGTCCTAACAAATGAAATAGTAAACCTAAATCTGTGACATAACTATGCTTAGAACCTGCTGTTGCTATGTTAAATTTTACAAATCTTCACAAAGTCTGGATAGTTTTTTTTCATATAATTCCAAAACAATGTCCATTGCTTTGCATATATTCCAAGATCGGGATCTTTGTAGATGGCAGACAATTTGGTAACCTCAGTTCTTTCCGCGGCCAGGAGAAGGCCGCGAGTCATGGCTGGGTGGGGGGACGGCTTTCTGACACCCCGGCCTTCTGACACCCCGCCGCCCGCCGCTGACCATCTACTCTACAAACGGTGAGTACTGCTCCCGAGGGTCACGGCTCTCGCCAGGAGTTGGGGGGTCTCCCTTCCCCTTCCCTTTCTCCACTTTCAAAGCCCATTTTTATAAATGGGCTTTGAAACTAGTATTCTCTATAATAGAGTAACAAGGGGTGAATCGCATATCAAACTTCCATAACCTTTCCCAAGTGTCCAAACTCACCGTGTTGCCAAAATCCCTAGTCCAAGAAATCATTACTTCTTTGACTTTTTCGTCTTCCATATTCCATTCTAACAGCTGCTTGTATATTTTTGAAATTTCTTTACCCTCCTGTTCTAATATTTCTTTCTGAAATCTAGATTTTTGTTTATTGAAACCCTTTTCTTTATGTATTTTAAACAATTCTGCCATTTGATAGAATAAAAACCAATCTATCCTATGATCTGAAAGGTCTTCTCTTGATTTCAGTTTAACAGTTTTTTCATCAATATAAATCAATTCCCTATAGGTATACCAATTAGGGATTTCCTTTAATCCCCAAAGTCTTGACATTTCTTCCGGAGAGAGCCATAATGGGGTATAAGGTTCTATCCTGTTTTTATATCTCTTCCAGACTGTTATTAAGTTTCTTCTTATACAGTGGTCCTTAAACTCTTTATGTATAACATCTTTATCATGCCAGATATATTGGTGCCAACTAAAATGTTTATTAAAACCTCCTAGTTCTAACAATCTAGTATCTTTCAGAAGACACCATTCCTTTATCCATGTCAATGATGCTGCTTCATGGTAACGTTGAAGATTTGGAAGGGAAAAACCACCTCTAACTTTATCATCTGTTAACAGTTTAAATCTAATCCTGGGTTTTTTCCGTTTCCAAATAAAATCTTGAATATCCTTTTGCCATATTTTAAAGTATTTTATGGGGATGAATATTGGTAATGTTTGAAACAAAAATATTAATTTTGGAAGTAGGTTCATTTTGATAGTAGCAATTCGCCCCAATAAAGACAAATCTAGCCTTGACTATTTCTGTAAATCTTTTTTTATAGAGGACCAGATCTTGAGATAATTATCTTGAAATAAAGTCTTCTGACAAGAAATGTAAATGCCTAAGTATTTTACTTGTTTAACAATTTCGAAACCTGATTTTTTGATAAAACATTTTTTGCTTCATCAGTCATATTTTTTGCCACTTTCACCACCATCTCATACACCTTCATAAGCGTGCGATGAGATGTCCTCGCCACCTCGTCACGAGTCTTCCTCCACACTCGCTCTAGCTGTCTCACTTCCTTCTTCCTCTCACAAAGCGCCTGGGAATACCAAGAAGCCAATTTGAGGTGAGGGCAGAGAGAGCACCAAGGAGCAATCTCATCGAGAGCAGCTGACAGGTGGGACTCCCAGTCCTCCACCATGGCTGCCAGTGAGGTGCCGGAGGGCATCAGGTC
The DNA here is from genome assembly GCF_049243985.1 of Paroedura picta. Classification (NCBI taxonomy): domain Eukaryota; kingdom Metazoa; phylum Chordata; class Lepidosauria; order Squamata; family Gekkonidae; genus Paroedura; species Paroedura picta. The sequence continues at coordinate 94,051,124 of NC_135371.1, forward strand.
CCGCAGAGCATGCAGGAATCTCTCAGATTCCATAAGTCTCCATGGGCGGACCAAAATACATCCATCACCCAAACGGGGGGGATCTTATCCAGGCCTTCAGGGCTTGGTGGTCTGACCATGGGACAATGTTATTCACCACCGGATCCACCTCTATAGGAGGCCAAATTGTGAATTCAGTTTCCTAGTGCAGAGTTATTATAAATTTCTCTCTCTAAAATGTCTAGGTGGTGAAAAGATAGCAAGGAATAATTTCTGTGCTCCCATGCATTCCTTTCTTCACACATTATTTGCAGACATACAAAGCTGAATCAACTGATTTCTCCTTTGTTTGTCTTTACTAGAGGTCAGACATTGCGTTCTCTCAACAGCTCTGGAATGTTCACCAAATTGTAAGTGGACAGAGTTACACTCAATAGCAGAATAACTGTACATGACAATTCAAAATATTCATGGAAGCCTTGACATATTTGCATTCTTTGCTTGAAGAATTTTGCTCCCAGATGGGTGTTTTAGTAGATGTAATCATGATATCATATCATCTAAGTACAAATGACCTAATGGATTCTGTTACCCAATATTAAGTTGTGTAGGCCAAACTTGAAGTAACAAGATTAACAGCCTGACCCTGTCCAGTATCCTGTATATCAAAAAATATGCAAGCAGGTCACAATTATATCTGTTTGTCTATTATATACATAGACCACCTTTCTTGCATCATAGAACAAGGCAGTAAATATAGCAGTCCTAAAAATTCTCCCATCCAAGGACTGATCAGAGCCAGACCTCCTTAGCTTTAGCAAGAGTATTGGATGGTGTGCTTTTTGACTATACCCTGGATCCAATTAACTTTGATCCAGTTTTAACTCAGCAGGAAATAAATATACTGGGTTGGATTCAAATGGTCCCTTTAGTTAAAGGAAGAATGTATTTGAGACAAAAAGAATGTCCCTCCAGTGGAGGGGAAGCTCTGTGTCAGACAAAGCTTTGAAGACTCTACACTTAACAAATGGTCATCATAGGATCCCACAATGGTGGTGCACCAACAAACAATAGCTGTATCAGTATATGGTAGGGCAGAAAGGATATTGGTAATGATAAATATCAAATGAAAGGGAACAGCAAAAGCAACAAACACAATTGGGCTGTTCTGTAAACACCAAATTTACAAGTCAGCAGACAAGATTAATAGATCATAATAAATCTAAGTCCAGGAAAGCTTTTCCCTTTGTAGTTTCACGAAACTATAATTTGGAAAATCCAGACATGAGCATACCAGTTGTACAAATGAGCGATTTGCACATCTGAAGCACGAGTATATTATGGCATAACGTCAGCCATTGTGACTCTGATGGTAATAATATGTATTCATCAATGATTGACAAAAAATGGACCACTTGCCATATTTGTATCAGCAGCTTCTTGCTAACAATTCTAGTAGATATATAGATGGTTATCCTGGTCAGTCTTCACAATAACACTGTAGTGTAATGAGATGTCCAAGGCCATCTTGAGAGCTTTATAATTGTGCAGCGATTTGAATCCTGCACAAGTCCAGTATTCCACAGAATGAAATATGTGGTAGGTTGGTAAAAGAGGTGGTGTGGCGACCACCTCAAACAACCTAACAGCTCTACTGCTGCTCTTCCAATTTGCTCTGTGTCATATTTGGTGAAAACTAAGTAACTATCTTAGATTTGGTTTATTTCCCCCACCAGATATGATATAAGGCAGGGTTTCTCAACCATGGTCACATACAGTACTGTGAAGGCCCCTCAAAATGGCAGCTGGGAAGAGTCCTCCCACCCTGTGCCTACTGTTTCTGGCTCCAAGCAAAGAGGAAAGAAAAAGCATTTTATTTTATTTTATTTTTTGTTTCAACCCTTATTTGGGCAAGTTAACTCACTCCCTCCCAAAGTGGCCAACAATGGGCCTGGAGGGGGTGGGAAGGGACCTGGCTATTTAACCCATCACTGGCTGAGGCTTCTCTCACTTCCATGGAGTGTAGCGTGGAGGCGTGGCTAGCTGACTTCACTTCCTGGTAACTTGAAGCCTACAAATATTTCAGTAGTATCTCCATGGTCAAAAAGGTTGAAAAGGGCTGATATAGGGTCAATACTGTGTTTTCTCAACAAAACTATAATGATGAATACAAACTGAACAGCTGATACAGCTATTTTAATTAAAATAGCACACTAGCAACCAACAAGATTTTGGAGGTATAAGCTTTTGAGAGTATTGACTCAAAAGCACATAATCCCAAAAGTTTTTCGGACTCTAAGGTGCTATTGGACTTGAATCTAGGTTTATTATAAAGTAAACTTCTGTTGAAATAAGTTCACAAAACTGAATTACATGGAAGAGAGACTATTAAAGGAAAGAAAGATCAAATTAGCAGCGTGTTGAATTTCTCATGCTGAAAAAGAGGCGTGCACATATTTCTATTATAATTCCCTAATAAATAGTTACAAAGAACAACTGGGTTTCTGAGTTAAATCAGATTTTAAAATATATATACAGGACAATTAAATGTGGCAGTATTTATCATCTTTGTAATGGTTAAAATAAGCTGTTTAGTCTACAAAAACAAATCCCAAATGTCTTTATCTTCTGCTGTTGATAGTTTCAAATAGCTAGTCACAACAGGCCTGTCAAAAACAAAGCTAAACCTGTGTGGCTGCTTACCAAATCACTTTAAAATAGGGAGGAAAATTCCACTGATGTGCAGAAAAATAAATCACCTCAGCAATGCATGTGATAAATAACAATGCCTTATCTCCTATAAAAAATAAGAAAGGTCTCTATTTTGTTTTAGGATTACAGGGCATAATTAGAATGTATAATTTACCTTAACTGCAGTTTTGGTATTGGATGGTCGTTAATACACTGGTGTCCAGTGTGACTATCTAATGAATACAATTATTCACACGAAAATAAGTGGGAGCACCATCCTGCAGTTGCTCACTTAAAGAATGAATGAATTATTCCTCTGGGAATAGGAAAGCATCAGATTAATGTGCTCCATGGCTTCTGACATGTGGCCCATTCCCACAAGAAAGGCATCTGCATAGATGACTCACACTGGCTAATTTTTTTATTTTTTAATTATTTATTTTAGATTTTTATACTGCCGTTCCATACAGCTCTGGGCGATTTACATATAACATCATATGACATATAACATGATTACATAGAACATTGCAACAAATATAACAAATATCTTTCTAACAAATATAACAAATATCTTTCTAACAAATATAACAAACCTAACATGTCAACCAGAACAATATTTAACAGGAACAGGAACATTGACACAGCTTTGGATTGGTTAGATTCTTCGGTGTCTGGAGGGCAGTGGGTATTTTTGGGCTAGTCAGCCTCAAGCAAATGCGTGGTGGAGGAGCTCCCTTTTGCAGGCTCTGTGAAATTGTGAGAGTTCAGACAGAGACCTGATCATTGTGACATGATTGCCTTCCTCCCAGAAGACAAGATGGACTACAGCTGCCCCAAATGTAAGCTGGTAAGAATTTTGGAGGAAAGGATTAGGGGATTAGAAAACAGAATTATTACTCTGACCCAAAGTAAGAAAGGGGAGGAGTTCATACTCAGCTCCGCGTACCACCCCGCCACGAATGGACAGACGGAGCGAGTAAACCAGGTGCTCGAACAATACCTCCGCTGCTTCCTGAACTACCATCAGGATGACTGGGTTTCCCTCTTGCCCTTGGCGGAGTACGCATACAACAACGCGCCACACTCCACCATGGGGAAATCCCCCTTTGAAGTGGTGCATGGCTACGCCTCACCCCCCTTCCCCACTTTGACGAAACCACTGGGGGACCCCTTCGCCACCCCGCCGGGGGTCGACAAGTGGGCGGCCCGGGTCCGAGAGGCCTGGGGGGAGGTGACAGAGTCCCTGGGAAAAGCAAAAGCTGACTTCAAACGATGGGCTGACCGGAAGCGCCAGAGTTCCCCCCCTACTCCGTGGGGGATGAGGTGTATATTTCCACAAAACACCTCAAGAACAGGCGACCATGCAAAAAGCTGAGCTACCAATTTGTGGGCCCTTTCAAAGTGGTAAAAGTGCTAAACGAAGTCACCATACGGGTGGACCTCCCAAAGGCTTATCGCAAAGTCCACCCGGTTTGGTCAAGAAGGCCCCCCCACCTGACGCTTGGCACCCTCAGTCCCGTCCTCCTCCCCCCATCATGGTAGGGGAGGACACCCACTACGAGCTGGCCGACATCGTTTCATCCGTAAGCAGTTGCAATACTTGGTCTCCTGGAAGGGGTTCCCCGACTCCGATAATGAGTGGGTGGACGCGGAGGACGTGGCCGCTCCCATCCTCCTCCGCAACTTTCATGCCCGCTTCCCCGACAAGCCGGGCCCGGCCCCCGTCGCCGCAGGTGCCTGAACGGGGGGGGGGCCCTTAAGGGGAGGCGAGTGTCATGAATCCCCTAATTCATGCCATCTTGATCTATCCCGACCCTGCATATTCTCACACTTCTATGTCTTCCCCGGCTGGTTCTGGCCAAGGCCATAAAGCAATAAACCTTTCTTCTCAGAACTTCACTCCCTTCCTTTCCCAGCGGGTGAGGAGCTTCACCAAATGTATCAATCTTACTGTAAGTGTCCTTGCGGAGACAGCAAAGTCTCAACTAAGTGCCAACCTCCCGATAAGGCTCCTGGCCATCTGGCAGCCTGGGAACAGGCTCTCTTTTGTCACCTCTCTTCACTCTCCCGCTGAAATCTTCTGAGTCCCCCTCCCCTATCTGGTGAGCCCTATAACTACCCCACCTGTTCCCCCTGTACTTTGTTATTATCAAGATCTTTGCTTAGGAAGATCTTGGCCTGCTTTAGCGTTCTGTGGACTTTGCCTAATAAAGCTCTTCTTGGAAATTTGCAACTGGCTGTTGGATTTCGGATGTGCTTTCACTTGGGACTCCACCGGCTGGGCTCAGCCTGATTCCTGACACCCGAGAATACTCAAAGAACTTTCCAGAGAACTTGCACAGCCCTTGTCCATCATCTTCAGAAACTCTTTAAGGACTGGAGATGTCCCGAAGGACTGGAAGAAAGCAAACGTTATTCCGATCTTCCAAAAAGGGAGGAAGGATGACCCGGGAAACTACAGACCAGTGAGTCTGACCTCTGTTGTGGGGAAGATAATGGAGCAGATATTAAAGGGAGCGATCTGCAAACATCTGGAGGACAATTTGGTGATCCAAGGAAGTCAGCATGGATTTGTCTCGAACAGGTCCTGCCAGACCAACCTAGTTTCCTTTTTTGACCAAGTAACAGGTTTGCTGGATCGGGGAAATTCGGTTGATGTCATTTACTTGGATTTTAGTAAAGCTTTTGACAAGGTTTCCCATGATATTCTGATGGATAAGTTGAAGGACTGCAATCTGGATTTTCAGATAGTTAGGTGGATGGGGAATTGGTTAGAGAACCGCACTCAAAGAGTTGTTGTCAATGGTGTTTCATCAGACTGGAGAGAGGTGAGTAGCGGGGTACCTCAGGGCTTGGTGCTCGGCCCGGTACTTTTTAACATATTTATTAATGATCTAGATGAGGGGGTGGAGGGACTACTCATCAAGTTTGCAGATGACACCAAATTGGGAGGACTGGCAAATACTCTGGAAGATAGAGATAGAGTTCAACGAGATATGAACACAATGGAAAAATGGGCAAATAAGAACAAGATGCAATTTAATAAAGAGTGTAAAGTTCTGCATCTGGGTCAGAAAAATGAAAAGCATGCCTACTGGATGGGGGATACGCTTCTAGGTAACACTGTGTGTGAACAAGACCTTGGGGTACTTGTGGATTGTAAGCTAAACATGAGCAGGCAGTGTGATGCAGTGGTAAAAAATGAATGCCCTCTTTAAGTATTTGAAAGGTTGTCACGTGGAGGAGGGCAGGATGCTGTTTGTGTTGGCTGCAGAGGAGTAATGGGTTTAAACTTCAAACACAACGATATAGGCTAGATATCAGGAAAAAAAATTTCACAGTCAGAATAGTTCAGCAGTGGAATAGGCTGCCTAAGGAGGTGGTGAGCTCCCCCTCACTGGCAGTCTTCAAGCAACGGTTGGATACACACTTTTCTTGGATGCTTTAGGATGCTAGGGCTAATCCTGCGTTGAGCAGGGGGTTGGACTAGATGGCCTGTATGGCCCCTTCCAACTCTATGATTCTATGATCTCTTCAGGGAGCTTGTTACACCAGGTGGGGTCCAGAACTGAGAAGGCTCTGGCCCTTGTTGAGGTCCGATATGTTTCTCTGGGGCCAGGGATCCACAGCCAGTTGGAGGTGGCAGAGCATAAGGCTCTTTTTAAGGTATAAGCAGAGAGGTGGTCTCTCAGATACCCGGGGTCCAGACTTAAAGGTGATTACCAGAACCTTAAGCTTGATCCGGAATTCAACTGGAAGCCAGCCAAGTTGTTGGAATATAACCTGGATGTGGGATCTCCATGGTGTATTGAGCTAAGGCTGTGTGAATACAGCTAGCTATATGCAGGTTCAAAATTACATGTGACTTCTTAAAGTATATTTTTAAAATACGTTACACAAAAGAGCAGGACATAAAGATCATTACTGTGCACACTCCAGCAATTACAAGAGGAAATAGCCCTTTCTGCCCCACTCCAGAACATGCTGCTATAGATGGACTTGTCAGTAGTTTTCACCCTTTCCCCCAGTACCATCTGAATGGCAATGAACTAGGTAAGTTTGGGAGAGGTTTGTCATTTGTCATTTTCAAGCCTACTCAGCTGCTTTACCAGTGATTTTGTAGGGCAGTTTACAGAATATTTGGAAATCATAATACAGGTTAAAACATGGTTCAATAATAACAGCGGGATAACAACAATAGTAAAAGTAACATTTGATGATAATGACTTTCTTAATTAAAACATTAACAGCAAATTAACAGTTAACTGAATCCCATAGGTTGGTCAGTTCAGGGTTGCTCTTTTGTTTGCTCCAAGGGCACATCTGTGTGAGGGGAGGAGTTCTGGGGGCCCAGTGGATGTTGTTGCTTCTATTGGATCTCAACCAAATGCCCGGTGGAAGAGCTCCATTTTGCAGGCCCTGCAGAACTGTGGTAGCTTCGAAAGGGCTTGGACTTCTGGGAGCTCATTCCACCAGGTGGGGGCCAGGATGGAGAAGACTCTGGCCCTGGTTGAGTCAAACATGCTTCCTTGGGGCCAGGGATCACCAGCTGGTTGGAGGAGGCATAGCATAGAGTTCTTTGTGGTGTATATATAGAAAGGCGACCCCTCAGGTACATTGGGCCCAGCCCACATAAGGCCTTAAAGATGAGTACCAGGACCTTAAGCCTGATCCAATTATTCAACTGGTAACCAGTGCAGTTGTTCAAGCATGGGCCAGATGTGGGATTTCCATTGTGTTATTGCAAGGATGCTGGCCACTGTATTCTGGACCAACTATAGTTTCTGGGTTAGGGATGAGGGTAGGCCTGCATACAGTGACTTACAGAAATCCAATATGGAGGTAAGCATCGCATGGATCCCTGTGGCTAGGTGTTCTGGGGTCAAATAGGGCACTAGTAGTTTGGCTTGGTTGCAAGTGGAAGAATGCCAGCTGTGCTACTCTCATGATCTGTGCCTCTTTGGAAATGGAGGCATCCGGGCTCAGACCCAAATTCCTGGCAGAGTGGGTCACTGATAGTTGTGCTCCCTCACTTGGACTTTTTCTACCCAGCTACAGGACCTCTGTCTTTGAAGGATTCAGCTTCAGATAACTCTGCTTGAGCCATCCCATCGCTGCTTCCAGACATATGGCTAAGGATTCTGGGGGTGAATCAGGGCGGCTATCCATCAAGAGGAAGAGCTGGGTGTCATCTGAATATTGAAGGCACTCAAACCCTAAACCCCACACCAGCTGGGCAAGAGTGTGCATAAAGATGTTAAATAAGATTGGAGAGAGGACCACTCCTTGGGGAACTCCACATGTCAGTTTGTTGCTGTTTGATTGTCCCTCCAATTGCTACCCACTGTCCTCAACCTTGGAGGAAGATCAGCCATCAGAGGGCTGTCCCCCATATCCCAGTGTCAGCAAGCCAGTGAGCTAGAAATTCATGGTCAACTACATCAAACTCTACTGTGAGGTCTAGTAGCACAAGCAGTGTTGACCCACCTCGGTCCAGCATGCGACAGAAGTCATCCATTAAGGCAATCAGTGCTATTTCTACCCAATGGCCAGGCCGGAAGCCTGACTGGGATGGGTCTAGGACTGAAGGTTCATCCAGGAATGCTGATAATTGGTCCGCTACACGTTTTCCCCAAGAAATGCTAGATACAAGACGGGTTGACAGGTCCAAAGATGTTTTTTTTCAGCAGTGGACTTACCACTGCCTCTTTCAGCCCCTCCAAGAATTCTTCCATTGAGAGGAAGATATTGATTATCTCCTGGAGGGAGAGGCCCTATTCTTGCATCAGTTGTTTTAAGTAGCCACAATGGGCTGGGGTCTAATGGGCATGTGGTAGGCTGTGCAGATGTTAGCATCCCATCCACTTCATCTGATACAATATACCATATTGGTAGAATTACAATCAACAAATTCATCAATTCATCAATTGCAATTCTACCAATACAGTATATTGTATCAGATGTCTGTGTGATTTACTTTTATGTGGATATGTCAATATCCTGAGGTGAGGATCCAGAATTAACAACGAAGTGGGGAATGCCCCGATGGTTTCACACTTTAAGGAAAAATAGCATCACCAGCTCCCATTTATGGGTTTGGAACAAATTACAGATCGTCAGTATATCAAGTCTGATATAATGAAATACCTTTTACATAGAGAAGCAGAACTTATATTCAAACTGGATATGTAACTTCACGTGGTCTTAACAGTAACTTGGAATTATCATGCTTTTGTAGTTGTTTGAATAGTTGTTAATTTCATTAATGGGGAGTATTTCCCCTTTAAAATGGTGATGAATTCAAAACATTATCAGTATAATTACTGTGTTTTGGGTATAGCATTTGGAAACATTGAAGGCATATGCCACATCCCCATACGTGATTGGATATTCGTAGATAAGATGTTTAATGTCATTGATTTAATTATGGAGAGTTCTAAGAGGTTGTAAGTCAGATTATAATTAGAATTAATATTTAGGTATTAATGGAAATTGTCTTAGAATTCTTCTAAAAATGTAATGTAGACCAGTGATATAGACATATTAAGGTATGTGGCTTGTTTCCTAGGTAAGTGAGATAAGGCCTTTTCCTTGGGAGGCTCACAATTATGGAACAACTTCCCCAGCACAGTGTGCCTGGCAGTTGAAGACTGTTTAATTTAAGACTGCATTTAGATTGCTTTAGCCTTTATTATTGGCAGCCCTAATTGAATATTTTAAATCTGATTTTTAAGGGATTTATCATCAGCATTATTGAGGTTTTTTAAAAATAAAGTCTTATTTACCCTGGAAGCTGCCTCTATTTACACAATGAAGAAAGGTGGTTAATAGGCATTTTTTTAAAAGGAAAAAGTTCCTAGTCAAATGTCTTGTTTATGAACAATTGAATCATTTCTAGGTAAAAATATCTACAAGGGTCAAAATCGGGCTGTAAATCCTCCTTCCTGCAGGGCCATCAACCAAGCTAAACAACATGAAGAAACATCTATAAAACTACCTTATTGTCTTTAACAAATGCATACCAACAGTAGGAGATAGACTCAAAAGATGCTAAATAGATTCAGATTGCAAGTGACAACACATCTATTCAGAAGCACAGAGAAGTCCGAATCCAATCTCCGACTGTCAGACCAGCCCCAGAATAGATAATTGATGCTATAACTTAGGGCCTCTTACAAAGCTCTCATGTGTGATGACTGATGACATAAGGGCTTTGAAGCAGAATGGGAGGTTTTGTACTTCCCAGTCACACACCATGTCATTTTCTCCTCATGACCAGGATGTGCTGCAGCCTTTCCCTCTGTGTGGCTTTCTCCTTATAGAGCCGCTATTGACTCTTTTTGCGATATTTTCTTGTTTATGTGAAGGCATGTAGGTTTAGAAATGGTCCTGATAGTCAGTGAGTTTGTGTTTCTTTACTTAAGATTGCCCAGTCAGCCAGTAATCTAACTGATAGGGGCAATTCCCAGCCAGAAAAGTTGGCAGGTGTTTTAACTTAAATGGGGAGAACCTTGTAGATATGTTGTTTGTTGTATTCCCTTTTTCTTCCAGTTATTGCCCCCAATGTCTTAGGGAGAGCTTTTTTAGTGTATAAGCAGTGGAATCTTGTTTACATTTCCATTCTTCCTTCTTTGCTGATGTTATGCCTACCAGGGCAAATATTTTGCTTGGCATGTTCTAAAGGCTTCTGTCGGGATGGATGACAGAAGTTACATCCTACTTTCTGTCTCTTTCTGCTCTACCACACACACATTACAAACATGCCTGCCTAGTCAAGGCTAAAGTAGGGATAGACCTCTTGCTTTGTACTCTTGTACTTCCAGGGACAGACTGCTGGAGGAAGGTGAAAAAAAAATGCCTCTATGCCCTCCACCCCCACCTCATGAAAGACAGAGATGAACCAAATGTACCATAAGAGAGAGCTGATGAAGAAGCATCTGAGCTTTCTGCCTCTGTGCATATTTCAGAGCTCATTGTCGCCCTAAGTTGTGCTCAGGTAAAAGAAATCAACCGTCAGTCAAATAAAAAATCTGTACGTGACTGTAAGTTCTCCTAGCCAATAATGTAGTAGTGGAATATTCATGCTTGTGTTGCATTGCCCTTATGTGTTTTTATTAAAATTTTATTATCATACATTTGCATATGTGCAGAATAAGCACATAGTTTAACTGCACAGAGGTGTTGGGTAATACAGCTGAGTCCCAGGCAGGGAGCTAAGAGTGCCGGATATGTGAATGTCCCATAGATTGTAATAGCTTCCAGATAGTTGTCATTTTAAAAGCCAGACCCTCCCTAGGTTCTACCTTCTCAAGTGTTCTTTTTCATCTTGTCCTATGCTTTCCTCAACCCTCATAAAAGATGGTAGGGTCCACGTCTGTATTTTATTCCTTAAAGTTGTTAGAGGAATAAAGCGATTGATTGGACAGTTCCTCTGCTAAAGCACTAGCATCAGCAGGTAGAGGAGGAGGAGGAAAAGAAAGAGAAGAACTATTAAAATAACCCCAGGGAATTTCCAAAGCTTCCTGTTTAGGTGAACCTGCTTTTCAGTCCTGAGGTGCCAAAGTATGCCAGATAATTGTGTGATGGCTGTAGCATGACAAATCCAATTACTTTCCAGACATGTCAATGGAATATTACATAGAACATTATTGCTTTCAGTTTTAAAAAGATACATAAACCTGACTGCTCAAGTGATGCTATGTTTACGGCTTTGCTAAAGCCACACAATTGTGCTGTCTTGCAATAGGTGTTAAGCAATATAGTATATCCCTGAAATCAAGGCAAAAATCTATGTGTGCATAAATATATACATTTTGTCTGTCTCTTTATACGCACTAGAGGTGTGCATTTTTTTCTTACTATGTCTTAGTTTGAGTCTATTGGACTTGAAAAAAAATTGGGATTCCAGAATAAACCCGATCCCAATACTGGTAAAGTATTCAAATCTGGGATTTTTCAGAAATCCTGAATATTTTTAGATACCTGAACTGAAAAATACTTAGAAGCAAAAAAAAAAAAAGAAAGAAAGAAAGAAAAAAAGTAAGGCCACAAAATACAACTGAGAAATGGCTCACTTGGGACTCTTTTGAACAATCCCTTTACATTTGACTGCCCAAAAGAGCTCACAAAGGAGCCAGTCCTGGGGGAGAACTCTCCCCACAGGCTTTGTTGGGTTTCTGCTGGGCAGCCCAGCATAAACTAGACTGCCCAACAGCTTACCAAGCAGCCAATCCTGCAATTTCTCTTCACAGGGTTGGCTGGGGTTTTGCTGCGCAGCCCAGTTTAAATCAGACTGCCCAACAGAGCATCCAAACCTGTAGAGACAAATAGGTTGATTTGTGGGCTGTCACTCCCTTTTTAAAGGGACTGCAAAAGAAAACCCAAAAACAGCTGAGCTGCAGGAGCAATCTGCTCCAACCCTTCAGTTTTTTGGGTTTGCTGGTAATTCTGAAATATATCCGGGATTTTTTCAGAGATAGTTTCCCATTTCTCCTGAAAACTCCTAGCTACATTTGGGATGTTGAAATATACCCCCCAAATACTGATAAGGATCTGTAAAGTATACTTGCAGTTCAGAGAGTTCTGAAAGCATACCCCCACTACACACATGTCTAAAACATGTTAAACATTTACATGCAAATTTTGACCATTTAAAAACATTTTTATAAATCTCAAAACCATGACAAATAAGGATTGGCACAAAATGGCTCATAAACATAAGTTTATCAAGAACTTTGGCCAGTTCGTCATTTGTAAAGTTCATGGCAGCATGACCAGCACAAACATCCCACAAACTTTGGTGCTGTTTGTTGCAGTTTGTGAATGGATACATTTCCAGATAGACTTCTCTGCTCAATTAAAATGTGTATAAAACTTCACAGAGCAGAATTCTCCAGCCTTGAAAACACCAATAGGGCCCCTCCAAAACTTAACAGGTACTGCTGAGTGCCAATAATTTTATGGGAATAGGATGCTGTATATACCCTCAGTTTGGTTCTGTCCTCTGTTGGGTGTTGACAGTTAAATGAAAATGAGACACCCTGTCTCTCTGCTCAAACTGAGTGGTGGAGCATTGCTACTAAGTGCCTCAGTTGAGGATCTACATTTTATACATTCCTGATGATTGAGAGCTCCTTTCCTCTTCTGGGGGTTGGGTATGAGGTGGATTCAGGTCTCAGAGACTCCCACTGTTGAACAGTGAGAGCTACTCAATCCACATTTTATACCCTCCTGATTATTATGAACTTGCTGAGGTTTGGATGTGAGGTGGACTTAGGACTCAGTCATTTTAAATACTTTAAAGCAGAAATGTACAATGTGTATTGAAGGCAAAAGGGCATTCAGGCTGTCAGTGGAAGGAAGTAGGCAGAATAAAGAATGTGTGCTTTTACTATCATTGTGCTAAGGCAACCCTAGAGCAAACAAGGCTGAATTGTCCGAAGCACAGTTTGCATTTTTATGAGTCAAAGTTCACTGCTAACAGCACTCATGCAATGTTTGAAGCAATGATCTTGAAGGGTTACTGAAATATGTGGTAATCTTCTGGAAGTGAATGCAATACAGTATTTTCATGGAAAATATAATGGCTCCAGATAGAAAGAATTCTCCTTTACTGTGCCTCATGCATTCAAGTGAACCAAGATGGACAATCTGACTAAAAGGTTACACTACAGCCAAAGAAGAAAGAAGCTTAGGGACTGTAATGATGACTGAGGTGTTAACAATACTAGAATGGGGCTTTCAATATGATCATCTGTCAGACCCAATCCTTTCTTTGCTACAGAAACTGCCCCAAGGGTTAGCATAATCAAGCACCTACTGAATGCACACCCTGGCAGGGGCCCCACCATTGACACTTGGCCCCATGGCAGGATCCCCTGATTGCTCATGTGAAATAGGGCACAAGAGCACCAAGCTGCCTCTTTGCTGCCTCCTATAACTGGTCCTCCCAGTGGGAAATTGCCTCACTGCTGGATCATTATTAGTGGGTGAGAAAAGGAAGGGAGCCATAAAATGGGTGTTGAAACCATGAAATGGAGGGGGGGGGTAAAAGAGAAAATGAACCATAATAGGGGAACCTATGGTCATCCTGGCCCACTGTGCTTCTCTGGAGAATGACAAGATTCACAGATAACAAATATTTTTCTTAGAAGAGCAGTTTCTAATATTTCCACAAGACGGTTCTGTTAAGGAATATATAAATTAAGTTATATAGAATGCGGACTAGCAAAATGAAATGCTTTTGCTGAGTCTTTTTAATGGTCTGCTTCAGGAGACACTATTAAAATAAGCCTGTTTGCTCAGAAGCAAATCCCATTGCCATTCAACTATGCATGGCATTGCATCATTGATATGCTAAAAATATGCTCCAGCTCCTCAGGGTAACTCCTAGGTGAACTTTGTGTGGCATCTATGAAATGCTGTGAAAATTCTTGAGTCATTTCCACAGTGAACGCAAAAGGAAGAAACAAAAAAATGGGAAGGAAGAGATCATATGACTGTGATTCATGCCTGATGCAAGCTATCAAAGACCGTGTTCTGTGTACTTCCCATCCAAACCAAATTTAGTCCAGATATCTACCTATATAATAATTCATTCTAATAATAACACATTGTGCTTCAGACAAAACTAGCTGCTCCAGTTTCTAGTTCTATTTGCTGTGATTTCTTTTCTCATCAAAACTTGCCTTGCAGGGGGTTATTGACTGCCTAATGAGGACACTGACAACCATATTTTGGCGTAAAATATTAGGACGTTACGAGGCGGTTGGGCCAGGAAAATGGCTCCTCCCACCAAGTGACGTGTCTTCAGGCACCCTGAGGGGGAAAAGAGGCTGAGCAATGTCAGACCATCCATTTAACTTTCAGCCAAATCACTGGCTCAACTTACATATGGTGCCCTATTAGGCCCTTACTCCAATTTTGCTCCCTTAGAGAAAATCCAAGCAGGTTTCCTTATAGCCCTTTAATGTTCAAAGATGCACAGCCAATGTAGTTCTCTGGCAGAAGGCAGGGTTGACAAAAGTAGAGACCAGGGCATGGATAACAATAATTAACTATTGGCTAAAAATTCATCGATGAGCCTCTTGTGGCGCAGAGTGGTAAGGCAGCCATCTGAAAGCTTTGCCCATGAGGCTGGGAGTTCAATCCCAGCACCCGGCTCAAGGTTGACTCAGCCTTCCATCCTTCCGAGGTTGGTAAAATGAGTACCCAGCTTGCTGGGGGGTAAACGGTAATGACTGGGGAAGGCACTGGCAAACCACCCCGTATTGAGTCTGCCATGAAAACGCTAGAGGGCGTCACCCCAAGGGTCAGACATGACCCGGTGCTTGCACAGGGGATACCTTTACCTTTACCTTTAAAAATTCATCTTCAACCTGTAGGCCTTATTCTTTATTTCTTGTCAGTTAACCCACAACCCACTTGGTGTGACAGAAATAATTAACAAACTTCTTAAAATCTATCAACGACTTATGGATATTGAGCTGCAAAATGAGATGGCCCTACTCCCAAGCCCATATAGGTTAAGTAACTGGAAGTAACTTAAAGTCCTGGGAGGGATTTTCTACTGAACCATATCTAACATATATCACCTTTACTAAATTTTATGGGCTTTTTTGAGGGCCCGGTTCAATGCATTTCCATCAGCACTGCTAAGTGGAAGATTGCAGCGTGTGCCCATAGAGGACCGATTATGCCCTTGCAATTCAGGTGTAATTGAATCAATTGCCTACATTATATTATACTGTGACTTTTATAAGGTTGCCAGAAGTCGTTTAATCTTGCCCTTACTATCAAGGTTTCCTGGGTTTATAGATGATAATCTAATTAACATCTTGCTTGCAGATAAAGATAATTCTGTTTCTTACATGGTGGCAAGGTTTTGCTATACTGCCAGCAGAGTGCGGAAATCTTTGGCTACTGTTGATGCTGAATGACCTGACTGTCAAAATGCTGTATTAATGTTTTGTGCCTTTGTTAACTCCCTGATGACGAATGTCCTGTTAAAACGCTGTAATAAAGTATGTCTGTAGATACTTTGATGCTGGTCAATGACCGTAATAAATAAACAACAACATCCGTTTAACTGTCGCCTAGCTCAGCCACACCCCCTGTTGCCATGCCAACACACACACTGTCCAGAATGCCAGGATTGGAAATTCTCCCCCACCAGCTAGGTCCCTTTCGATGTTCCTCCCCCGCAGCGGCAATGGCCCCCTTTAGATGAGTCTTGGGGGCTTTTTCTCTCTTTATATATTACAAATATGCCAGAAATGTAATTTCAAATGGTGGTTCCTGTATTAGACAATAAACAGTTTTAGTAGATTCTGTCCCAGGGTGCTTTTCTTTTGCAGGGGGTGCCCACAATTTAGGCATGCAGTGGTACCAGAACTATCTGATAAGAGGGAAGCAGTGGAAGGGTGGGAGTTATGAACAAAAAACCATCAGGAAGAAAAAGAGTTAAGGAATCTGTGCGTTGCTGATCTTCCAAATTAGATTGTAGCCTCAAACACACATCTGTTCCACATAATATATTTATGGAAAGGGCTTGGAAGAGGAGCATAACTCATGGCTTAAGTGCCATTCAGTGCTTAACACCCACTCAGGGAGACTGTCCCTCCCCTGAGTGTTTCCTCCTCCAACCAGCTTGCCTGTCTGTCCAGCAGCCAGCCAATTGTCTTCTGTCTTCCACCCCTGACCACCCCCTCCTCCTTCCACTTCCTTCTGAGGCTTGGAGGCTGCAGAACCCTGCCGTGTGAGAGTTGCCCCTGCCGGTGAGTTCCCTAATGGCTGCCTGCAGCCTTTCCAGGCCCTGGGGGAGAGAGAGGCCATCCACAAAGTTCTTCCACTCCACCCCCATAATCTAGCACCCTTTGTATTCCTGAATGCAATGAGCTTGGCCCCTAGTGCAACAATGTCATATGTGGGTTTTACCTGAATGTTTCCCACTTTCATGTTAATTCAACTCCATCTATTTTATTCAGACAGAACAAGTCCATTGAAAATTAGATAAGGGCTTGTGTCCCTTGTAGGAAATTCTACTTGCTATTTTTTAAATAATAAGGTAAAAACATCTTCCATGGAAACCTGTTGTTACCAGTCAATGGTGCGATGCTAGTGTCTCATTGGTAGCATTGTGCCTTGTGCCCATGGCATGGCACATTTTCAGAGAAATATGCTGATGACTTGATAAGGGAAAGGGACCATGGCTCAGTGGTAGAGCACCAGGTTGGCAAGCAGAAGGCCCTACTTTGATCCCTGGCATCTCTAGTTAAAAGGATCAGGTAATGTGAAAGACCTCTGTCAGAAACCCAGTCTGAGTAGACAGTACTTACCTTGATGAACAAAGGTAACTCAGTATAATGCAAGTTCATGTGATATAACTTACAAATAAGGTGCATCTCAGCTACTTTGTTCATGGTTGGCAATGGCATAATCTCATTCACATTGGCTACCGGTTGCTGCCCGGATTCGGTTCAAGGTTTTGGTATTAACCTTTAAGGCCCTACACAGTCTGGGACCCACATACCTGAGGGACTGCCTCTTGCCCTATGCCCCCCCACAGGGTTTTATGCTCTGCGGGTTCAAATCTGTTGGTTATACCCAGTCCCCGGTAAGCACGTCTGGCCTTGACTAGGGCCAGGGCCTTTTCAGTCCTGGTCCTTACCTGAGGGCCCTGTGGGAACTTTCTGCATTCAGCAGGGACTGCAAGATGGAACTCTTCCACCAGGTATATGGTTGAGGCCGGCACACTAAGCAAGAGCTGGACCCCCCCCCCGGATTACTCTTATGGCAGGTTAATGGTCAACAATGGTCAACAATCCCTTTTTGCCCCCACGGTGGATAGTGGGTGAGGTCAGTTTTTTGTAGTTTCCGCCACTTCTGGACAATTTGTATACTGTTTGGGTATTTTACGAGGCTGTTAGTGATTTAGGGCAGTGGTCCCCAACCTTTTTATCACCGGGGACCACTCAACGCTTGAGAATTTTACTGAGGCCCGGTGGGGGGAGGTAGTTTACTCCTCTACTCTCAACCACTTCCCTAACTCTCCCTGATCGCTGTGGTAATGTTTAAACATCCCTTCGAAATAAGATACAGACACGCCACAACAATGAACATAAGAAATATTTTATTTTCATGGAAATTTTAACTCATGACAATGACAAATCAATGGGAACCCTGAGCTTGTTTCTCTGCAATGAGATAGTCCTATCTGGGAGTGATGGAAGACAATGACACCCGAAGGCTGTAAAGGGCCAGGGGGGGGGAGGCATCCTTCGCGGCCCACCTCCAATTAGTCGACGGACCACATATGGTCCATGGCCCACTGGTTGGGGATCGCTAATTTAGGGGAATTTTATTGGGGTTTTTACATAGCCCACCACGAGCCTTTTTGGGAGTGGCGGAATAGAAATAATAATAATAATAATAATAATAATAATAATAATAATAATAATAATAATAATAATAATAATAATAATAATAATTTCTTTCCAATATGATTAAAGACATGGATAACCATAGATAATCCGCATAAATGCATCATATTATCTTCATCAAGGAAGTTTCCTTTCTTGCTTAGTCATCGGAGGCTATGCAATAATAGCAAGCATTCCCACTCTTTGACCTATTTCTTTATATACATATAGAAGAAGAAGTGTTGGTTCTTATATGCCTCTTTTCTCTATCCGAAGGAGTCTCAAAGCGGCTGACAGTTGTCTTCCCTTTCCTTTCCCCACAACAGACACCCTGTGAGGTGGGTGAGGCTGAGAGAGCTGGCTGCATGTGGGGGAGTGCAGAATCGAACCAGATTAGAAGTTATCACTCCTAACCACTACACTCCTAACCACTACACATACACATACACATACACATACACAAATACAATAATCAAGAAAGTTACAGAAATAAAGAAAGCTTACTTATTCATCCCAATGCTTTTGAAAGTCATCTGGTGGTTTGTGATTAACAAAGTCTGTTAATTTAGCCATTACCACTAGTTCTCTGAGTTTTGTACACCATGAGTCCATATGAGGAGCCTGTTGTTGCTTCCAGGCAGAGGCAATGATGGAACTTGCTGCTGTTGTTGCATGAAAGAAGAATTTGGTGCCCTGTTTTAGTATACCTGTGAGTATAATGCTTAACAACATATTCTTTGGACCCAACACTACAGTTAAACATTGTAATTTATCACAAACCTTATCCAAAATGTCTTAATCTTTTTACAGTTCCACCATATGTGAAGGAAAGATCCAATAGCATCTTGACATTTCCACCTTTTACCATCAGTTTGTTTCGACATCTTGTGAATGACTTTCCCCTAGGGAAAGTTTTGCTACCTATAACCCATGCAAGCATGTTACCTCTTGCTCCATGCCATATACAATTCTTATCTCTTCTTTTATATATATACTAGGGGCAAAGCCCGTTGTCTCCAAGAATACAACGCTAGAGCTAGAGCTTGGCAGTAGGAAGAGGAAGGGGAGGAGTTGTCCAGTCTGTAAGGGCATGGGGTTGAATGTATGTGTTGTGTGGGAGGTTGTGGTGGCATGGTGGCAGATGAGGCCATGGGTGTGGAGATATGGGTGTCAAGAACCTGTGGTGTGGAATGTTCGTTGATTGTGGGAGAGGACTGACCTTTGGGAATTGTGGCATAGTGGTTACAGATGAGCTTTCCAGAGCCATGTCCTCAGATATGTGAAGGGAAAATCAGACTGGAGACTCTTCTTAGGGGAAGATTACATGGCAACCAATTCCCCCCAGTTCTGCGTCATTTCCCTTCTTGTGTGAATTAGGCCACAGACACCGAAAAGCCCCTCTGCCCTAATACACATAGGGTAGTCACAGTACACAGGTGTCCACCCTGTTCCTTCTGTCTCCCATATTTTCACTGTTGGTAAAATGTTATGTGCCCACATGCTTCTTTCATGGTTGCTCCTTAGAAGAACTGATTTTTGTACCCTATTGCTTACTACCCAAAGGAGTGTCAAAGCGGTTTACAAACACCTTTTCCATTTGTCTCTCCACAATAGTCAACCTGTGAGGTATGTAGGGTTGTGAGAGATCTCAGAGAACTGGGAATGGGCCGCAGTGACCCAGCAGGCCTCAGGTGTCTCAAAGCATTTTCCAATCGTCTTTCCTTTCTCTCCCCATAGCAGACTCCCCATGAGGAGGTGGGGTAGCGAGCCTCACAGGGAAGCTGGCAACCCTAAGAGGAAGACTGTCTGTTCACAGCAGTCTTGACCTTAGTAAGGTTTTTAATACTGTTTTTTTATTTGCCAGGCCAAGGTTATTTGCCAGTTACTATTTCAGTGACGATGCGTCTCCAGACATTTACTTGTTCTCTATTTAGTTTCAGGCTGTAAATATTTATTTAGATCTTCCTGCACTTTCCAGACACACAGGACTGATGCTGGTCTGCCTGTCTGCGCCCCAGAATACAAACAGTTGCTGATAAGGGCTGGCCCTAACCCATAGGCCAGGAGGGACACTCCTGCACCACTCCCTACCAACTGCAAGCAAAAATGGCTCATTTGAAGGAGGACTCTGAGGCACTGTACGATTTTGAAGTCCCACCTCCAAACCTCCAGGAATATTTCCAACCCAGGGGTAGCCAACCTACAGGTGTGGCCTGGAGAGCTCCTGGAATTACAGCTCACCTGCAGAGTATAAAGATCAGCTCCCCGGGCAGAAAGGGCTACTTTGGACAGGGTTGTGGTAGAGAAGAAACATGTAAGGCTTCCCACACAGGTTGTTGTTGAATTGAAAGACTTGAGGCCTACTGCACAGGGTTGTTGTGCAGATGAAACAGGAGACAAAAGATCCAGCTTCCTCTGCAGAATAACGCTGTGCAGTGGCCTCAAATCTGCAGAGAGTTGCAAAGAAGAAAGACACATGGCTTGGCTGTGTCTAATCCCCGGCCAGAGCAGTATTTTAAGTGAGAAGGGGCTTTTCTGTGGCCTCCCTGTCAGGCAACTGTTTGGCAGAAGGGGAAAGTCCCCCCCCCAAAAGGAAGGCCCTCAGGCTCCCCTGCGTTGCTCTTGGAAAGGCCTCCCTCCCCTCAGTCAGGGCCTGTCAGAGGTTCCTTCGCAGGAGGCCTGAAGGGAGGGAGGGGGAGGGGGAGCACTCTGCAGCCTCCTGCCAGCTCTGTCAGGGTTCTGAGGTCATTTGCAGTTGGACATGACAGTTAGAACAGCCTTAGGGCGAAAAGGGCTGGCACAGCCTGTCCAAGCCTCTGTTCTCATCTCTCTTGGCAGCCCTGCTGACCTCCTCTCCCTGCGGTGGTCAGGAGCAGACTGGCAGCCAGACTGGGCTGGGTGAATGGAATTTTGGTCTGTCCTGGTGAGGGGCCAATAGGAAGGCACTTTGCGCGCCTCCCCATTGGCTGCTTGGCCCTGGATGGACACTCGGAGGGCCCTCTGAGTTTTTATCCTGGACAGGGCCCGCCCTAACTCCTCCCCAGGTGGCCTTACTCTTTTATTTAATAGGACCCTGTCCTATTTAAAGATGTATATTAGAACAACCAGAACGGCCTCTAGATTGAACCGTTTTCAACTGGGCTTTCCTCAGTGGTTGTTTTTCTAAAATATAAAAGCATACAATTAATACAGGCTTATCAACCATTTTTACAAAACATAACAAAATTTATTAGACAATAGACAATTATGTATCCCACCTACACACTTTTTGCTAGATTTATTGGATTTGATTTTTGAAAATAACTACTTTGAATTTGAAGACAACTTTTACTTACAAACTCACGGAGTCTCTATGGGCTCCCCGGTGGCCCCGACCATCGCAAACCTCTTTATGATTCACCTTGAAAACCAGTGGTTATACAATGATATTACCAATCCATTTAAGTCTGATATTATTTTCTACACCAGATTCCTGGATGATATTTTTCTTGTTTATTCAAATTCGGACTCCATAGAACAATTCATACAATGGGTTAATAGCCAGCATTCCACAATTAAATTTATAGGTCATCATGACATGGTGGAAGTACCATTTTTAGACACTTTGGTCACTTTAAACCCAGATGGCAGATTGACCACCACATCATACAAAAAACCAACAGATCGTAACACACCTTCATTTCAACAGCTTTCATCCTCCCCACCTCATAATAAATTTACCCTATGGGCAATTATTGAGACATAAACGTATTAACCATCACTCCTCTTCTTATGAAAATGCCAGTAAGGAATTAGGTAAAGCCCTGGAACATCGTGGCTATCCATCATCTATTATCAGGCAGGCTAAAACTAGGGTAGACGCCAAGGAGATACATGATTTATTGCAGTATAATAAGAGAGTAAAAGATCAGAAATTGACCTGTGCTTTTGATTATTCATATTTTGCCACAAATATCAGAAAAATATTATTTAAACATTGGCACTTAATCAGGGACTTACCTGGATGTGAAAATGGTTTAAGATTATCATGGAGGCACAACCACACTATAGGTGAACTAATCAATAAAAAACAATTTAATACTGAAACATTAGCAAGTAACTTTCCTAAAGGCAATTACAAATGTGGTACATGTGGGGTTTGTAAGTATTTGTTACCTATCAAGGAATACAGAGCAACAGGTAATGGCTTTTATGTTAGGATCAATCGGTTTATTAACTGTTCAAGTAAAAACTTAGTATACTGTATTATATATGTGCGCAATTGTACATTGGTATTACCAGCCGTCCAATTAGGGTCCGGATCCAGGAGCACCAGTCCAGACTTAGACACCGGATAATAGATGCTCCGATGGTGACTCACTTCATGGAAAAAGGACACAAACCAGAAGATTTACTATTCTTTGGACTTGAACAAATCTCAATTGTTGGACACCACAAGATGGACATCAATAAGATCTTGAGACAACGTGAAAGTTTTTATATTTACTCACTGGAAACTATGAGCCCTAAGGGCTTAAGCACGAACTTGGAACTTTCTTGCTTCCTGTGAGGCAGCACCTTCAAACACAAGTACTGCAAAATGATGCTGTGATTTCTTGAACTCAAGCTAGGTACAAGATCAATAGCCTCTACAGGGGTACCTTGGAAGAAGGTTTATTATAATTTAAATCCTAACTGATAGGCTTCATGACCAATTGTGAGAATTTAGAGCCCTTAAAATAATTCTTTACATATATTTGGAACTCTTCGCTTTTAGATGAGACTGCAGCTTTAATTGGTATAGGTGTGGCATGGAGTAAGTTTCTCAGCTAGAGTATAATTACCAGAGGCAGTTTACAACCCAGTGGGAAGAGTCTTTTGACTAGACCTCCCCGAACTTGGGAGCCAAAGGCCACATATATACAATTTAAATTCTGAGAGGAAAACTTGGTAAGAGCTTATTACTAAAGATTAATATTTTCAAACAATATTTACAAAGGAATAGATTTATAAATCTATAAATTTTAAAACAGTGTTATTTTATTTTAGATCCTTTTGAAGGACTCCATTAATAATACAATAAGTTGGTAAGACTTGGCCGTTTAGTATAATTTTTATAATTTTTACAATAATAGCCAAAAAGCTGGCTTTTGATTTATATATATATATAAGGATATTTAAAGAAACAATGACTGCATGTTTATAAAAATTATAGGAGGTATGCACTATTGCAGACTGGAATAATGACTGTGTTCAGTTAAATATGTTCTCTTCTGTTTTGTAAAAATGGTTCATAAACCACTGAGGAAAACCCAATTGAAAACGGTTCAATCTAGAGGCCGTTCTGGTTGTTCTAATATACATATATATATAAAAGAAGAGATAAGAAACGTTTATTTATATTTATTGTGAAATTGTTTAGTATAGCCTAGGATAGGTTCTGTTTTCTGTTACAATAATTTTGAACCGTCCTTTTTTTCGTGGTGTACCCATGCCATATACAAGGCTTTCAGCAGATACAATATTTTCTCACCTACAACTTTTCACTCTTTTGTTCCCACATACAACTTTTCACTGCATACACCATTGACCACACACCTAGAATATTCACATATAGAGCCCCTAGACCTGGCAAAACCAATGCAAGGGCCCACTCACACCTCCTCAGTTTGCTCCATTAGTTTAAGTCAAAGTACTTTACTAAACAGAAAAAAAGTCTGAAGTAGTAACAATTATGAATGTAAACATAATCATTTGTTGTGAATAGGATTGCCAGTACCCAGTTGGGGCTGGCGATCTCCCAGTTTGGATCCTCTCCCCCCATTTTCAGGCTTTCAGAAACTGGATAACCTTACCAGGCATGGGGAAGGAAGAAGCAGAAAGTGAACACAAGGTTCTGGCATCACCTAGAAGCAATGCAGGCTTGTCGGTGACATCAGGGGGGTGATGCTCTGGTTTGGGAACAAAGTCTATGGTAAGAACTAATTCTACCACAAAGTTTTTGCCCAAAAGTCACAGCATTGCCCTCAACATCACTAACATTACTTCTGGATGATGTCAGCACACACATTCATTTTCAGGACTCCTCTTCGCTACCAGAATGTGCATCCTCATCCCACGCTGACTGCTGCAAGGGACCTGACAATCCTAGCTGTGAAAAGCACTGAGATAAGGGGCTTACATTTCTTCAGTTCAGCAGCTTCCCCCCATCCACCTGAGGCAGGGAGAGGCTTGATGTGCTGGTTACAGGTAGCAGGCTACTGGTGTTGGGTTACACATGAGAGCAGCCTGGATGTCTGTCTGTCTTTGTTAATTTTTACTCTGCCACTCTCCGGGGACTTATGGCAGGGTACAATATATAATCCCCCATAAAACATGATAAAAAATCCATCCCGTAACAGAACATGAGTGGATCATGGAATGGAACAGAGTGAGTCATAGAAAAGCCATGGTCAGGGAAGCCGAGTCAAGCTGGGAGGGAAGTCAGGTAGCCAACCAAATAGTCCAAGAAGTTTGATCCGAGGCCAAGGGTTCCAGTGTATCACACAAGGCAGGGGTCTGGCAAGGTAAATGTTGGTAGGGTCACAGACAAAAATGCTCAGTTGCTTCCACAATTGGCTGTTGTTCCAGCAGGCTTTAAGTAGTTCTTACACCCATGGCTTCCTCATCCCGTTCCAGTGCTTGATACTGTGATTGATAATTCATCTTGTTCCAGTGTTTGATACTGTGTTATTAATCAAGCACTGCACCTTTTACTTTGTAATTCACTTAGAAAGTCCCTTCTGCGCCACTCTGCAGGTGTTTCTGGGGAGCTGTCAAACTGCCAGGTGGGGTGTTTCTGCCAGTACTTTCAGCTTCTTTCAGTCCTGAGCAGCTTGCCCCTCAGCCTCACCCTGTTGAAATTAAGCCTGTGCCAGGCTGTTGCTGCTGAGTTCCTCCTCTGAGGAATCCCTACTGGTCTGAGGTTGGCTCATGACACTTGACAATAGCAAGAGTGATATATCTTTAAATAGGACAGGGTCCTATTAAATAAAAGAGTAAGGCCACCTGGGGAGGAGTTAGGGCGGGCCCTGTCCAGGATAAAAACTCAGAGGGCCCGATCAGGAGCCGCGAAGCGGCTCCTGATTGGGCCCTCTGAGTGTCCATCCAGGGTCAAGCAGCCAATGGGGAGGCGCGCAAAGTGCCTTCCTATTGGCCCCTCACCAGGACAGACCAAAATTCCATTCACCCAGCCCAGTCTGGCTGCCAGTCTGCTCCTGACCCCCAAAGGGAGAGGAGGTCAGCAGGGCTGCCAAGGGGGATGAGAACAGAGGCTTGGACAGGCTGTGCCAGCCCTTTTCGCCCCAAGGCTGTCCTAACTGTCATGTCCAACTGCAAATTGCCTCAGAACCCTGACAGAGCTGGCAGGAGGCTGCAGAGTGCTCCCCCTCCCCCCTTCAGGCCTGCTGCAAAGGAACCTCTGACAGCCTCTGACTGAGGGGAGGAGGCCTTTCCAAGAGCAATGCAGGGGAGCCTGAGGGCCTTCCTTTTGATGGGGGGGGGCTTTCCCCTTCTGCCAATCAGCTGGCTGACAGAAAAGCCCCTTCTCACTTAAAATACTGCTCTGGCCCGGGGTTGGACACAGCCAAGCCATCTGTATTTCTTCTTTGCAACTCTCTGCAGATTTGAGGCCACTGCACAGCGTTATTCTGCAGAGGAAGCTGGCTCTTTTGTCTCCTGTTTCATCTGCACAACAACCCTGTGCAGTAGGCCTCAAGTCTTTTAATTCACAACCCTCTCCAAAGTAGCCCTTTCTGCCTGGGGAGCTGATATTTATACTCTGCAGGTGAGCTGTAATTCCAGGAGCTCTCCAGGCCACACCTGTAGGTTAACTACCCCTGGGTTGGAAATATTCCTGAAGGTTTGGAGGTGGGACTTCAAAATCGTACTATGCCTCAGAGTCCAGCCTTCAAATGAGCCATTTTTGCCTGCAGTTGGTAGGGAGTGGTGCAGGTGTGTCCCTCCTGAGCTATGGGCTATGGCCAGCCCTTATCAGCAACTGTTTGTATTCTGGGGCGCAGACAGGCAGACCAGCATCAGTCCTGTGAATCTGGAAAGTGCAGGAAGATCTAAATAAATATTTACAGCCTGAAACTAAATAGAGAACAAGTAAATGTCTGGAGACACATTGTAACTGAAATAGTAATTGGCAAATAACCTTGGCCTGGCAAATAAAAAAACAGTATTAAAAAGCTTACTAAGGTCAAGACTGCTGTGCACAGACAGTCTTCCTCTTAGGGTTGCCAGCTTCCCTGTGAGGCTCGCTACCCCACCTCCCTCATGGGGAGTCTGCTATGGTGAGAGAAGGGGAAGACGATTGGAAAATGCTTTGAGACACCTGAGGCCTGCTGGGTCACTGCGGCCCATTCCCAGTTCTCTCAGATCTCTCACAACCCTACATACCTCACAGGTTGACTATTGTGGAGAGACAAATGGAAAAGGTGTTTGTATACCGCTTTGAGACTCCTTTGGGTAGTAAGCAACAGGGTACAAAAATCCGTTCTTCTAAGGAGCAACCATGAAAGAAGCATGTGGGCACATAACATTTTACCGACAGTGAAAATATGGGAGACAGAAGGAACAGGGTGGACACCTGTGTACTGTGACTACCCCATGTGTATTAGGGCAGAGTGGCATTTCAGTGAATGTGGCCTAATTCACACAAGAAGGGAAATGACGCAGAACTGGGGAGAATTGGTTGCCATGTAATCTTCCCCTAAGAAGAGTCTCCAGTTTGATTTTCCCTTCACATATCTGAGTACATGGCTCTGGAAAGCTCATCTGTAACCACTATGCCACTATGCAACTCCTCCCCTTCCTCTTCCCACTGCCAAGCTCTAGCGCCCGTTGTATTCTTGGAGACAACGGGCTTTGCCCCTAGTATAGTTAATAAAACTGTTTTAGTTCCTGGTTTGAAGTACTTGACCTACCCAAAGTTGATGTGCTTGGATGATCAGTTAACTATGGCTGTTGAATTCAATCATGGGTTTGTGTTGTGTTTAAACCAACCTGATGACTGGTCTAAGTTGTGACTCTGGATCTTCCAAAGTCTTGTACAACCACTGCCACACTGTTGTCATTTAAGTCACCACTTGCAGGTCAGAATGGAAAAGAAATGTTTTAAGTAAAATAAGTACATTCTTATCACTGAAATGTGCATTACATTTATCGCGTTCATAAACATTAAACCTACAAAAATCTCATGTTATAACAAGGAATAGAATTCAGTTGCTCTGGTAGCCATTTTGTGAAATACCAGTTATCTATGATAATAGGCTAATTATTGTAAAGGAAGAAAGCACCCAGGAGAATAAGGAATTAGTTTAACAAATCTAGGAAGATTGTGTTATACTGGCTACTAATTTTCTATACCTTTGAACAGAAATATCAAAGGCTGTGCCTTTTGAACTTCAACACATTTGACCCTTTATTTACCATTTGTTTCTTCTGTGTCCCTCTGTATAATATTTTCCAGTCTGAGAAAGTGTATGCCATCATAAACCTGTTTGTAGCGTATCACAAGACTCCTTTTCTTTTTGCAGTAACAGATTAACATGGTTACCCACCTCACACTGCTAAACACTACCAAATTTGTACAAATGAGAGAGGCTGTTTTTTCCTCCTGTTTGCCAATCTTTAATTTCAAGAGTGATTAACAGATTTATATTTCATTCTCAAAATACAGTTTGCCTGCAGGCAGATTACTTTCTACAGAATACCAAGTTGCAAAGCAATGTAATTGAAAATGACAAAGATTAAAACCTTCATTGAAATCATTTGGGCTTTTTTGGGGGGGAATGGAGCCTTGAAATGAAGTGAACAGAGTCATTAATTATCACAGCATAAGCTACACAGCTGTAATTACCATGTTCTCTTTAAATGTTGCCTTTAAAATTCAACAATCATCTGGCTAACGCATGTAGTGGAAGAAGCATTTAGTTCTTGCTCTGCTCATCTGCAAGTGATCAACATTATACAAGATTTCCAGCTTCAGCTGTTGTTAATAACCCTGCTGCTTAAGGAGGTGCTTGTTCATTTTGCAAGAGGCAGTGAATTTTGTGCAGTATCAAGGATGCAGTTGTGCCTCCATGAATGAGATTCTGTTACCTTAAACTACTGCATGCATTTATAAAAAAACGAATATTCTCTTACCACAAGGATCCTTGGTACCATCCATGGATGCTTTTGGTACTCCTTTTAGTAGAAACAACTAGAGATATACACAGATATGAACTTGATTCATTTACAGTTTAAAACAATCCGTTTATTTTTTTTTAAGCATTGGTTTCAATCATGTGTTTCTATTTTCCTAAGAGCAAAACTCCCTCCTTTGAACCAAGATTCTTCACTTAGTGTTATAACTATAGTTTTACACTTTGAGCAGCACATGATACTCACAGTATTAATAGTTCATATTGTATTTGAATGTTAAATCTTGTATTTAAATGGGTATTGTCCTATGAACTGCAATCTGATGAAGGCTCCTTATGAAAAGATTGATTCTTTCTCTTCAGCTTAGAGAAATGGTCTATTCATAAACTCCGATTCTCCATTGCAGGCATGAAGCCATTTTTGACTTATAGAGGAAAATGGCAGTTCCACTAAATGGAATGCTTGGCCATTTTTTAACAGAGTTCAATGTTTTTGTGAAATTTTATTGATCTTGGCTCTCTACAGCATCACAGTATACGCATGTACCTCTGGGGTTTCCCTGACTTTTCTCTGTTCCTTTTCAAACCTGGTTAGTACACATCACAGTAAAGCCTGTATGGGTACTGCATGGTTGGGAAAATTCATATATTTACCCCTCCTCCATGGCAGCCATGTTCCTGAAGCCTGCCTCTGAAATTGGTATCCCCCCCCCACTTCTAGCAGGCTATTTATTAAAATAGGCAATAGTATATTGTTATATTGATATAACATACCAGAGGTTTACTGGGTTCTCCAAATTCCCAACTTTCATTTTAAAAAATCCCTAGGATCTTCCATTGTATATGTGTAAGCAGAAAAGCATATCTACTTAATGGGAAGGGCTAGATATGTATATTGTATATAACATCATCCTTATCCATGGTTCCTCTATATATTTGTGAAACAGACTGGGGAAGGGGGGTGGAACGTGCCTGGCTGTCCAAGCTGGAATAGGGCCAATCAGGGTGCAGCCAGCAAAGTAAAGCTGGCTGCACCCTGGTTGGCCCTGCCCCTGCAGCTCCCGCCCTCTGTCCCTGGGCTCTAGCCTCTTTGCTCTCAGACATGCTTCAGTGCCTGGAGCCAGCAGATAAGGGGAGAGGGCCCTGGGCAAAGGGTCGTGGTAGAGGGCCTGCTAACGAGGGTCCCTTGGCCTGCTAAGCAGGGCCTGCTAATGAGGGCCTCCCGGCCTGCTATACTGGGCTTGCTAACAAGAGCCTCTTGGCCTGCTAGGTTGGGCCTGCTAAAGAGGACCTCCCGACCTGCTAGGTTGGGCCTGCTAACAAGGGCCTCCCGGCCTGCTAGGCTGGGACTGCTAAGGAGCTCTGTCCCAGGCCTGCTAACGAGCTGGCCAGTCCCCACCCACCCCACTTGATCTGGCTGCGAGCTGCGGCACATAGCCACCTTAAGCTGCCTGGCCAGGGAAGGGGACCCTTTCAAGGCCTGTTCTTAGGAACAGGCTTTGAAGCTAGTATCACTATAATTATATTCTAGTGCTGATTTTGTTTTTTAATGTAAGGATCCTGGTGCCAGAGTAGGACTGGGGTTCCTTGCTGGAGCAGGGTGCTGTGCCTGAGATTAATCACTGTTTCCAAAAGGCATACAGACAATTATAAACAATCAAATATCATCTTTAGGGTGGAGCCTGGGGATTTTTATTTTACCTGGGAGTTCCAAGATGTACAGATATGATCACAATCAATTAAGGCAAAAGACAAGAACAAAGTCAGCAAACGAAGATGCAAAGTCAGAAAGCCATTCAGTCCAAGGGTCAAGGAAGCAGGAAGGACTGGGGATCAGAGTTCAAAACTGAGAGGCTGACACAGGAGAAAGGGTCTTGGTTTCTAGCTGAAACAGCATGCTCAGGTTAATAGCATAGAAAGCAAGGCAACAGGTAAGACAGTTCTCTGTTCACTGAGTTTTTCAGCTCACTAAGGAGATGGCAAGCAAGGTTGTTTTCACAGTAAAGCTCGACTCAGTGCTTCGCTTTATCAGTCTAATCGGCTGACTCACCCCCGAAGCTCAAGTGTTGCTTCTTATCAGAGTCCTGCTCATGCAACAACTCTGTTCCAGGAGTTAATGCTTATCACCATTGTGCAATTAAATGGGCGTTTCCCGTGTCTTCCAGGCTGTCAAGCGCCCTCTCCACCTTCTGCACTGTTACTGGCTTAGGAGACATAGGTTGTAAGAGACACTCTGATCTCTGTCCCATCTCCTTTGACTCCTGCCACAATGAGCAGTCCTTGTTTCCTGACACTTCTTTGCTGGATCCCATTCTAAACTCAGCTGCACAGACAGGCATTCCACAGATGCAGGTCCTGATTCTTCCATTTCTTCCTCCTCCTTGGAGGAGGCAGTTGACTGACTCATGGCACAATGAAAGTGTAAGGAAATCTGCCATATGGAAGCCCCATTGCTGTTTCTGTACTTTATCCGCAGCCATACTAACAATGAGAACACCATGAAAGCCTGTCACTGTGTAGAAATCACCCTTGTATGCAGTCATCCACCTGAAGGGTAGCACATATTTAGTTGATTTTGAGTCCTTTTATATCCCAACCACTTTTGCTTGAATGATGTGTAGACTGGACAGCTACCTGGAGGAGAAGTCATTGCTTTCCATCAGTGGAGCTCTACTGAGGGGATAGGCAGCCTACATGGCTATTAATCCATGCTGTGACCCATCCTGTGTATCAACTTCCCCATGGTTAGAAATGGCAGCTGCAGGGGCAGAGGGAAACCCGTGTCTGTCTATGCCTGGATCCAGTATTTCATGTGGAATGAGTTCTAGTGCAGTCTGTGGAATTTGTTTCCAAATAAGCACTATGTTGTAAGTGTCCCAATAACGTATCATTATTGTACTTAGACAAAGAGTAACACCAAAGAGTTCAAATTCTACTTTCACAAAGGTAAGTCTGTGAAAATGAATGAAGTGTGGAAATAATAATTAATAAACCAAAGCCTAGTCTCAGCATGGCAAAAATGATCTAATTTGCCTGTATCCAACCATTCACTTCTAATTCCCTGCCTCTTACTACAGACCCCTACTTTGTCCCCTGTGCTGTTCCTGGGGCAATGCTGAACTCCACTAGCATGGGGGGGGGGGGCTGCAGCCCCTGCAACAGAAGGTGAAGTGGCAAACCCCTACTCAGCAAAGTCCATGGATATACATGGCCACATATAAACTCTCCACATTTTTCCTTAGTCCAAACAGAAACAGGAACCAATAAAATGTAGAGAATAATCTACTTAACTGACTCTGAGAGCAGAATTGTAAATGTACGAAACAGAAGCCCCCAATTGGCAAACTTCATCATATGTGCAGAACTGAAACCTTTGCTCAGCTGTAGCTCTTCATGCACCAAAGGAGCTAGAGGGTTAACAGAACAGAAAAACAAGAATGCACACAGTACACATTTCTTCTAGCATCATGAGTTCAAATTGGAAGGGGAGGCAAAGAATGGGCAACTTGTTATTAAAAGTTCTTTATTTACTATGGTTTATGGGCTACAGGAAAAAGCCCAAATGCTTGTCTGGCACAGTGTCTGTCAGTTTTCAAAGACCGGATTTTTTTTGGGGGGGGGTCACACACACATATACACACACACACACACACAGAGAGAGAGAGAGAGAGAGAGAGTATAAACCATTGATGACAGCCCAGTTATTAATTGCAGATGCAGCTTCTGACCCCTAGTGGCTGCCATTTATTTGTCCATCCATAT
Organism: Paroedura picta; assembly: GCF_049243985.1. Classification (NCBI taxonomy): domain Eukaryota; kingdom Metazoa; phylum Chordata; class Lepidosauria; order Squamata; family Gekkonidae; genus Paroedura; species Paroedura picta. The sequence continues at coordinate 94,083,144 of NC_135371.1, forward strand.
CCTCCATCCTCCATACAATTAATATAACAGAAGTGACCATTATGAGAAAGGAGTACAGAAAATGTCAGAGGGAAGTGGTAAGAACAGTTAGAAGGGGATTTTGTTGTTTGTATTTAGAACTGGATATAGAGGAAGGAAGAATAATCTGCTCCACCTAGTTCTATTTAACTAATCAGAGAGCTTCCCCAGGGGGAAAGATTGGTTCTTTAAGCTAAACTTTAGTCAAAGAGGGAAAACATATTCATATGTCACTTAATTTTGTAGTATCCATCTTGGTCTGAGACCATTTGTTTTAAATGTACCCAAAATTACTTGTTTCCATGAAATGAAAATTTGCAACTTGCAGATTTTCAGTTTTAGGTAAAAGAAGAATTGTTTTTCACATCCCACTTTTCTCCATCCTGAGGAATCTCAAGTGGCTTATAATTGCATTCCCTTCCTCTTCCCACAACAAACACCCTGCAAGGTAGATGGGACTGAGAGAGCTCTGAGAGAACTGTGACTAACCCAAGAGCATCCAGCTGGATGCATGCGGAAGAGGAATGGGGAATCAAACTTGCTTCTCCCGATTAGGGTCTGCTGCTTTTTAGCCACTACAATAGGGAACAAAGGATCATCGTGCATTATTTAGCTGCTCCCTACTCTCAGATAACAGGGTTTTTTTTAAAAGCTTTTTATTTTAAATGTTTCCTACTTCTTTCAGTCCTTTAAAGGCTTAAGTCCTTTAGTATCTGAGAAAAACCAACTCTCAGCCTCAATTGATTTTCAGATTGTAAACTCCATCAGGGAGGAACCGACTTTTATTGGATGGGGACTTTCATCACGTCCGGGGTCATTGTTCAAACAAAGAACCAAAAGAGCAAGGAAGATGCTGCCCACCAGCACAGATCAAACTGCCACCATTTACAAAGCAGTGTAAAAGAGGACACTAAAAATGCCCTGTGAAACAAAATGTAGACTTTTGCTGCCTCTTAGAAGATGGCCCTGCTTGAGATGCTCATACATCAAATCATCCCAAAGGAATACAGAGCAGGTGCCAAGTATTTATCAATCAGCCATAAGAGAGTGGAGGATGAGGGATTTAAATTGCAACAGCACTTTAAAATATACAAAAAATGTTTTATTTATCTGTGAATCCTGTATCCTAAATTACCTTTCACAATAGATGGTGTTTTACTGCTTCCTTGACATGCTGTTTGGGGCTCTAGAGAATTAGCCCCTTGTAATCAGCAAGCTAGATTTGCCCGGGGCAATCCTTATCTGTCTTCGGGGAACCATTATTAAGCCTTCTATTTCCCCAATTTCTTTGCTTTCTAGAGTGTCATTAGAACTTTTGTTTAGCAGATTCCATGTGAGAGTTTCCCACAATATATCTGCTGAAACAGGATAAGCCTCAGCACACATCTAAAAATAATTGATTGGACTGCATTAGAAACCCAGAGAGAGTGAAAGCCAATGATACACTACTTAACCAATTTTTTGTAAGAGTTTGCAAGCTTTCGTTAGCACTTCTTATACTTGAATGACTAACAGTGACAAGAAAAATCCAGTCAACAAAAGGAGGGGATAAAAGAAGCAGTGGTCCGCCTGTTGCTCCAAAAATCATCCCTGGACCCGCAGGAGCCTAACAACTACTGCTTCATCTTGCATCTAGCATTTCTGGGCAAGTTAGTTGAAAGGGCTGCAGTGGACCAAATATCAGCATTACTGGAGGAAACTTCAGCCCTTGACCCATTTCAGTCAGATTTTCAGCCTGGCCATGGGATGGAAACGGTCCTAGTCGCACTGATGGATGACCTCCGCTGCTAGCTAGACCGAGTCCGGTCACTGCTGCTTATAGTATTTTATCTTTCAGCAAAGTTCCTTACTGTAGATCACAAGGTCCTAGCTCACTGCCTTGCCGACACTGGGATATAGGGGACAGCCTTCAAATGGCTGACCTCCTTCCTTCAGGAGAGAGAGTATCCAACCGTCACCAGCTCACATGTGGAGTCCTACAGGGAGCAATCTTCTCTCCTATTTTATTTAATACCTTCATGTGCCTTCTTGCTCAGCTGGTGCAGAGGCTTGGGATGGGTTGCCATCAATATGCAGATGACACCCAGCTCTTCCTCTTGGTGGATGAACTCCCTGACTCTCCCCTAGAAAGCTTAACCAGATGCCTGGAAGCAGTGATGAAATGGGTCAAGCAGAGTCATCTGAAACTGAACCCTGCAAAGATGGAGGTCCTGTGGCTGGGTAGGAAGGGACCAAGTGAGGAAGTGCACTTACCCAACCTAGAGGAATGTGTGTAGCAGTAGCCCATTCCACCAGAAACCTGGGTGTGATTCTCAACATCTCCCTCTCCATAGAGGCACAGGTCACGAGAGTAGTATGGCAGGCCTTCTACCATCTATACTAAGCCAAGCTACTAGCACCCTACTTGGCACCAGAACACATAGCCACAGTGATCCATGCAACAGTCACCTCTAGACTGGACTTCTACAACTTGCTGTACACGGGCCTACCCTTATCCTTGATCTGGAAACTACAATTGGTTCAGAACAGCGGGGCCAGGATTCTCATCAATTTGCCATGCAGATCCCACATCCAGCCTATACTTCAACAACTCAGCTGGCTCTCAATTGAATTCTGGGTCAGGCTTAAGGTTTTGGTTCTTACCTTCAAGGCCATACGCATTCTGGGACTGTCCCTTTGTCCATACCCCCGAAAGAGCATTGTGCTCTGCCATTGGCAACTGGCTGGTGACCCCTGGCCCCAAAGAAGCACATCAGTCCTCAACAAGGGCCAGAGCTTTTTCTGTTCTGGCCCCCCATTTGGTGGAATGAGTTCTCTGAAGAGATCAGGGCCCTGCCTGAACTCCCACAATTCCTCCACCAGGCATTAGCCTGAGACCAACCATCCCAATAACATCCATAGGTCTCCCTCAGATGCCTCCTCCATGGCCTGAACCAGTGTGACTTATCTGGGGGGGGGTGTATCTAAGTTGTCATTCTGATTATATTATTTTTGATCAAACCTTTGAAATTATGTTAAGCTATAACCACTGTTGGATTATTGGTGATGTGATTTTTGACTATGTTATATGTTTAGGTCATTCCATGTACTACCCTGCAATGTTATATGTAAACCACCCTGAGCCATAGGAAGGGAGCGGTACAAAAATCCAATAATTCATTAATTAAATAAATAGGATCCCAAGAATCAGCATGATTTTTTTTGCATGCTGAGGTACTGGAGAAAAACATTTATTAATTGATTCATGATCAAAGATAAGTTGGCTGGCAATGTCATGAAATGTCTTGCTCAGTCTCCAATTTACACCACATCAAAATGGCAGTTTTGGTATCCTCAAGAGACAAATTATATTTCTTTTAAATGTTCTTTGAGTTTGGGGAACAAAAAGAGGTCTGCAGTGGCAAGATGAGGGCTGTAAGGTAGGTGGGATAAGATTACCCAACAAAATTACTATAGTACAATCCTTACTACTTTTGTGGAATGAGCAGGTACATTGTAATGGAAAATTAAAATCCTCAGAACAAATTTCCTGGCCTTTTTCTTACTAATGCAGTTTTCAGTTTTCTTAAAACATCTTCATTAGAAGCCTCTGTGATTATACCGTGTTCTTCAAGAAAATTGTTTTTGTATACGGCTATGCATGTATGAATTGGAACCCAAGTAGCAATACTAGCAATACCTTATATACTATTGCCTAACAGCTGTAGTTTCTCTCTATACAGAACATAACTTTTCTATAGAAGGCCCATATACTAGATTTGTTGATTTACAGGTACAAACAAGTTATTCCTATCTAATAGAATTTCATTGTAAAACAAGTCTGAATAAAAATCTACCTTAGTTTTGAGATTTTTTTAATCTTTCATCTTCCTGGAGATGTAACAGGTTCTTCTCACCCAGCTGCTTCCTGGGGCTATTCGTTGATGACACTCAGTGGTAGTGTTAGGACTCCATAGTCAGAGATGGGTTTCCACGCTCCTTGGCATTCAGCTTTGGCTTCATAGTCAGCTGTAAATGGATGTACAGCTGAGAAATGGGTTAAATAGTAATGTATGTGCTTTGCATGCAAAACATTCCAAATGTGATCTATCAAATCTTCAGTTGAACAGTATCTGAAGTGAATGTTGGGCAAATCTGAGATTCTGGAGAATTGCTGAGCATACTGTCAGAATAAACATAATAGACAATGCTGAGGAATTCGGCTGCCTTAAATGCTCCTCACCAAGGCCAGGAGCATTTAAAGGGACCAGGCCCCTGCATTGCCGCTGTCATGATCAGCTGTTTGACACCCTGTGGTCCCTTTCAACACTCCTCCCTACCTTCACAGACTGTGGGAGAATATTGAAAGGGAGCACAGGCAGCCAGAGCCCACTGTATTTTTGTACAATAGGCTTTACTGCTAGTCAACAATCAGGTTTGGTTCTCTTTGCAGCGATTTCTTACCATCTCTTTTCCGGAGTAATAGTAAGAACAGCACAACCTGTCACAATTGTGAATTAACTATGGTTAGCCCTGCATGAATGAAGATGCCCAATGCAGGTTAACTGGGATCATCCACCACTATTTCCTTGTCTTCAGCAACTATAAGTAAACAATAGTTCTGAAATTATTCAAAACAAGGGTGTACACTGATTTCAATCCATACCTTGGTCAACCCATGCTACCCACTCAGGTAAGCACACCCTTTTTGTCAATCATCTTGAGCAAACAGAGATCAGAACTCCAGGAACTGTGTCTAAGAGATTTAAGATAAAATTATCATCTCCAGATAAATAACAACTGGCCAGCTTGCAGTATTAGTCTTTATTCTAATCTATGATTGTTAATGCCATTAAGCTATATCGGGTTATTCAGTAAAACAGCCAGTATGAACATAAGCAGAATTATCTCGATATTTCGTAGTCCTGAAAAACCAGCTAACATGTTCCATTGAACTATACAGGGTAACTCTGTAAGAAAGAGAGTTCCTGATATAGAAGTATGATATATTAATATCCATTTAGGAGGCCTAGCACAGTTGATAATATGAACTGATGCTCCACAGGAACATGTACACATAAAATAGTGATATTCAAAACTAATGTTTTAAGATATCAGCCTATACCTTTATTACAATAGGTATAAACTAGCATCTGTGCCATTGGTACAAGCTGTGATCACATGCAACTCACAGGTAGCCACTGCTAGCACATAATGACAGAATTTTTTTGAGTTGGGGGGTTTGACCTTCTTAATACAAGAGGCTGTAAAAATTACAGTTATAATTTCTATCAGTTCCTGTGCCTGCAAGGGAAGAATGGGAACCAGTAAATTGGTGTTGGCCAATTTATGGCAGCCGTATACATTTTCAAGTCAAGAGATGTTGAGAGATGGCTTGCCATTGTCTGCCTTCCCATGGTCTCCCATTCAAATACTAACTAGGGTAGACCCTGCTTAGCAGCCAGGATTTCCTGACATAACATTAGTGTGAATTAACTATGCTCTATTTAAAAAGCTACCTGTCCACAACAGCAAGTTAGTAATCCCCTTTAGAACGATAAGATTTGTGCCTCAGGGAAGAGGGGCATTAATTGAGGGAAAGAACTGGCAACAAAGGGTGAACCTTTATTGAACATGCTCATGAATGTTTATTGAGCATTCAACAGCGATGCTTACAAAATATGTGAATAGTTTCAGGAGGAGCACAGGATTTCTACCCATCTTTAAGTTTGGAACAATGGTTTCAAGTAGTGTGGCATGTTCAAAATTTGAGTACACTGATGGACAAGGATCAGAAAAGGGGGGATCATCACACTTACTGAAATGATAGGTTTTCTCATCCCGTTCATCCCGTTAAAAGGAAAGCAGTAATCAACAACATTTATTTGTGTGTGTGTGTGTGTGTGTGTGTGTCCCCACACACACACAGACGTATATATAGAGCAGGAATAATGTGTGGCAGTTGCAATGTTCTTCTGCATACCAGATATGGAGGATTCAAGGCCATAGTTTTTTCTCCTTTCTGGGCAAGGGAAGAAGACCTCCCAACATAATCTCCTCACATTATCCCCACCTGTCTGACCATCACAATTTATCACTTCTGAAAGCTGCATATATAAAACAACCAAGAAGAAGATAGTTATTCCTTGTTCATTGGCTAGTTCTCCCAGTCTGAATTCACAAGAAGAAAGAACTTAATGGTGAACCAGAAGAGACTCTGGGGCAACTCTTGCCCCACTGGAAACTAATTAGGTGGCTTTATCTAGCCATTTTTTTCTTGCTTTTGCTCCACATCTTCTGTGTAGGGGTAACAACAGTGTTTGTAGGGTGCTTCTAAAGATGAGTGAGATGTGCGTGAACTGATTTTATCCCCTAGAAAGGTCTGTGTAAATGCTAAGTTGATTTCCATTATCTTGTGTTCAGCCCAAGGAAGTCAGATGGCAGCTGACGACAGGGAGGGCATGAAATCTGTGGCTTAATATAGTAAATGGAGATGCTGAATGAAGTGTTGATAAGAAGTGCATGTGCTTTCCTGCCGCTTCCTTCCAGCACAATAAAGCTTTTGCAACATACCCACAGAGAGCTGCCACCCCCAGTCATTGGCTTAGCAATTCCCTGCAATGTTAGAAGAAGAACTTGTGATCATCTGCTCCAGTAACAGACCTTCAGTTCAGCTGAAGAAGCTGTTTTACTTGCTAAACAAGTCTGGACAATACTCCTCTGATGATACAGGCTGATGGAAATGGTAAAGGGATCCTCCTTGCCTATTGTCCTCTCAGCACTTCTAGAAGAAGTCGGAAACTCATAGAAAGGATTTGTATCACTGATAATCTGCAGTTTACAGCCAGTCAGATTTCTCTGTGACAGGTTTAGTGCAGAGGCCAGTCATCTTTCATCCAAGTTGTACCTCTTGGCCCAATCTTTAAGCAAGCAGTAAATATCACCTCAAACCAGACCAATTCTCTTCGCTTTAGGGATCTCCCTAGCTATATGAGATACACTGAGCTATTTGTTCCATGTGTCTTTTTCTGCTCTGGAAAATGAATTTGAAAAGGGGCAAAGTAACAAGTACAGGGATTAAAGGCAGCCAAAATTCAACACCCCCGATATATCGGCGATCATCATCTTGTTTATGCTTATGTATTGTTTGCTTCCACATACCAAGCCATCCTTATTTACAAAAGGTATGATCAAGGTTTATACAGCATGCCTATTAACTTCCCACATTGCAATGAAAACGATTGATAAAGAGGTATAGTCACTGAAACAAACATGTTTTCCAACTTGAGATAATTTTTAATTTCTCCTCTCTGTTGTTTTGACTTCTGACCTCTGTTACAAGTTCACTTCTGCATTGCACAAATAGAACCCAGGATTCTTCATTGTTATACCCCATTGATTTGTCCACAGAATTTAATTTTTAACGCAGAATATTTTGAAGTTATTTCTGCACAATGAATAAGCATTATATATAACTTCCATCATATGTATACATCCCATATAAATTACAGGTTAAAATCATACAGTGTACATACATAATATAGAATCAAGAGAGAAAAGGAAAAGGGGAGAACCAAAAGTATTAATGAAAATCCAAAGCTATAACAAGAAGCCTATGGAATATCTATTGCTATTTTTCACTTAGATGGCTGACCTTACTTGTGGATTCTGTTTGTCCATAAAGATCTCTTTATCAGATACCGTATTTGCCGGCGTATAAGACGACTGGGCGTATAAGACGACCCCCCAACATTTCCACTCGAAATATAGAGTTTGTTACATTACATTACAGTACTATGGGCCACTATGGGCAGCTATGTCTATCCCAACTGAAGTGCACCCGGCGTATAGGACGACCCCCCCACTTGGAGGCATGTTTTTCATGAGAGAAAAGTAGTCTTATACGCCAGCAAATACTGTATATACATTCTGATTGGTTTGGGCAGCATTCCCATTATTGCTATAGAACGGTGTTGTTCAGCCATTAAGAACCTTTCGCTATTTTCTTACTAATTGGAAGATGCACTATTTTTATAGATCCTGTACCTCTTCTGTTCACCTCTACCTAAGTAAGGGATGCTAATACAAAACAGTGACAAATATTGCAATCTTGAGTTATCCCCTTCTGAGCTTTTGTTTATGATGGCAGCAACTAGCCAGAATTGTTGCTGAGATTAAGAGAGAAATTAAAAAGTCCAGTACTGTTCAGCTGTTTCTCATAGGGGAGGTACTCCAACCCCCTTAATCATCTTGGTTGCCTTCTTCTGCACCTCTTTTGGAGAACTATAAACAGCATTCCAAATTAGGCTATGCCATGGATCTATACAGGGCCCTCTTGATACACCCGGGTTTATTTTCAGTCCCTTCCCTTATAACCCCAACACAGTTTGCTTGTTTCACTGCTGCAACACGCTGGATTGATTTAAGGTGACCATCAAAGAACTGAACATAGTGGACTAAGGAATACAAATTGGAGGAAGATTGAAAACTGCTTTTAAAAGCTCACTGGGATCTTTAAATAAGGGACTCCCTGCACACAGAGAAAGACACTGTGTTCCTGCCGAAGATTACATCAAATGTGCCTAAATGAAGAAGAAAGATGCCTTGCTTAAATAATTAAGTAACTGACTTCCTTGATGGCATGAGCAAGTGGGATTCCATGGCACTGCTGCACTAAGTCATTCCTACGTCCCTCAAAGAAAGATACAGGCCAAAATCAGCAGGGCATCTTCCTCCCAGCCCCAGTCTACCTTGCCGCCCAAACAGCTGTACCATGGAATGAAGCAATATTTAGAGCTCCTATATAACTGACAGTAGGATTAGTCAGCCTCTTTAACATGCTAGGATATCTGGTAGCCGACTGTAGAACAGATTTCGGCATTGAGCCGCATTCTGCTGAATGAATTTGGCTTCCTTAGGATGCTGCAGCATTTATTCAGTCTGAAGCCAGAATCCACAGCACCCTATCAAAAAGAAGCTACCAGCTGACTCACCCATGTAATGGAGCATATGCAAATAGCTGCGGTGAGCCCTCCCCTCTAGTTTCATGCCAGTCTTTTTCTTCCTAAGCCATCCTTCTGCTGTCAACCTTGCCTTGCCTGCTGAAAGTTGGGCACATTCTGAAGGCACCTGTCACACCCACACGTCAGCAAAACCACAACTTCTCTGAAATGGAACAGGTTCTGTCAACATTCAACAGCTTGTTCTGTTCCCAGCTGCTGCTACAATAAAGTTGCAGGAATAATCTCCAGCTGTTAAATAGCAAAGGGGAGGGGGAGGAGTAGAACAGGCACCTTATACCACCAGTCAAGTAGTTGGACATTTTGCTAATAGCATTTGAAGTTTCCTCCTGAAATTTATTTATTTATAATTTCGATTTCTATACTGCCCCTCCTGGCATTGCCAACTTGGGGCGGTTTATAACTTATCATTAACATAATTTAGAATTAACTTTAAAAATAATAAAATCATAGTTAAAAGTTTAAAAATACTCATTACCCATTACAGGAGCCAAACTCCATCATCTTCTGCATCTCCTTTTCCTGTTCAGGGGGATGAATTATTCCTGGTGGAATAAAAAGAAAAGCTACAGGCCCTGCAGGAACTTTCTGCATTCCACAGAGCCTGTAAAATGGGGCTCTTCCACCAGGTCTATGGTTGAGGCCGGCGCACAAAGCAAGATCTGACCCCCCCCCTTCTGGGTCACTCTATGGGTGGCTTATAATCATCTCCCCATGTCCACCCCCCAGTGTGTGATAGGAGGGATTTTTGATCTTTTTCCTGTTGCAATATGTCTTTTAAAAATAAAATGGGCTTTAGATCTAGTTAAGATATATTAGATCAAGCTACTGGGAGAAAAGCTTGATCTCAGAGGAAGTTGTATTGCGTTCTGGCCTCAATGTAGAAGTGGGTATGTGGCAGGAAAACAGGACTGCAGCCAAACTGTTCAGCAAGTGGGGGCAACAGGCTCTAAGAAGACTGAATGGTAGCCTCTCTATTGAAGCCTGTAGGAGAGTATAGGCTATAGAAGGCCCAATAGTATTCATTTACAGAATTCGTATCCTGCCTTTCTGCCCTTACAAGGGCCGCTAAGGCAGCTAACAATTTAAAACATACATGAAAAGATACATTATAAAACCATCAAAAAATAAGCTCCGCTCCTAAACGTACTTCATTTAAAAACTTTTAAATAACTTTAATAAGAAAATAAGATTGATAAACTATGTCTGCATCAGATTGTAGCTATGCAGTGTAACTTGAAATGGTAAATGCATACAAATCAGAACACTGTAAGCCACATCAGTAATTTCAAGAACAATCTCATCCTGCATTCTGTCTTTATGGTTGTGTCATAGGCAATTAAACAGCTAGTAATAAATTACTAATCTATATATTCATAATAATATTGGGATATGCTTAGGGATTTGGTGATGGCAAAATTGCTGGTGTCTCTGGTGTCCTGGAAAGATTAAATAGCTATTTGCTTATGTTTCTCAAAAAAGAACAATTTTGCTGCATGGCACATTACTTCTGAGAATTATGGTTTTGAATGAGATCTGCTTTGCTAAGGGACAACCCTCCGATACTGCACAGGATACCCAGAGGCCGTTGGGTGTGCTTGGAACAGCTCTTTAGATAGTGCAAGTGTTTCATAAATGAGCAAATAATCTGCCACCCTTTGAAAATAAGTCCAAAAAGAAATCCTATTGGACTGATGGAAGGCAGGAGATAAAGAAAGGTCCGATCTGTCAGCTGAATGATAAGAGTCCAATTTACAAAGTGGACTTATATTATTTAGCCAACATATTGCACCTTAGTAGTAAAGGGGTACACATATTATAATGAGCATAATCATGCCCAACACCTTGCATACTAATTAACCTATTTGCATAACCACACCCTCTGACGTCACCGGAAGTGGCATCATCATGCCGTGCCCCATGCCCCAGAAGTGCCGCCATATCACCACGCCGCCTTGACGTCACCAGAAGTGCCGTCATCATGCCCCACCCCATGCGCCCCCTGACCCGGATGTGCCACCATTACACCACTCACACCCCTGATGACACCGGAAGTAGCATCATCATGCCCTATGGCCCCTGGTCCCTGGCCCGGAAGTGCCACATTATGCCACATAACCCCCCCTCCCTGGAAGTGATGGTGTCATGCCCCCACCTTCTGCCCCCTTTGCCCCCAGAAACAATTTCTAAGACCATGCTCCCACCGGAAATGCAGCCATTTTTTTACACTCCTCGTGAGAGCGTTCGAAGAGACGTGCAGCATAGACCAACCCTCCCTACTGCGTCACAACCAATGGGAATGACCAGGTACAGCCATGTGTTCCCTTTAGCAACACACCCTGTCACCTCTGACCAATAACAAAGAGGCTGGGACAGCCCCCCAAAGAAGTGATTTTAGGAAAGAAACCACTTGTGCTAGCAGACACACCACTGCTCTTGCTGAAAATATACAAACCATGGCTCTTGTTGAAAACATCGAGATTCCTAAAGGTAAAGGTATCCTCTGTGCAAGCACTGAGTCATGTCTGACCCTTGGAGTGATGCCCTCCAGTGTTTTCATGGCAGACTCAATACAGGGTGGCCTTGCCAGTGCCTTCCCCAGTCATTACCAATTTACCCCCCAGCAAGCTGGGTACTCATTTTACCGACCTCGGAAGGCTGAGTCAACCTTGAGCCAGCTGCTGGAGTCGAACTCCCACCCTCATGGACAGACAGCTTCAGACAGCATTTCTGCCGCTTACCACTCTGCACCACAAGAGGCTCTTGGGAGACTCCTAACAGGCCCCTAATACTTGCTAACCCATCACCTGTGCTGAGACCTAGTGCTGCCATGAGGTGCCTGGTATTTAACCTCGCTACAGCAACTACAGGTAGCTTTGATGGGGATGTTCCCACTCATTTTGTTTACTGGCCCCTCAGTGAGGAGGATGAGATGGCCAAATGCCCTACAACTGCAGAGGTAAATGGCCTTGCAAACATAGAAAGTACAATGCTACCGTCTTGGAGAACCCATCCTGTTACAGGCCATCTTGCAGATGAGGTGGACTTGGGGATACCCAATCCTCTGCATTGCATGTACTGGAATCCTGTTGAGGAATCTGAAGATGAGGAAACTCAGAAGGACACAGAAAATGACAAGGATTTTAATGAATCCATGGAAATGGAAGACAAAGCATTCAATGCCCAGGTAAAACAGGAAAAAAATGTTTTTTTTTGTGGGTGTATAATGAAAACAGGGAGTCCATTGAGGAGTTCCATTATACTTACCAGTTGTTTCTTATGATTCTGTTTGGACAGTTTGATGAGCACTTTATCCAGGCTTTTGGCAATCTGCACATCGGTAACCCTGTTAATGTGAACCTTTCGACATCATTTAACAGATCTCATAGCATAGTAACTACTATGGTAACAATGGAAACCCTGAGTCACAACCAAGGATTATTGGGTTTGAGACAGGGAGGGCTACTGCCTCTCAGTTCGGGTACATTTTTAAAAAATGTATTATCAATGTTATACACATATCATTATTAGTGCAGCCATCATACAACATACTGTCTTGAGTAAGCCATTTACCACCCTGGGGTTGTCTATAATTAACTGCAAAGGAAGTTGTTTTTAAAGATTTGCCATACACATAAAGGCAAAGAAGAAAAAGAAAAGGAGAATGAAATAAAAATGGATTAAGTAAGAAGGGAGAGAGAAAAATCCAAAATAAAAAATAGAAGAAAAAAAGGGGAAACAAGAATTATTTCTTACTATTATATCTATCGTCAAATGAATGAAATCAATCTTGATGATCTTATTCCATAAATTCTTTGGTTCACAATGATGACTGTTCTTTCTACAGACAGAAGCATGCTTGTAGATGTCCAGAGCAAACTGTCTATTCTGTTAGATTTTTATATTTCAGAGGTGTGTTTTTAATCACATTTAATATTAACAAAAGTGAAACATTACTATAGTTGTGGTAATAGTTGTAAAACCAGATTGTTCATTCACTCTCATCATCATCTTCATCCTCCTCCTAATCTCCCTCCCCACTTTCAGGCACTTCACTTGAACCCTCTGTTCCAGTGGGGTTCTCAGGTCCTGTTGGTTTTGAACTGCTGGTCTTGGAAGTTCCTTTTCCTGCATCTGAACTCTTTTTCATAATGGACTTTTGAGAAGAAGTAGAAGGTGGTGCTGGTGGAGCAGGAGAATGAGAAGGTGGTGGAGGAATAGGAGGCACCAGTAGTTCTAGTGTTGGTACAGATGATGGTTTATCAGGAGTGGATTCTGCGAAGCTGCGTTTTTTCTCGTCTTCATGGTGCAATTTGTCCACCTTGTTCTTTTCTGTTTCACACAAAGGCTGGTCCTTGAGTTGAGGAGTCTTCTCCGTCGACACAGAGCTTGATCTGGAATGCTCTTCATCTGGGATGGATTTCTTAAATCTTTCCAGAAAGCTCCTATCTTTGGAAGCAGAAGACTGAGAGCAGATCTTAATCAGGCAGATGACAACAATGATAGCCATGAGTATAGTAGTCACGGAAACAGCCAGCACCATTTTATTTCTATATCCATATTCTGGAATTCCTTGCCTTGCTGGCAAAGAGTTCTCCAAATTTCTTGAACTTGCAGTAGTTGTATTGGATACATTCTTGGAAGGCCAGAAATATGACTTCCACAGAGATGAGGTCTCATTGACATTTTCAGTTAAAAGTTTCATGAGAAGGCCTGTTCTGGAGACGAGTTTTGCACAAGCCATCTGGATTGTGGGTGCTTTGCAATCCATTTTCAGAAGATGGATCAGATGTGAGATTAGTTTCCTCACAGGTGTATTTGGGATCAGGGAAGCCAACTTCTTGTTCAGGTCAGCTTCAAAGACATTCCTCAGAGAGAAGTCATCCTGATTTGCAAAGATCTGTGGGGGAAAAGATCTTTCCAGGATGTCCCAAGGGACAACAAAGTATCCAGTGAGAGCTCATTTAAAGAAAGTTCTGAGTTTATGGTTAAGGCTTTAGATTTGTCTTCTCCTGTAGGAGTGGTACTTCTGCTTAGTAACTTGTCCAATAATTCTGTTTTAGTCATAAACTGTACTCTGTGTCCATTTCCCAACACTGCCACTCAAATCATTGTTGTTCTTGTCCTCTCTCATGGAGCCTGTTGGGTTGAGAGCATTAAGCAAGGAGTCTGAAAAAGTCAGTTTTCCTGGAAGACTGAAGTGCTTCTCGACAATACCTGAGAAAGGAAAGGGCATGCTGAGAGTCCATGCCTTCCATGAGTTTCCTCTGGCTTTCAACCTTGTTGTGTGACTCAAAGATGCTGGGCTGACCTGCAGACTGTGTGGTAGCCTTTACAAACTTTTGTCCATCCCTCACATGTCTGAATAGTGGAAGCACTTCCGGGGAGGGGTCAGAGGCCAGAGGGCATGATGCCGCCACTTCCGGTGTCATCAGGGGTGTGTGTGGCGTAATGGTGGCACATCAGGGGGTGCATGGGGCACGACATGATGACACCACTTCTGGTGACGTCAGGAGGCATGGTTATGCAAATAAGTTAATTTGTATGCAAGGTGGTGGGTGTGGTTATGCTCATTATAATATGTGTACCTCTTTACTACTCACTTTTCTTCATTATCCACCCTTTGAAAATAAGACAAAGATAAACGAGCCTTTAAATGGACAATATTGTATTTATTGCACAAAGTTCCCCTAAAACTGGGAATGGTTATTATAGTACAAGTGCACATCTTGGGAAATGTATATATACAAAAAGAAGAAAAAGACAAGTATGTACATTTCGCCCAGCATATTACACATACCAGTATCTAAATAATTTAGGGGACAGCAAAAACAAAACCCTCACAGAAAGTCTTCCTTAATTAACAGGGGTTTAAAAGGCAAGATTTAAAATCTTGTGTGTGTGTGGGGGGGGATCCCCCTAATTTCTCTCTCCCCCTCTCTTACTCTCTCTCTGTTTTTTTTCTTTTTCTTTTTGGCAGCTTTGCATTTGCAGTTGCCAGCTTCAGTGGGACAAAATTTGCTAGTTCATATGTGTAATACGTGTAAATAAGTTCAGCCTTAAAATTAAGACATATTAATGGATGTTGTGGATATTGCAAAATCAAAGAGATTAGTTCTGTACATAAATTATTGGGAAATGCATGAAACATTAAGATGTAAACACTGCAAGTGCTGTTATAGTTCCCTTAAAAAAATTAAAATCCAAACAATCCAAGGTCTG